>NC_138384.1:3284561-3294782 GCF_054177405.1 Leptonychotes weddellii
CAAGCATTCCATCCGTAACAGGGGCCCCCTGACGTGTGACAGGTACCACTGCCAGGCTGCGTACTCCGCCAAGACACCTGACCCTCTGGGGGTCGACTGGGGCATGGGTCGAGCGGAGCTCAATGTGTCCCCTTGGCTGAGGGCGGAGGGGGCCAGATGAGGTTCGACAGGCTCCTCCGTGTCCCCACTGAGGCAGAATGGCGGAGAGCACCCAAGCTCAACAGGCACACAGAGACACCAGCCCTGCCCTCCTGTCCTGGGGTTCAGCCTCTGCTCAGCTTTCGAGGCTCACCGCCTGCTACCCAAGGCCTGTGGCTTCTCCAGGAAGGGCCCTTCCACACACACTCCTCCGCCACTCACCCGCTCTCTGAGCCCCATCCCTTTTTTCCTATCACCACAGACTTTCTCACTGCGGGGCTAGAATACCCGTCCAACCCAGAGCCACCTCTTGATCTTGTTTGCTTTCCCCACGGTTTGCAAGAGCTCTATGAACATCTACGGAACAGACATTTCAAGCTGGGGGACCCAGAACTTAGCGAAGGTCCCTGCCACTGGGCCTTTGCACATACCACTCCCTTCTTTTGGTGTCTCTTCCCCTAGAAATCTCCCAGGCTGGTTCCCTCCCTCCCATCAAGGCTATTAACTCAAAGAGGCTCACCCTGGCCTGTGCAGCTGAAACCTCCACCCTGCCCTCGCCTCCGCACTGCCATCCTCTTTCCTCTCTAACAGTCTGACATATAGCTAACTTACCTTGTCCATGGTTTACCACCCCAACTTCTATGTCTGGCCAGGAGTTCAGGAATTTTTGTCTGCTTAGTTCAGTCCTGGAACCCCAGTGCCCAACTCAAAAAATGTTGGCTGAATGGAATAAGCTCTGCATCCATGAATTCAAGCCGAGCCTGGATGATCTTTTAGGGCTGGTTCTGACCTAAGACTTGATGGGTTATGACTCTTTTCCTAGCCCAGACCACAGAGGGATCTGCCCCGGGAACCTTGGGAAAGGCGCTGAGATGGGGCTTCCTGGGGGCCACTGTACCCAGAACAGGGACAGGTGAGGGACCACACCAGAAACAAACCCTTAGTGGGGGGGCCCCCCCACACTGGGGTCAAGGGAAATCCCCCAAGCCCCAGCCCAAGTCCCTCAGGACTGACGCAGCAGGACCCAGCTGAACCCTGCTGTCCCCGAAACTTCAGGACATGTCACTTTGACCCCGGCCACCCTGCCCACAGCAGGCCCAGGCTCCCAGCTGACACGGGCTGCCCAGCAACGGGGCCAGGCTGGATTATCATACATTACGACATAATTACTCGGTGGAAATTTACAATACAAAGCGCCCTCCCCAACAAGTTGGCCTCAGAAGGATTCCAAGGATACAAAGCACTGCTGTGTGTGACTGACCCCCGCCCCCAGCTGGCCCCAGCCAGAATTTCAAAAGAAGTGGGTGGGTTTGATTGTGCAGAAACCCCCGGTGCACCCCAAGGCAGAAGCCCTGCCCAGGGGAGGGCCCTACCATTCTCCAAGCCCCACCCTCAGGGGAGGGTCCTCTCGGTCCCACCACCCCCAGCCCTGAAGCCCACTCAGGTTCCCCCCAAGCTCAAGAGCTGGCATCACTGGGGTCCCCTCTGCCGAGGCAGCCTAAGGACAGAGAACCACAGATCCTGAGCCACAGACTGGCTGTGACCTGCAGTGAGGCGTAGCTTCCAACTAACAGGCATTCGTGAGCTTCTCCTGCATGCCTGGCACTCTGTTAGCACAGGATACAACTGTGAACAAGACAAACCAGCTCTCTCTCTCTCCCCCTGTTCTGGCAGAGCTGACGGTCCAGCTGGGGAAATAAACAGTAAAATACACAGGAAATGCATGTCAGGTGCGTGAAGAGCACAGGCAGGGTAGCAAGCAGCAGAGTGTGCAAAGGCCCTGGGGTGGGACCACGCGTGGTAAGGGGCCACCGGGACCGCGAAACTGGCTTTTATTCTCAGGGGGGTTTTGAGCAGGCGAGCCACCTGAAGGGGCCGCTCAACCCGCTGCGTGGGGATGGGCAGGCCCGGGTTCCAATCGCCCTCTAGGCTTCTGTTCTCGGCAGCGTAAAACCAGTTACATCTACCACATTCTTGCTGTGAAAGAACAAGAGAGAATATAAGCAAAGGGCCAGGCACACAAGCCGGGCAGTGGGAGAAAGTGCTCCAAGCCTCAGCTGCCCCACCTGTAAAATGGGTATCAGCCCTGGCCCAGGGGCACAGAGGGACGGAAGAGTGACCTGCGCTCCTGTCAACTGGGACCTGAGGTGCTTCAGGCTGTGGCCACCCCCACGGCCCAGGCCACCGCGCCAGCCCTGAGTGAGGCCCCTACCCCGCTGGTCTACACTGGGCCCCAGCAGCGATGCTATCGATGTTATTAGGAGCATTAAGGTGGAAAAACTGACGAGGGGCTATTTATCCTCCGGCCGTAAAACCCAGGGCCGGCCGTGCGGGGGCAGCTGTCCAGCATCACCGTCCCAGGCGCCACCACACAGCATCTGGGGCCGCTCTAGCAGTCCCAGGAGAGGCTCTGGCCGAACACCACAGCCTGGGGGGCCAGCAGGAGGGTGTGGGAGGAGCCGGCACTTATCTGAAGAACCCCAGGGCCCTCCGCAGAACAAAGGCCAGCAGCCTGGCAGCACCAGGTGGCTGGCAGCCAAGAGGCTCAGAGAGGGAAGGGACTTGCCTAGGGCCACACAGCACCAGCGGCTCGTCTGCCGTCCATCCTCCGTTGTGGCTGCCAAGCCCAGTCTCTCCTGGGTCCCGGCACCTGCTCTGCAGAAGGGAACCAAGCAGAGGAGGGCAAACCACCTTCCTGTCCTTAGGAGCCAGCCCACCGGGCGTCTGACCAGCTTGGAAGGCCCAGCTAAGAATCACAAAGTCCTGGACCCTGGGGGGCTGTGGGACGGGCTAGGGACAACCTTGATTCTGGGCCTCTACTGTTCTGCCGAGGGGGCACCTTGACTTGTCCCAGAAAGTCTTGGAAAGGTGGAAAGAATCCTCAGGCACAAGGGACAGGTCATGCCTGCCACCGGAACTCTTTGGAGCTGCTGATCTGACCTGCCCAGCCACCCCAGACCTCCGTGCCACGTCACACCCTGGATGGGTGACTGCCTTTCCAGGCTCAGCTTCCTCCTCTGAGAAGTGGGAGGGTGAGAGGACTCGGAGGACTAACACAGGCACAGCTGGGCTAGGGTGCAGGGCAGGTGCTCAGAGGGCCCTGCTGCAGGACAGTGGGGCCCTTGCCGGGCAGAGCCCTCCTGTCCACTCTGGCTGGCTCCGAATCACTCCTTCCACCACCCTCAGCAGGGCCGGCGGGCCCTGGGACAGCAGATGAAAACAAAAGTGCATTGAACGCACAGCCCACCTCTCAGCAAGGCTTCCCCAGGGCCCTGAGCACTCATACTGGGTGGGCCTGCATCCCTGCTCCCCACTTCCAGGAGGTCACCCACCACGTGGCTGCATCTCACGTAGCTCAGCCTAGCTCAGCTCTGGGAAGGTGCCAGGGGCAGGTCATCCCACCTCCAGGAGGACATGCGGAGGGGGGACAGAAAGCCCAAAGGCAAGGCATGCCATCAGGGAGTCCCCCCACCCCCCGTGGTGGCCCCATGACAACCCAGGGGCCTGCTGCAGGTCCCACACGGTTTGCAGAGGCAAGGCAGAGGCATGAGGTCCCCAAGGTCACCCCGTGCAGGGCCAGGGGGAGCCTGGAACCTGAACTGCAGCCTCAGGGTCAGGTCCCAGCACACCTGGTAGGAAGGAAACAGGCTTAAAAACTGTCACCAGGGCGCCTGGGTGGCTCAGTTGGTTGAGCGGCTGCCTTCGGCTCAGGTCATGATCCTGGAGTCCCGGGATCGAGTCCCGCATCGGGCTCCCTGCTCGGCAGGGAGTCTGCTTCGTCCTCTGACCCTATCCCCTCTCATGTGTTCTCTCTCTCTCAAATAAATAAATAAATAAATAAATCTTTAAAAAAAAAATAATAATTTCTTTAGGGCGCCTGGGTGGCTCAGTCATTAAGCGTCTGCCTTCGGCTCAGGTCATGATCCTGGAGTCCCGGGATCGAGTCCCGCATCGGGCTCCCTGCTCAGCGGGGAGTCTGCTTCTCCCTCTGACCCTCCCCCCTCTCATGTGCTCTCTCTCATTCTCTCTCTCTCAAATAAAGAAATAAAATCTTTAAAAAAAAACAACAAAAAAAAACTGTCACCATACCCAGAACACACCCCTGCCCTCGGGAGGGCTGAGTTTCTAGGAAGACAGGGAACTCAGCTCTGGGAGTGTGGGCGGAAGAGTGTCCCGCAGGCTGCGCTCAGGGGTCAGCTGGGGACCCCGCCCCCAAGCCGGGGAAGAGGGGGTGGGGCTCACGGAGGGAGGGGCAGCGCCTGGCTCCTGGAGGCTTCTCAAGGGTAACCCCACCTCTGCACTCATTCTGAGTCCTGTTTGGAAAGATAAACTCTTTCCTCTCGGATTCTGCAAAAACCCATCTATTTTCTTTTCTTTTTTTTTTTAAAGATTTTATTTATTTATTTGAGACAGAGAGAATGAGAGAGACAGAGAGCACATGAGAGGGGGGAGGGTCAGAGGGAGAAGCAGGCTCCCTGCCGAGCAGGGAGCCCGATGCGGGACTCGATCCCGGGACTCCAGGATCGTGACCTGAGCCGAAGGCAGTCGCTTAACCAACTGAGCCACCCAGGCGCCCAACCCATCTATTTTCAACGTCCAGTTACATCTGAGACCACGTCCCTTTACGTGTGCTTTTCTCTCTGGAATCCACGCAACTCCGAAGCATTTGGTAATATTGTGGATTAAGGACGCGCCATAAAAATAAAATTGCATTGTAAAAGGCACCTCTTAACAGACAACCTTGGCTCTAGGGTTAAATGCCTAATTTCACACTATTATCCACAGCAGGATCAGATAAATCAGAGGGCGCCTGGGATTCCCAGGCCTGCTCGTGCAAGGACTCAGGCCTAGCGCCGAGCGGGTTAAACAGGGCCCCCGGGGTAAGAAACCTCTTCCAGGTAATGCTCTCCAGCGCTGCTTTAATACCAGAAGATTGCTCGGGACCAAATGCTCCCGAAGACAGCTGTCAGACACATTAAAAAACAGGAAGAAAAAACACACACACACACAAAAATGAGACAGCGCACCAAATGCCAAAATATCATGAAAATTCAAGCAGCTAAAACAAATATAACCATAAAAAGACTGGAATCCTAGAAAAACGATCTCTGCAATTAAGCAGTTTTCTGCTATATAGTGATAATCACCTAATTATACTATTAATGACAGTTCAACCTGTTTTGAAATAAAAGGACATTCTTCCATAACAGGATACCAGCTGTTAGTTACAGATGTCAGACATCTTTAAAGCATTATTATTTTGGGGGGGGAACCTATAAAATGAACACATCCATATTTCACCCCCCCCACACACGCATGAAAAAAAGAAAAATCACAATTAGCCACGTTGCGCCCAAGCGAAAAAGTGGAAACTGAGTGCCACAGCCCGAGTGGGAGATCGGAAGTGGAGAGATGGGGGGGGGAACGGTCACCCCACCCTCTCAGGGTCCTGTGTTCCTGTGCCGGTGGGGGGGGGGCGCGGGGCTGCAGCTACATGGGCGGACCGACTACCCCAAAAGAAAATGTAAGGAGGATCTGTATGTATTTTTTGTTTGTTTTCTTTCTTTTTTTTTTTAAATTTATTTATTTGCAACAGAGTGAGAGCAAGCGAGCAAACGAGAGAGAGCACAAGCAGGGGGAGTGGCAGAGGAAGAGGGAGAAAGCAGGCTCTCCACCGAGCAGGGAGCCCGACGTGGGGCTCGATCCCAGGACCCCGGGACCATGACCCGAGCCGAAGGCAGATGCCCAACCGACTGAGCCACCCAGGCACCCCGATCTGTATGTATTTTAAGGCATCTTTAATTCCTTCCAATGAAATAATCTCCGGAACCAGGATGTTTATGCCAGATAATAAATAGATCTCCCGGCTATCCTGCCAGAGCCAGCCTGGTAAACACACATTGTCAGACTCGTGGTGGGGGAAAGCACTTAGTGGTGGCCAAATCTGGCAGAAGTGCATGCAGGTCACCCGAGGTGCCAGTGGCCAGCCCGCCCGCCCTGGACCCTGCAAGACATATGCTGGGGCTTCCCCTCCCTGCCAAGGTTTCTTCAAACTGTGTGTGCCTTTGACATTCGGGAGCGCCAAGGTGTAATAAATATCCAACTCTGTCTTCTGACAATAGGCGGCCACATTTAATTAACTGGAGCGTAAAAAAAAGAAAAAAAAAAAACGGGAGGAGGGGGAGGGGGGGAAGGAAGGAGCAGCCATAGAGCAAGGGGATTAACCTTTTCAGCAAGCTTCTGGCCGGGCAAGGAGGGCGCAGAAGCAAGCTTGATAAATCTAAAGCGGGGTGCCAGGGGCTATATCCCCCCGCCTCCAGGGACAGCAGACCCCAGTAGCCCTGTAGGGCTTCCGCAAAGGGCCCCTCCACCCCGGTCTCCAAGGTGGCAGGGCCAGGCTGCGGGTGGGTGAGGAGGCCTGGTCTCTAGAAAGCACAAGAGAAACCCACCCAAATCTCAGCAGAGCTGGAAGGAGGGCAGCCTAGCTCTGTGCTTTCTGGAAAGAACATCTGCCACATTCCCAAAACTGCTCCCCAGCAGACTCTTGGCCTGGTGGCTGGGGAGCCCTTTAGAGGCAGGGTAGAGGCAGCCTCCTGACCCCGGGGCCTTGTCAAGCAGAGGAAGGGGCAGCTTCGTGGAGTCCGGCTCCTGCTGACCCTCGGGGGCTAAGCCTCGGGTTTTAATGGGATAGAAAAGGCTATGTCAGAGGGCAACAAGAGGATTTTGGAGCTGCTGAAAGGCACGGACCAGTGTCAGGAGGAGCCTTCCCAGCTCAGCTTGAACTCGCTGTGTGACCCCAGGCGAGTCACGCTCCCTCTCTGGGCGGCAGCTGCCTAATGAACCCTGGGATTTTCCCAGGCCAGATTCTCACTGCAGAGCTAAGGAAAAGCATCCTGGAGGGCCATTTATCCAGTTTACAACTCCCACGGCTGGCCCTCAATAGCTTCCTTTCTGTCCCACAAGAGCACCAGGGCCAAGCCAGCCCTGCACCAGTTGGACGCTCTCCAAGAAAAACTCAGGCTCCAGGGGCTGCCTGTCAGAACCAGACAGGAGGCCTGGGTGCCCCTCCCCCCACACAGGGGGACTGGGCCTCTCCCAAATCCGACCTCCAGAAGCCCAGCACAGGCCCCGGCCAAGGAAGTAAGCAGTGCCTGCTCAAATTCTCCAGAAAATCCCCAGAGGAAGGTGGCAGAGGTCACCCCCATGTCCCAGCATTTCATCTCTTTTTCTATGGAACTGGGCTTTGGAGAAATTTCTCTCAATTTCCCAGTAAGTTTCAGAGAAACACTTGACAGCCGCTCCCACGCGACAGGTCCGTTCCGAGCACCGAGGGCCCCCTGCTCTGCACTCAGCGCTGGGGTAGCTCCGGCATGGCGAGTGAGAGCAACAAAAGCCACCATTCAGCTCCTGAGAGTTGCCAAGTAACACATGTCGCTGATCCAGAAAAACAGCAGGTCCCAGGACACTGTCCCCACTCTACAGCTGGGAAAACAGAGGCTCGGGGACAAGTCTGCAGCTCCTTAAGAGCTCCGGCAGAAAGCTAGCACAGGACCCAGCAACTCCACTCCTCAGGAGACAGGAAAACGTGGGTTCGCACAAAACCGCGTCTAGGAACGTTCACAGCAGCATTATTCAAGCAGCCGAGAAATGGCAGTGGCCCAGACATCCAGCCACGGAGGAGCGGACACACCAGATGTGCTCTGCCCACACAACGGGGTACGATGTGGTCGTGAAAAGGAACGAAGCCGTGGCGCCGCCGATGAACCTTACTGACACGGAGCTCGTGGAAGCCAGTCTCAAAAGACCATGTGGCGTGGGACTCCACTTGTGCGAAGTGTCCGGACGGACAGATCCCTGGAGACAGACACCCGACGAGCAGCTGCCTGGGGTGTGGAGGACGGGGTGAAGTGCGGGTGACTGCTAATGGAGACAGGGGTTCCACAGGGTGAAAAATGTTCTGGGCCCAAACGGTGGTGGCGGCTGCCCAACTTTGATAAAAACCACGGAACTGCACACTTTAAACAGACGCTGGAAAACGGGGGTCATTACTGCTTCTGGAAATGGAATGTTGAGGTTCAAACCTTGGCCCCACCATTTCCTAGCTGTGTGACTTTGGGCAAGTCGCTTAACCTCTCTGTGCCTTGAGTTCCTTCCTCCTCTGCGAATGGGGCTGGTGATTACAGTACCTGCCTGACAGGGAATGTGACAGTTGGATGGATCAGTCCAGAGGAGGCCAAACTCCTCGCCCACGGTTTCAGGTATCCCTGTAAGCAGGTCCCACTGTGCCCCAGAACCCCACCAGTCCAAGTTCGCCTGACACCCAGGCCTTTGCTCGTGACCCGCTCACGTGGGATGCCCTGATAGAGCAGATGGAGGCCCCACACCCCTGCAGGAAGCCCCCTGGATAACTCAAGGTCTCCCTTCACCCGGACCCTCTCTAGCACCTGGACGAGGTCACTGAGATCCCGCGGCTGCAGGGGCCCCGAGGGTTGGGAGGGTCCCCAAGAACACTGAAGGAGGACAGCTGGGATCCAGAATAGTCTGCTTCCAGATTTGTGCTCCTAGCATGACATTTCACCTGCTCTGGAAAGTAAAGGCACGGCGCCCTGCCCTTGTGGACATGCCCGGGATGGAGTGAAGATGAACTGAACATGCATGTGCACGAGAGAGAACCAGCTTGGAGACCTTCTAGAGACACCCCCCCGCGACCGCGTGCACGCACGCACACAGACGTGTAGACACACGTACACCCCAACCCCCCAAATCACTAGACTTGTGCTCCAGGCTCTACCTGGCCCTCAGGTCTAGCGCCACCTGACGATAGAACTACTCCTTTCATCATCAAACGGTCACTTGGTGGTTTCTGTCCCCACCCACCTCCAACTCACTTCCCCATGTCATGTCCCTCACTCCTACCTCCATGGCCCTTGTCACCCACATGTGACACGGCCAGCCTGACCTCCGTTGTGGCCCTGGCCCCCGCCTCCCTCATGTGGGCGCTGGTTAGTTTGGAACTGTCCCCAGGCTTCTGTCCTTCCAGTGTTTAATATCACAGGTAGGTCACCTCCCTGCCCTTGGAGTTCCCGACGCCCCCAAACACAGCAAAGGCCCCGCTTTGGGCTCCCAGGGGCCTCCCGGCCCCCTGCAGGCATCCCCCCAGGTCATGAGCCCAGCGCCGTCCACGGGAACTTCCTGTGATGACGGAGATGTTCTCTTCCTGCGCCATCCCACAGGGTGGCCACCAGCCCCACGCAGCTATCGAGCACTTGAAATGGGGCCAGTGTGACAGAGAAACTGAAGTTTTGATTGTTTCTTTTTAATTAATGTTTCAATGGTCACATGCGGCTAGGTCAAAGCATGGCCCAGGGGCCAGCCACATGAGTGCCACCTGGGCCTGGGGAGGATACAGATGACCGTGGGGGGCTGTTTCCCCCTGCAACACCGGCTGAGTCTTCAAAATCTGCTTCCAACACCGCCTCCTGCAGGAAGCCCTCCCAGATCACTCCAGCCAAATGGGAACTTTCTGTCCTCTGAGCCCCTAGAGCCGTCCGCATCCCTCCAAGCCCAGAAGCTTGTAGCCCGCTCACAGCCAAGTCCCTCCCCTCCTCAGGTGGCCTGGAGGGCCTTGCAGGCATGACCTGTGACTCACTTTCGATCCTGCCCTCCGCCCCTCTCAGGCCTGGCACCCAGCAGGTGCTTGGGAACTGCCCCAGCAGCTGCAGCTGCAAGAAGCCAACAGCTCTTTCCAAACCAGGGCAAGGAGAACAAAGTTGGTTGTGGGCTATTTGCTTTATTACTCCTTCCACTCAGCTCGCCCCACCAGTCTGACCCGCTGACTGCCTCTCTCCCAGCAGAGCACCTGGGAGGTGACAGAGTCCTGAGTCAAAGGCATCAAACCCGGGATGAAAAGCAGGCAGGTGGAGTTACTGGTTTCAATAAGCCAAATAAAACCTCGCACGCTTTTCATGAACCTCTCTGCAGGCCGCAGTCGAGGGCCACGGCTTTGTCATGCATCAGGTTCAGTCCTGGCCGCGCCCGCCAGCCCAGCCCGCAGCCCACCTGCGGACCCCGAGGCCCCCCCCC
>NC_138384.1:3294882-3316386 GCF_054177405.1 Leptonychotes weddellii
AACAGAAGACCCCAGTTGCAGGCAGATGCCCTCCACGACCCTGCACCGAGCTGGGGAGGCCGGAGGTCCAATCCCAGTAGGAAATGAGACAGTGGTGCCGGTCACACTACCGGCAATCCCGACAGCAGGGAAACACCACGGAGAGCCCACGACACGGGGCCTGCCACGAGAGGCACTTTAAATGTACAGACCCTTTCGATTCTCAGAGCAAGCTCGGGAAGGATTATCCCGCACATCTTCTGCGCGCGCAAACCTCGGCATGGAGCACCTGAGCCACCTGCCCCAGGCCTCGTAAGGAGCAAACGGCAGAGCCCAGATTCAAACCCTGGCCACCTTGCTTCTGCGTCCCTGAGCCCAAGAGCTCGACTAGCCCTCGAGGCTCCCTTATGAATACGGAGCTACCGCAGGAGGCCACTCCTGCTTGTGACAAGCTGGGAGCACAGAACAGGGAGGAGCCCATCCCAGGGGTGAGCCCAGACAGACTCTCAGACTAGGGCAGCAGGCAGACTAGGGCAGCAGGGCGGGCCGGACAGACAGGCAGGGGTGGACCCGCAAGGCCAAGGACAAGCAGACCCTGGCGGACCCGTCCCGGAGAGGCTGACGGACCGTGAGGTTCAAATACGGATGGGGGAGGGCCTCTTCCCTTCCACTCCAGCTTGGAGGTGACCTCGGCGGCACTAACCACACTCATACTCCAGACCCAAAGGGTGCCCATCGAAGGGGACCGTCGTTTTTATGGCCTCCGCAGCGCGGAGCCCTGGGAGACCCTAAGAGAAGAGCAGAGGCAGGGGACGGGGGCTTCTGGTCCCTGCCATACGGGCGTCACCCTCATCAGTGCCTACACAGCGCCAATGGCCATTGTGAAACTCAGGGTGGGGGGTGTCAGGAACCCTCTGACTCATGCACCGCTCTGTCGAGCCGGTCCTGGCCCTGGTCTAGCTGCAAACCATGCCGATGAGCTGGGAGTTATCAGCCCCATCGACGGGCTGAGAAACCGAGGGAGAAGAGTACAAGGTCTCCCGAGGGCCTCCTCCCCACAGAACCTGTCCTGTAGGTGAGGAGTGAGGAGTCGGGCTGGCGGCTCTAGCCACTGATCAACCCCGGCGTGCTAAAGTCAAGGATGAATATTCATGAACCTATCCGGTTCTACACTTTCATTTCTGGCCCAAATTAATAATTTACCATGGCGTTTCATAAAAACCAGGCAGAGCTCATTAGCAGCTCCCCAGAAGGCACCGCGGTCGTCCCACGGATGCCGGTGAGGGGCTGGGTTTTCCTCCGGGACGAGGACCAACGCCCCTGTCTTGAGACAGACAGCCCTTCTCTGTGCGGGGCTGGTGAACCTGCAGTGGGGGCCCCCTCTGCCACGAGGGGCGGGGGGCCCTCTGCCACGGAAGGCCCCGTGGGCGCACCAAGGCCTCTGCTCCAAGCTCCACTGAAGCATCTTCAGGACTCTTCAGCAGCTGACTCTGGAGAAGACCGAACTCTTCTCCCCTGGTAAAGGCAAAGCCACCACCCGCCTGGAAGTAGAGACCACAGGTGGGTGGAGTGTGTGTAACAGACGGTTTCCTGAGGGGGCTGCGTCCGCACCCCTATCCCGCATGCCCCCTAGCCCCTTGCCCTCGCCCATCAAGAGCCAGAGACTCACCCCCTCCAACTGAACCGGGGATGCCCATCCCCCGTAAGTGACACGGTGTGACCCCCGGGGCTGGATCCCCAAAGGACAGGCAGTTGCCCCCTCGTGAGCCGGGACATGAGCCTCTGGAGCCCCAAGAGCCCAAGCCACATGCAGGGGCCGCATGGAGGTGCTCAGAGGGGCAGCCCCCACCGAAGAGGTCCTGGCCAACAGCCAGCATCAACCGCCAGACACAAGGGAGACGGGCCTTCAGATGATTCCAGAACCTGGTCACCGAAACCCCTCCAGCATCCAGTGTTCCTTGCTGAGGCCCCAGGAGCCACGGGGCAGACACCAGCTGCACCTCACCATGCCCCCTCTGAACTCCTGAGCTACACCACCCTGGAGCACAATAAAACGAGGTCGCTTTAGAACCACACCTGGGCTCAGGAAGACTTCCTCCATCCCAGGGCATCCTGGCGCCCTGCAGACCCCCCACCCCCCGCCGCTCCCCCAGCTGTCGGGCCGGCCTGCCCACCCATGGCCTGGCATCACGTGCTTAGTGCTGGAGTCCAGACGGGTTGAAATCTGTGAGTGAAACTTCCCAAAAGGGAAATGGGGGTGGGAGGGGGGAGAGGAAGGGGGAGTGACACCTTTGTCCCTGGGCCCTGAAGATCTAAGATGAAGGCTGCTGATAGTTCTGACACTCATTCCCAGAGGGGGGTGGAGGGAGGCTGTGTGAAGTGCCCCCCCAACGCAGCTGCGCCCTGCCTTACCTACCCCAGGCGTTCCTCCCATTGCTCCCCAGCAGGCAGCCCGCCCGCTGGGCCCCTCCAGTGAGCTCAATTAAGACCCAGGCATTGTCTCCTCTCCCCCTCCTTTATGTTCCCTGCCGGCCCCCCTTCCTCTTGTCAGATAATCACGGGAAACCAGCAAACGGTTGACACAGTTACCAAGACAACAGAAGTTAGGACTGGCGAGGAGGTCTGAAAGCTAATCCTAAATGAATTATAGGGCAAGAGTGACAAGGGGGTGGGGACCAGTGTCGGGCGGCTTCAAAGAGGCCCCAGGGCATGAGACAAGGTGCTGTCGGCCTCAGGGCGCTGGCCGTGGGCTCCACCACTGGCTTGAGGGTGACCCCGGAGTCCTCTGTGGTGGGGAGGTCGGAGAAGGAATTCATTAACATGAAATTCTCCACTCAAGATGGTCTGGCACCACCGACATACTTCATCCGATAAGACGCAGGGCCTGGGGTGCACCCAGTTCAGCTTTTCTGATGGGGGGGGCAGTGGGAAAAGAGCAGGGATGATCTGATCAAGGGGATTCTGTTTCTTCTTTACTTATTCAGAACTTGCCATCTTGTGACCAGGGCGCCGAGCACGCCCCGGTTGGCTGACAGCCATTTCGGGAGGCTGAGCAACGTGGCCCTGAACTCCTCGCTGGCCTGCCTGGCCCCATGGGGGCCGACCAGCGATGCCTTCCCTGCCCTGGCCAGTGCCCCTGTCAAGAATGACTCAGCCAGGTCTCTTGGGAAGGCCCCCCTTCTCTGACACCAGTCCAGAGGTCTAGACATGGGTAGCATGAGGCCCACGCGGGCAACTGCAGCTAACGGTTCTAGAGCTCGGGGTCCACAAACTAACTCCTTGAACGCTCACACCGACCGCACTGGTGCCATTTAATAAACAGAGCAACTGAGGCCCAGAGAAGGTAAGTAACCTGCCCAGAGCCACACAGCCAGTTGGGGAGCAAGGGCAGAATGGAACCCAGGGCTCTCCGCCCAGCATCCTTGATCTTAACCAGTGCTCCAGCATCCGAAAATCTGCCAGCCCTGAGGTGGCACGGCCCGCCAGGCAGAGGCTGCAAACAGCCTCAAGCTCTTGGTCAACACCCACCTCTCCCAGGAGGCACCCCTGAAAGACAGGATACCCCTCCCTCCGGACTCCTCTACACCCTCTCTGCCCAGCCTTCCCTGCTTTCACTCGCCCAGGACTCCCCTCCAAGGCAATTACAATCCCATTCTCAAACTTCCAGGGGATTCCGTCACCCAGCTCAGTTTCCATAATCAGGACAAGTGTCAGGCCCATGCTCACACTTGAGCGAGCATGAGAATCCCCTGGAGGGTTCGTGAGCACACAGACTGCCAGACCCCACCAGAGTTTCTGCCTCAGTAGGCCTCAGGGCAGGGGGGGGTGGAGGGGGCAGGGAGAGGGTGTACCTGAGACTCTCTACCTCTAATAGCTCCCAGGAGGTGCCAATGTGGCTGGCCTGGGAACCCCACTTTGAGAACCGCCGAGGTCTTAGCCCAACTCAGCCTCCACTCTCTGTACTTTGACCTCTACTTGCAGACCCCACACTCAGAGGCCCCCAGGCTGCCCCCCTCCTTCAGGACCCCAGCACTCTAAGGAAAGCCTCTGCTGACGGTCTGCCTCCACAAGGAGGCTGTTGGAGCCATCTTCCCAAAACAGATGGGCCCAAGGCGTGCCGCCATCCAATCTGTCTCCACCTCCAGACTCTCCCCCACCTCTCAGCGCCTCCACACTGCCAACACAGTCTAGCCTGCCACCTGTCTCTCGCCTGGGGCCATGGCAGTCCCTCCATACTGGTCTCCCCACTGCCCCCTGACCGCCTGGAAATCTACCTGAGCCCGGCAGCCAGAGGGGTGCTGAAGGCCAAGTCCTATCACCTCTCCTCTCACCTCTACCCTGCTCCCCAGGGCACATACTGTGTGGCCACACACACATCCTTGGGGCCCCAGGACCTTTGCACATGCATGACCCTTTGCCTGGGCCCTTGCCCCTTAAATTTCACCAGGGCTAATACCTCCCTTTCTGGCCACCTGGACAAAGCAGCCTCCACCCACACTCTGGCTACCCGCTTCCGTTCCCCTGCTCCCCTTTTCTCCAGAGCCTGAATCATGGGACACAGTGCAATGTGCCCATGGCTGGAATAGGCACTCCAGGAGGACACAGCCCCTGGGGGCTTCTCGGCCGCATGCAGCGTACCTAGGCCAGTGCCTGGCATGTTGTAAACACACACTGAATGAACAGAAAGAACTCGGCTGCTTTAAAGGCCTGGAATCACCACCTCCAACCCCACCGCTTACAGCAGTATCAAGCTCACAGGTTGCTGGCCTTATGACCTCAAGACCTTCCAAAATGTGGTTCCAACCCACCCTAGGGCGTCACTTCCTACCACCCTGCATTATGCTTCCTCCCCAAGCTCTCCCCTCCCTCTGAAACCATCCTTCCCGGGAGGCCACCAACTCCCAGGGTGGGTGGCCCAGCCCCCTGTCAGGGTCAGCTCTGCCTCCACCAGCTGGGCCTGTCTGCCCTGCCCCCACTCTGAGGGCAAGGGCTGGTCCCAATGTATCTGTCTGGCCTCCAGGCTCTGGCACCTGCAGGGCCAGAGCCAAGAGTTACCAGTGGCCGATGAGGCCCCTCCTGCCTCCCCACGCCTTGGGTCCAGGACCCTCATTCTGGAAGGGGCTGCACAGGCTTCAGAGCCCTGCCACTAGATGGGACTGCTGAGAAGCAGGGGAGGAGTGGGGGCCTTCCCTCTCAAGTGCCCGACAGGTGTGGGTGGGAGGGTTTGCCCCCTGAGTAGAAAGGCCAGCTCTCATGTCCCCTCCTCCCGTGGCCTCTCACACACTGCTTCCACCCCCACCTTAATCCCAGTAGGTCACTCCCCTGCACTCCCAGAAAATTCTGCACACACCCGCATTTCTCAACCCACGTGTCTGCCGCCACCGCGGCGGGAATGGCCCAACGTGTGTTCTCTGCCTGCCCGAAGTGCACTGAACATGCTGAGTATTTTAAGAGCAGCTTCCCTATTCTTGTTCATCCTTCCTCACTGCACCAGCATCCTTCCACTCAGCCTCACTCCCTCTGCGTTCCTCACTTCCAAGGCCTGCCTTCAATGCTGCTTCATCCAGGGAGCCTTCCTGGATTTCCTCCTCCATCAGGGTGATTCCGGGAGATTCCCGCCGTATTCATCTCACTCCCTGTTTGTTCCTGAGGCAACTGGGAGATAAAACACAGACCTCCTTTGCTGCTCCTACCTCCATACCTCAACACAGAACAGGGTCTGGCACCCCGGGTTGGGGGGGGGTGGGCAGGCCTTGTCCAGCTGGGGGAGGGGGAGATTCTAAAAGGCGACAGACCTGTTCTGTGTCCCCGGAGGGCAGAATTGGGTCAAAGGCACACACTGTATGTTCTGTGTGAAAAGCAACATTCTGACAACCCACAGTGGCAAGGCAATTATCTATCAGGAACAGGACCCTGAGGAGACCCCCGAACGGAGAGAAGGGAGGGGGGTTGGGCCATCTGACCTCTGAGGTCCCTTCCAAGTCCAATGTTCTGTGACTTCCCAATCCCGCAGGCCATTAAGCAAGTGGCCAAATGCCCACTGGGCGGCGGTCCAGGCCTGGTCAGAGGGCACTTCCTGTCTCTCTGCAGGAGGAAGACAGGGCAGCCGCGGATCCTTCGAGGCGGAGGACGGGGGGCTTCCGGCACGGAGTGGGCTCTGGCTCTGGGGGCGAGATCTGGGCCTGTCTTAACTCAAACCCAGCCGGCCCCCACCAGCACCCCTCAGCTTCCAGCACGGCTGCGATCTGGGCTGAAGAGTAACCACCAACCCCAAGCCGGAGCTGTGGAGGGCCTGGCATCAGTGGGGAAAAAAGCCGGAAAAACGCATTTTCCCCTAAAGACTTGTAAAAAAAATCTCACTGATTTTTTTTCCCTTTTACCCCAAGCTTTCACAGCTCTAAATATGCCACACTTAGTAATTTTACGAGCAAACCAAGCTATACATCACACAGTTTTATGTTCCTAAATTAACAAAAGGATTTTAAATCTATATGGAGCTCTTAAAAACACACAAAAAAGCATGGCATCTATTTTTATTCCCTCACCCCCAAATTCCCTCTTCCCTTCTAATGTACTCCCCCCGCGCCCCCCACCCCGGGGGCTGCAAGATTCCAGCTGATCGTTTAGCTAGACCACCAAGGAAAAACAATTCCAAATATGGATAAGGGAGTGCTTTGCTGAGAACCCCAAAGATGGGGGTTCCGCTGCCCTTTGGGAAAGACTACTTTAGGGGTTATAAAAGCCTGATTTCCGCCCCCCTGCAAAGTAGATTACCATAGGACGTACCCTTGCAAATGAAGAGGCCCCATCTACCAACCCAATTTCACCAAAAGCCTCGGGAGAGTTATAATCTGCAGGTCCCGCAAGGGCTCCTGATAGCTTGTTTTCTTAGCTGCGAAATGCCAGGGTAGACCAGATGACTGCAGGGCCCATGCACACCTGCCACTGGGTGGTGGGGGGGGGGGCAGGAAACAGGGGGGCCACACCCGTCACACATGTCCACATCCAGGGGGAAGAGGGACAAGGAACATGGAGCACTAGGCTGGGAACAGAAGCCCAACTCCAGATACTTCATCCCACTGCTGGTGCTGTCTCTGTCTCTGGGAGCCGGTGAAGGAAAAGAATCCTCCTGCCCTATTCTAGGGCTGGAATCCAGGTATCATAATGGCTGTTTGCTCCAAGAGCATAAAAGAAAACTTTTCCTGACTCCCAGAGTCAAGGAGATAAGAAGCAGGAGAGTTTCCAATGGGGCTCTATCAGATTCCCACCCATGGAGTAAGAACAACACATTTAAGCAAGAAAAAAATCTTAATGAGAACCAAATTGAGCAGGGGGGTGGGAACCAGCCCAGGCCCCTCGGAGAAGGGCTGGGCCACAGCTGGGACAAAAGGGCCCCTGGCTTTCCCAGCCGACAGATGGAAATGTGGCAGCCCCTCCCCAGTTCTCAGGGGTATCGGAAGATTAATTAGTGACTGCCTGGAAAGTGCTAGATGGGAGCCGAAATGCTTGTCCCCGCTGAGTTTCTGAGCTGTAAATAAGCAGCTTTCTCAATCACCACTGAAATAGCAATGCTGTCCTTTTATCTGACTCAGATCCCTCAGAGCAGGCCTAGGGTGGTTCCAGAGCCTGCCCCAAAGCCATGGGTTTGCTTCGGACCCAGCAGCTTCCCACGGACCAGTCCGAAGCCGGGCCTGAGCTCCATCACCCCTCCCGGCGTCAGCCCCAGAGCGGGCACCTGAGGACGGGGAGCTGGGGAGCTGGGGAGCTGGCGGCCTGCCCTCGCCTCCAGCCCGCTCCCTCAACTCAGGTGGGCCTGAGCAGAGACCCGCACCCAGCCTCACACACAGGGGCCTTCTGGCAGTGGTCTAGGGGAGAAAGAGAAATCCAGGCAGCTCGCCACAGGCGGCCTGGGCGCCCTCCGCTCCGCAGCAGGGGAAGCCCACGTCTCTTGCAAGCCTGTCAGAGGCTGTGCGGAGGGGCCCCGGGGGCCAGCTGACCCTCGGGAGACAGCTGGGGGACAAGGAAAATGTTCTGAGGGAGACCCAGATTGCCTGACAGCAACCACCAGCAGGCTGTGTGGCTTGAGGCCAAGCCCCAGCCCTCTCTGGGCCTTAGTTTCTTCCCTGGAGTTTGGAGTGTCCTTCCCAGCAGTGGACAGTAAATCCTGAGGGGCAGCCGGGGTCACCCAGAGTTCAGCATGGGCCCGGGGTGGGGTTAGCTGACAGCTGCGGAGTCCTCCCTCCGTGAACTCCAGGAACAAGATAAGGGGGCCGGCGGGGCGCCACCAAGAACGCCGACGGCCAACTCTCTCCCTCACTCTCCTTCAACAAATATTTATTAAGCAGGGACTCTGGAGCCCAACCGCCTGCGGTCAAAACCTGGCTGTGCCGCTTACTGCCTGCGTGGCCACAACCTCTCCGTGCCTCAGTTTCTTTCGCTGGCCAGGGCACCACATAAGAAGTGGACGCCACCGCCTCTCCCTCGTTATTCTATTGTTGCTACGGTCTGGCGCTGAGCTGGGCATGAAGGAAACGCACACGAGCCCCTCCAGCACGGAGTTCGCAGTCTGGTGGAGTTCAGGAAAGGGGCTGTCTGGGTGCAGGAGCACACAGAAAGGAAATTGTCCAAGAAGCATTAGAGACCCCACCCATCCACCAGTCCCCAGCTCTCTTCCCACGTGCCCACACCTCCTTCTCTTGGCTTAGGAAGCGACCCCCCCCCCACTGGATACCACCCCCTCCCTGCCCCTGCCAGTGAAGGAGCATGCAGAGGCCAGATACTGTGTCATGGGGTCCAGGGGTCTGGCCCAAACACCTGAGTTCAAGTCCCAGTTCAACCACTAAGGAGCCCTGTGATTTTCTGCAAGTAATTCCACCTTAATAATGATAATGCAGGGTGCTAGCTGGCTCAGTCGGTAGAGCATGTGACTCTTGATCTCGGGGTGGTGAGTTTAAGCCCCACGTTGGGTGTAGAGCTTACTTTAAAAAAAATAATTTTTATTCTAGCTATCACTTGCTAAGTGTTAACTTTGTCGCCGGCATGCAGGAACTGTCCTTACACCCAATGTAGCAAACTTTCTCTGTCAGGGGACAGAGAGTAAGTATTGCCAGCCTTGTTGCAACTAGTCAACAGCTCTAGTGTAGCCCCAAAGCTGCGACAGACCACACATAAAAGAGCAGGCGTGGCCATGTGCCAATAAAACTTTATTTACAAACACAGGGGGTGGGCCGGGGATCACCAATCCCCTGCCTCACACTGATACTGAGGGTTAGACCATTATGGATCCCGGGTCCCAAGTGGGAAAACTGGGGCCCAGAGAGCTCAAGTCACTGGACCAAGGTCCCAGCTTGGAAGAGGTAGAGCAGGACCCTTCAGAACTATGCTGCTCGGCCTCAGTCCTGTCACTTGTCAAACAGGCAGCAGCTTCGGGGCTGAGGGCTGCACAGGCAGGGGCTGGGCCCTGGCTCCCCGCCCTTACAGACACTGCCTGGGGGTCTGGCTGTGGGGACAGAACCAGGTCCCAAGGGGCTCCAGAGCGCTGGTGTCAGGCCACCACAGGCAAGGCTCTGCCTCTGCTCTAAGGGGTGCGTCCAGGCCCCCCTCCTTCCTGGAGCAGGGCGGTGGGTAGCAGCGTTCCGCATCCCAGCTCTGCCACTGCTAAGCTGGCCAAATCTCTAGCTCCTCTGAGGCTCCCTTTCCTCGTCTGTGAAATGGGCAGCCACCAGCACCGAGCTCAGAGGTGGGAGGGAGATTTACAGGAGATTCCTGTGAAGCACTCCCAAGGGGGCCTGACAGTGGTCAAGAGAACTTGGCCACCAACTACTCTGAGTTCAGAGAAGCCCAGGGAAGCAAAGCCACTTGACCGTGGTTCTTCCCAGCTAAGCCTCTACACATTATAATAGCAAAATTATAAAGTACAAAACCCTAGCGGGGGAATTAAGAAAGAAAAACCATGAGAGAGAGATAGACAGAGAACTCTAGGGGGTGACAAACCTCCCTCCCCAGGCTGAGAATGACTTGTGCCCTGACCTCCCTCGGGGTCCAGACCTGCAGACTTCACCCTCCTGCCCCTGAGGGCTTACCACCAGCCAGGACTGATTTTCCTTAATTGCTCTGAATTTCCGAGCCTGACACTTTCTCCTTTTCTTTCCGAGGCTGAGGCTGAGTGTAAATAGAAAACCGGTCACCTGATGAATAATAAGTACCAGCAGCCACCCAATGGCAGGTGAAGTGGGGTGTAGATTACAAACACCTGCGCTTTTAAGACGCCCTGTACTTAAGAAGATTCATTCTTGCCACAAACATGTACTGAGCGCCTACAAGGGAAGGCGCAGCACTGTGGGAGAGGGGCTCCAGATAGAGAGGGAAGAACTCTCCCTGCTTTCTTGCAGCTCCGGGTGCAGGGGGGAAGCCCACAGAAGAGCAGCTTCAGAGGGAATGCTCAGCTACAGCTGCGGTTCCAGAAGCCCCCATGCATCTCGCCAGCTCTCGGCTATCTGCTACCTTCCTACCGGGGAGATGGCTCCCCCCCTCCGCCGCCAGCAGCCCTGTGTTAGAACGCACCCCTTTTGCAAATTGGGGGTTCCTGGTTCTAATTTGGTTCAGATCCTTTAAGGGCAGTGTCCGACCAAGGGGAAGTGCTGGATTTGCATTTCAGCCAATGAAGGGCAAAGAGACCAAGAATCAAGTGCAGACCCTGAAAAATACTCTTCCTACCAAAGCGGTGGAGACACCAAGCATGAAATGCAGCCCTTGTCAGGTTCTGGGACAGGCTGGGGACCTAAAACAGCCACAAAGAAACTCACAGTAACTGTACAGATTACACCCTGAACCCATCAGCCTTTCCTACTTTTTTTTTTTTTTTGTCTGTTGGACTCTTGGACGACCTCCTCCCCTTGTCCCGGTTCAGGGCGGCAAGCACCAGATCCAGCAGAGCTGGGTCCTGTCCAGGCCGTCCCTCCCCCTGGCTCCGGGGCTTCTGTGGGAGCTGAAGCCAAAGTGACAGGGGCTTCTTCTGAACGAACCGTGAAAAAACCCCAAACCCAACACTCAGCCACCTGCACCTTTCCCCAGCAAAACAGGGCAGAAATTACCCTCCACCCGCAGCCCCTTCTGCAGAATTTTAGAAACCCCAGTATGAGCCCAGGAACTTCCCCTCCTCCCTACAGCCCCCCACATCTCCCCTCCCCCAGATCCATGGACCACCCCCCCCCCCGAACTTGGAACTGTGTGGACTCCCAGGGCAGATGAAACTCTCAAAGGAAAGAAGGGAAGAGAAAAACAGCTCGTTCCTACTACCAGCGGTCACAGGCTGCCCTGCCTTCCTGACCTGGGCGTCAGGGGCCCACCGAGGGCAGGCCTAGTCAGTTACTCCCGACCCCAGGGGCACTGGAAGGGGGTGCCAAGGAGGCAGCCGGGAGGGCCCCAGGGATCACCGAGGCTCCTACCTCCTTCGCCAGGAACCCCTGGCTTCCCAGCTTCCCCTCAGCCTACATGTCATTATTTGTCAGGTTTCAAAGTCCAAATAAGGTGAACTCAAGAGGGGCTCCCCTAACCTCCGGCTGTCACCCCTCCCCGGCCTCCACTCTGGGTTACAAGCACGACTTGCCCCGAAACAGAAAGTTACACGGCAGGCTGCTGTCAGCGCGCAGGAAGGTTAGGGAAACAGGAAGCCACGCCAACCACCCTCCGGAGCTTCCCCCGGCCCCCTCCTCCGACCTCGGCAGGAACAAAACCTTCCAGGGAAACCCGGGCAGGAAGGGGGGCGGGGGGCAGGCGCGCCACGCTCGCGCAGAGAGGGCGCAAGGGGCCGGCTGGAGGCAGGGGAAAATAAGCCCCAGGCTGGGGGCGGGAGGGGGGCGCATGCCACCCGATCGGGGCGGCCTGCAGCAAAGTAACTTCACAGCCGGTGCTTAATTCACCTTGGAAGGCAGCGTGCCCCGGCCGCTCGCTGCGCCGCCGCGGCGGAGCCGGCTCGGGGCAGACAAAAGGAGCGAGACGCGCAACCCCCGGCGGCGGCGCGGTGGGGGCGGCGGGCCGGGTGGGCGCTCCCCGCCGCACGTAGAGCACACACCGCCCGCTGGATCGCAGCGGGAGCGGCCGGGCCGCTCGCGCCCGCCCGCTGGGGGCTCTGCCGATCCCGCCGCCCCGGACTCAGGCTGCGGGTCTGGGGGGTCGGGTGGGGTGGGGGTCCGGGACGCGCCGGCGCCGCGCGGGACCCGGGGAGGCGCACAGCTCGCTTACCTGGTAAGTAATACAGAGGCGGCTTCAATCCAAACATGATTCAGATTAGAATTCCATAGTGGCCAGAGAGGGATGAAGAAGGGAAAAAAAAAAATTTTTTTTTAAACCCAGTAATGAGACAAAAAGCGCCCTCCGAGCCAAGGCGCTCAAAAATGTCCAAAACAATAAAATAAAGACAGAAGAGCGATCCCGAGAGCGACGGAGAAAAATGTCTTTTTTCTTTTTTTCCCTCCCTAAGATGATGAAAGGGCTCTCTCTCGGGCCAGCGCCCGGGCAGTTTCGGCCACCTCGGCCCGGGCAGATCCACAATGGGGTGACTGACGACCGAGGACGAGCCGGAGCCTCCACGGCTGCCCGGTGTCTTCGCCGCCGCGTGTGTATTTTCTGCCTTTTGGACTTGAGATGCAAATAAAAAAAGGAGGGGGGCGCACGGCGGAGGGAAGCAGGCGGGAGAGCGGAGAGGAGCGCGAGAAAAATAAAGGGGGGAGGTGAGGGTGATGAAATTGGGGGGTTAAGATCTTCAGGGATTACTCATTTGAAAGAAAAAAAGGAGGGGGGGGGAAGCAGCCCCAAGACGTGCGAGTAGCAATCTCTCCTCCATTCAGCCATTTGAATGTCAAGGGCGAGGGTCAAGGGACCTGTTTCCAACAGGGTTTCACGTTCAGAACCAGAAGGAAAAAGGAAGGGGGGGCGGCGGGAGGGGGTATCTCTTGTTGCCAAGGAGAAATCGGCTTTGTTTTCGTTTCCCCTTAGCTACTGGGTGAGGAGGGGCGGGGTGGGGGAGAGGAGGAGGGGGCGAGCGGGAGAGGGGAGAGGAGAAAATTAATACCCAAACAGCCAAGAAGTACCGAGGGGGAGATTTCTTCTCGTAAATAAAAGAGGCAGCGATTGCAAACAAGTCTTGGGCAGGAGAAAGCAGGCCGAAGAGCCGGCTCCCCTCCCCCCTCTCGCCACCAACACCCCCCCCACCTTTTTCTTTCTTTCTTTCTTTCTTTTTTTTTTTGGTTATCTCCCCGGGCCGGCGTCCCACCACTGACTCAGAGAGCAAGGGGGGGGTAAGGAGGAGAAAGAACTCGCGGGGGCTCAGGCGCCCCGGCAGAAGGAGCAGGAGGAGAGCGGGGAGGCGAGAGCGCACGGCGGTGGAGAGCCCCTCGATCAATTTTCATGCAAGAATCATTATCGGTAAATTGGAAAGCTGGCTGCCTGACAGCAGATTTGTCTCCCCTAATGAAAGCGAAAGGGTAGGGGCGCAGCGGCGGGCGGCTGCAGGCGGCGGCGGCTCCTTCCGTCTCTACGCGGCATCTTCCAAGAGCTCCATGCTTTGCAGAGCGATAATAATAGTTTCACTTGCGAGCTTCTCCCAGCGCGGCCGCCAAGCTGGGCAGCAGATCCGTGCGGTCTGGGATCCGGGCGCAGAGAGCTGGGCTCCCCTCTCCAAACGCGGGGAGGGTGCAGTAGCTGGCAGCGGGGCGCTCCGCTCTGCCCCAAAGCGGGGCCGTTTGCAAACAGTGGGCGGCTGCGGGCGCCGCCGGGCCCCCCTCGGCTGCCCAACTCCGCGCTCTGGCCACTCGCCCGCCCTCCCCACCCACGGCTGACAGCTGCGGGAGCCGGAGTTCACCCGCCGCCCGGGCCTAGGAGGAGAATACCCAAACCGTGCCCCGGGGGCTCTGGCCAGCCTTTTGTGAACCCACGCGGGACTGCGGAAACGCACACGCCGCCCAGCCCGGGTGAGCTCCTAAGGCGAGCAGCTTCTTTCTCTCCTTTCTCTTCCTTGCACCCCGCACCCCACCCTTAAAAATCCCTGTTGCAAGTGTAATCAAATGCTTGATACCATCTTCCACACTCTCCCCGCACTGGTGCATTATCAGATCCGGGAAGGCATGCTTCCAGGCAAATAGACCTAATAAATGCTATTACTGGGATTCTGCAAGCCCCGGCTGCACCATAGTAACCAGAGCCCTGGCTAATTTGGTTTAAGAGAACGATCAACTGCACAGAGTGTGTGTGAGGGAGTGTGGAGTCTGTATCTCTCCTCCCCACGCCGCCTCTCTTTCACACTAGCTCAAGAAGGCCCCATGTGATAATTCCCCAAATCGAAGGGGAAAAAACCCTGCCGCCAAACCACATCCTGTGCGCTCATTGTCCAGCCCAGCGATTTTAAAGAGACAGGCTCCATTTCCCCACGCCCCCACACACTCTTAAACACACGCTGCAAAGCTGCCTCTTGATGTGACAATTTATTTTCAAGCCCTTTTACCTTCTGAAGGGCCCCTTGGTGGCACAGCGAGCCGGAATCGCGACTTGGTGACACTAAGGGGTCACCTTTTGACCTCCCATACAACCATCCTGGTTTGAGGAACAGACCTGAGCCCGCAGGTACGCAGGGCGGGGCACCGCGGTCACGCCAAGCTTGGGTTCCTGCCAACGCTTTCCAGCCACTGCGTAAATCAGGGGTCCCCAGCGGCAGCCCCGGGGTCCCTGCTAAATGCGGCGGCTTCAGATGACAATTGAACTCCCGGAATATGATACTCTAGAGGAGAGCTCCGGAGGGCAAATTGGAGGAGGTGGGGGCACCAACCGTGCCTCCTGACCCCTCTGTGCCACCGACGCCCACTCCCCCCCCCCGCCCGCCAGAAGACTCTTAAACGGGCTGGGCGGAGCGCTCGGAGCCGAGGGAGAGGTGGCGCTCCTCCCCGCCGCCACCAACGGCTGGGTGGGTGCCGCAGGCAGGCGGCCGCCTTCTCTGCCGGCTGGGCTGCCGGGGGTGCGAGGAGCATCTTCTAATCCCCCGGCCCCCGCTGCGCCCCGCCCGGCGCCTCTCCCCGCCGGCGGCCGAGCGCGCGCGGTCACCCGGGAGAGCGCCGGGGCTGCTGACCTGGAGGAAACGGGCCGCGCGAGGCCGCCGGCGCCCGCCGCCGGCATCTGGCCGCTCCGCCCCGCGCTGACCCCGGAGGTCGCGCCCGGCCCTCGGCGGCGGCGGCCCTTTGTTTCCGGGGCTGCGTGGCGGCGCGCTCCGCGCTCCCCGCGCCTCCCCCTGCGCTCGCCGCCGCTGGCGGCCTGGCCAGGGAGACAATCGCCCCGGCGCGGCCGGGTCGGGGTCCGGGTCCAACACCTGCCCGCGCCCCCTCCCCCGCTCGGCTCGGCCGCGGCTCGGACCCCAGCTTTCGGCTCCCACCCATTTATCACCCGCTTATCACCCGCACGCTTGATAATCTGCGCCCCTCTGGGAGTGGGGGGCGCCAGGGCAAGTAGGGGAGGGCCCGGGTGAGCTGACGCCCACTCCTCCCTCCCAAGTCCCTCATAAGCTGTGAAGATCTCTGATCCTACTTTGGGGGAAAAATAAACTATTTTTAAAAGACCCTAAACTATCAGTTTCTGTCGTCATTCTTTTATTGGTTTTTAATTCTCCGGATTACACGAACAACAGTGGTAATTAATACTAAACCCTCACTCTACTGTATATGCTAATGGCAGGAGCCATAAAAATTAATTTGCAAACATGTCATTACACAATAGCTATACAGGCAATAAACCTGTAATTATGGGCCAATCACAGGCAGGGTACAGAGGGAGGGATGGTCCCCCAATCTGCTGGGTGCCCCCCTTCCCCTGCTAAAATGGGGAAGATGATGCCAACAAGGAGCTTGCCTTTTGAGAGCCACCTGTGGAGAATGCTCCCAGCTCCAGGGAACGGCAAAAGGGGTCTCCGGTCTCCAGCTCCAGGTGGCCTGGCTTCTGTGCAAGACTCCCCTGGAGACAGCCACTCCGGGGACCCATCAGGACCGATATATAGCGGGAGAGGCGAGGCAGAGCCTGGGAGAGCTCCCCGCCTAGCCTGCAGGTGGGGGGTGAGCAGCAAGGGGGGTAAGGAGGCCCCACACTGGTGGGCCAGCAGCAGCCTCCCTGCTTCCCTGTCAAAGGCAAACATCTCTCCCTATAAGCATTTGAATGCCTGTATTGAATTATCTCAAAATGCTCCGGCCCAGCCCCTAATTGCTTTTGGCCACTGCCTCAGGGAAGAAGGTGGGCAGCAAGATTCTGATACCTAAGGCTCCTTTGGCCCTGGATCTGGGTGGTTCAGAGTAGGCTGGTGACATTTCCTGGTGACAGGGACATTTGGAAGGGAGGAAAGGAGGAGACCCACTATGAGGGAGCACGGCTGCACCACAGCTCCTGACCTGAAGCCAAAACAGCTGAAAAATAAAAAGCCACCCCCGCCGTGCCAAGCAGCCTGCTTAGCGGGCTGACTCTCCACTGAATGGCTCGGTTGTTTGCCATAATGTGGCTGAACGAGGAGCTGGAAGGATTTTCCCTTTCCCACTGGCCCTTGTGGCTTGGCTGGCGTCTTTGGAACTCCTCACTATGGCCATTCATTCCCAGGGGAGCCACCCCACTCAGAGGGTGGCGATGGCCTGGCTGGGCGGGGGGGGGCGACAGGGCAGCCAGCCTGGGCCACACCTGGCCCAGGTGAGAAGGGCAGCACTCTCCTGGGAATGTCACCTCAACGGGATTCTGTGCAAGGACAGGATGTGTCTCTCCACCCCCTCTTCTCTCTCAGAGGCTGGTCACGGCCATAACCCTCCCCCTCCCGGTCAGCTCACCTCTGGGAGGAGGGGGAGGAGGACATTTCTAGAAAAGAGGCAGGAAATGGGGCAGGCTGAGCCTCCAGTGCCCCTTCTTAAAGTCTGGGCCACCGCAGCGCCAAGTCGCCCTCCCCCCACCTCCTTGAGAGACCCCTGTCCACACTGCAAACCGAACCAGGGTCAGAGGGCAGCTCTGGGCCACGTCCTGGGCAGGGTGGAAAGAAAAGAAAATCGCTTCATCTCTCAACAGGAAAGCAAGCTGGGGGCCGGCTGCCTCCCTGGAAGCTGTGTGGAGCCCACGAGACACCCACTCTGACGCTACAGGACCCCCTCCCCCTGCTGCTCCTTCAAAATGGAGGGGCCCGAGACTCCCCCTAGCGGGGCTGTGGGTGCCACAGCATGGAGACAGCCTAGCCGGCCAAGAGCGGCAGCTGAACGCAGTAAAAATAGCTTCCCTGCACGTGCTGAGGACCGCGGCTGCAGCCCGGGTCTGGAGAGCGCAGCGCGGGGGGCCCGGGCGGGGGGGGAGCGGGTCGCAGCCGCAGGGCCCGCCGCCTCTGCACGCACACTGCCACCTTGCTGGTCCCCCAAGGCCAGGCCCAGCTGCCGCCGGGCCACCACGGCAGGATCCGGAGGGGCCCTGCCCCCAGGGATCCCAGGAGAGGGGGCAGAGGGCATGCTGGGAGTGTGGCTAACCCGAAATGCCCCTTTGGGTCTGCCCCCTCCGCTTCCCTCTTTAGGATAATCGTGCCAGCTGATGTTTCCTGAGCACTCAGTCTGCGCCAGTTGCTGTTCTAAGCACTTTTCACAGGGAATTCATTGGATCCTCATGACAATGCTGTTCAAGGTCACCACGAAGAGTTTCATTTTCTAGATGAGGCAGAGAGAGGTCAAGGACCTCGCCCATGGACACACAGTCGGTGGTAAGTGGCGGAGCTGGGATCTGAGCTGGTTCCAGAGTCCAGGCTGGCGTCGGACCTATCAGAGTTCAAGTTTCAGCTGGGCCCCCACCCACCGAGTGCCCTCAGGCCGTGACATCACCATCTGGAGACTCAGTTTCCTCACCTGGAAAATGGGATGAAATTGCTCCTGCATTCCAGGGAGACACCGGCGTGTAACCGCCCCGGTGCCTGGCAAAGAGTAAGGACTCCATAAACAGAGCTGTAATTACTCCCGTGTTTTGGATAATAGTGATAATACGGCTATTGAGCGGGCCTCAGGACACCCAGGCCTCCCCGTGGCGTGCTTTGCTAAGAGCGTTATCTTATCTGGAACCTGCCTCCACCCTGGGAGGCAAACCTACAGTGACCATCACCCCATCTCGTACCTGAGGACGCCGAGGCCCCAAGAGGTGAAGTCACTCACCCAAGGGCACACAGGGAGCAGACACACCCGCTTTCTCCCTCTGTTCAGCTCCAGTCCTTAAGTGACCAGACCTCGTGTGAATGTTCCAAGTCTCAACATAAGCATGTCTGAGAGGTCAGAAGAGAAATGGGGAACCTCTGTCCAGGCTCACGGCACGGTGACATTTGCAAACCCAGGTCTGGTTTCCATCTTTGCGTGGTGCGCTTGACTTTGCTTTCCTATTACCCAGCAGCTCCAGCAAGCACCTCACCCAGGCTTTACGGTCCTGTCTTGGGGGGAGAGGGGGCGTTGTCCAGCCAGGTCTCCTGGGGCCTCCTCCCCCTGCCCCAGTGTAGTGGGTTGAATGGTGGCCCACCAAAATATATGTCCACCCAGAAGCTGTGATTGTGACCTTATTTGGAAAACAAGTCTGTGCAGATGTAATTAAATTAAGGATCTTGAGATGAGGTCATCCTGGATTATCGGAGTGGGCCCTAAATCCAATGACAAGTGTCCTTATAAAAAGAGCAGACCAGAGAAGACACAGGGAGGAGGCCGTGTGAGGACGGAGACAGACATGGGACAGGACCACGGCCCCCGGGAGCACCTGGAGCCCCCAGGAGCTGGAAGAGGCAGGAAGATCCTCCCCTAGAGCCCTCAGAGGGAGCGCAGTGACCCTGCTGACACCTTGAGTTGAGATCTCTGACCTCCAGAACTGGGAGAAAATAAGTATCTGATGTTTTAAGCCACCCAGTTTGTAATAATTTGTTACAGCAGCTACGGGAAACTAATACATCCTGTCACTCCTGTAGAAGCAAATGCCTCCCTGCTGCCAACCCAGGGAGGCCCTGGCTGTTGCCCAAGGCTGGACGCCGCGGGCCTCGGGCCAGTGGGGTCAGTCTCTCCTTCAGGTCAGCAGCAAGGGCCTGGACAAAGACGAAGGGTCCGGGGCCCCTGGCACCAGTGTGTGTGCAGGTCGCCTGTCCTCTGTGAAGCTGAAGTCAACACCCCACTGGGATGGGGAGGCTTTCTAGTGGCCTGCGCACCCTCTGTTCTCCTCCCTGATGACCCACATTCGCTGGCTGGGGTTTGGGCACCAGACGTCCACTCCCAGGATGACCTCCATGGATAGGAGACGCAGCACCTCCATCAACCCCCCAAAGGCTGTTAAGAGCAGAGGCCTCTGATGTGGCCTCCCTCCAACGTATATTATGTGGGCACGCGGTTGAGAAAGATCTACTGTGTGGCTTCTACTTCGAGTGTTGTAACATGTCACTTCCAGTGTGCTGAGCCCCTGGGACATCAGGGCCTCTTTGTTACAGCAGCTCATGTTAGCTTAGCACACACGACCTACAGATCTCCTGCGCGGACATTTACTTAATACCTCGTACTGTGCTGGATGCTTTAAGTGCATGACCTTATTTCATCCCCCCGGCATAAATAAGGCTATCATTATCTCCATTTTGCAGATAAGAAAACTAAGGTCCAGAGAAATAAAGCAACTTGCCCGAGGTCACACAGCCAGTCAGAGGAAAAGCTTGGATTTGAACCCGGGCCCTGCATTTTAAACTGCTCTCTATGGAAACCCCGTATCAGCCTCCAGCAGGACCTGGTAAAGAGGCTGGAGCTCAGATTCCTTTTAATGAGAAGCGAAACAAACAAAAAAGCCAGGAAGGGCAAGGACCACGCACGCTGCAGTCTACACACAGAACTGGGTGTCTTGACCTCCAGTTCGGGCCTGCGGTTGAAGCTCAGGATTTGGGAACTCTTTAAAATCCTGGCTTGATGAGCCGTACGCAGCAATATGGCCAAAGAGCTTCCTTCTTGTGGCTGCACGGATGCCAGAGAAATCAGCCAGAGACCATGTCTGGGGCTGCCGGGGCCACACAGCTCAACCTTGAAAAGGCCCCCCCGCCGCCCCCACGCCTGCCTGTCCTCACACGCCTGCGACAAGCTGGCCACTTCTGGAGGCAGTCCATTCATAATCCAAGACAGCTCTGGTCGTCAACGTTCTGCTTCGTGCAGAGCCAACATGGGCCTGGCAAACGGGGGCCGAAAAGCACCGAGGGGGGATCTCCGGGGGAGGGAGCATGCCGGCGCGAACCCCGATGGGCACCTTCTGTGGACCCAGCAACAGACAGCCCGCTGGCGGCCTGCCCCCCGCAGATTCGGCTGCGGCCCCTGTCTGGATCCGATGCCTGGGGGCAAGCCGAGAAGGCTCTCTTCTCCCTACCGGGGCCTGCACCCCGGGGACCAGACACACACCTGTTCAAGGCAGAGAGGCATTTGTGAGCAGCCGTTCGCTGCCTCCTGCTGGGGAAGAAGTGACAGTGGGGACAGAATTACCCGTCTGTGGATGACACGCAGCTCTCCCTGTCTACCCCTGGGCCTAACCACTTCAGGTCTATGTAGCCCTCCCGCCTACAAGATGTGAGTCTTAAAAGGCAGCTTCGGGCCTGCTCTCCCCCTCACACTGGGCACTGGCTTTCGGCACAACTGAGTCAGAGTGGGGCGCCTCAGGGCCCTGTCATCTCGCTCTACCTTTCCCTCGTGAAGAAATCCTGGTTCAGGCCGGCCATCTCCTTCCTCTGCGCCTACCCTGCTGTCCCCACGTGGCCTGACTGTTCTTTATTCACCCTCCGTGGCTCATGCCTGAGCCCACGGGATTCCTGCCGTGTCCCCGCAGAGACATCGTCCCATAGACTAGCTCCTCTGGCCGGGGGGTCTATGAAGCACGGATGTGGCACAGGGCTCCCACCCTGGGCACACTAAGGGGGCTGGAGAATTCTTTGCTGGGGGCGGCCCTGTGCACTCTGGGATGTTTGCAGCATCCCTGGCCTCCACTCACCGGATGCCAGGAGCACGCTCCAGTTGTGACAGTGAAAATCTCTCCAGAATGGACCCATTTCTCCCAGGGGGGATGGGCAGAGGGACAAAATTGCCCCAGTCGAGAGCCATCAATGTAGCCTAAGAGGTCCAGCCAGTATGATGAGCAGCCTGAGCTCCGGACCTTGTTCTGCTGTCAGCCTTGGACAAACAACTGTCCTCTCTTGGCCCCAATTTTACCGCATAAAAAATTAGAGGGGTTGAATAGGGTCTTCTAACTGCCTCTGATTCTCTGATGCTGCTTAGAACCAATGGTTCCAAAGTGGGGACAAGCTTGTGACTCAGGAAACTGGATCAGAAAGGAAGGAATCCAGTGATCGAGTGGTCATACAGAAACAAGGGGGTGAATGGACCAACAGGTTATGTGGGCAACCCTGGTGCCTTGGGCCTCTCCATGTTTCTCCCTTTCCTCCACAGACCTCTTTCTCTCCAACCTAAGGAAAACCTACCCGGGGGGGGGGGGGGGGAA
>NC_138384.1:3316486-3336349 GCF_054177405.1 Leptonychotes weddellii
TGGGGTTGGGAGGAGTTATGTGGCTCAGAGGAATTGCGATAAAGAGGTGGGTCCAGCAGGGACCCCCACAAATCAGGCACCGGGCAGCTAGGCCCTCTAGGCTCCGTGACCATGTCTCCTGCCAGCACCTGGCAAACACCAGCTCGTGTGGCGCTGCACGATGCACCAAGGCCGGAACATTCTCAGTTGGCAACCACTGTCCTGACCCATGTGTCCCAAAGGCAGGATTTCCGGTTGTTTGTGGGGGTGGATTATCCCAGAATCAGCTCTGCTTCAGCTTTTAATTGGGAGGTAGGATGGCTGTTCCTGAGTGGGGGGGAGCATACACCTGTTTCGTTCTGCAGAGTGGGTGGCATGTGGGCATGGGGAAGATCTGGGTCCCAGCACAGCTCAGCCCCCATGGCAGGTGCAGGGTGGCTCTGGCCTTCTCTGGCCTTCAGTCTCCTCCTCGGTAGGACGTATGGACTAAATGATCCCCCAGGCCTTCCAGCTCCGTGAGCCCATGATTAATAAAACTCAGACACACCATCTGCTCACTCTGACATTTAAGAAACAGAACGGGTTTCCAAAGAGAAAGCTGCCCGGTGCAACTTGCCTCTCCTCCTTCGCCTGCTGATTGAGTGTGGGTTCACACCCTCCCCACATCCCAGCCCTGACTTGGAAAATCCCGACATGCACACACCCAACACACACAGAGCTGTCTCCCCTACAGCACCCCCGAGGTCAAACACGGAGGAGCTAGCTGGTGACAGAGGCCTGCCCTGGTGAAACTCTGAGCCAACCCCCTTCTGGGATCTGCACCCTCTGTGGGGCCTTCTCCGGCCCCAGAGCCAGGCATACATCTCGCCAACATGTCCCCAAACTTCACAACTGTTACCACTGACTCATCTAGCCCACGTGCTCAGCTCCTCCTCGGTGTCGGGGAGTGAGAACTGCTGCCCCCTTTACAAAGTGGGGAACGGAGCTTGAAAAGTGAAGGGTCAGGCCCAAGGTCACACAAGACAAGCAGCATGGCAGGGATGCCATCCTGATCCAAAGTGATAAAGAAACAGGGTCTCGGGACCACTCTGTGGACACACCGGACCATGGACCCTCTGTGCATGCCAGTGGCCCAGGAGAAGAGAAGGCAGTGAGGGGGGGCATTCTGGGCAGGTGAGACACCCCCCCTCCAGCCGAACTCCAGAAGTGGTTTTAACTTAGCCCAAGAACTGAGCAGGGGCAGCAGGGGTGTGGTCAGATGTGGTGCCTGGGAGGCAGCCAGGTGTCCAGATGGGTCTGCTCTGCAGCTTCTGCCAACTGCCCAGGTTCTAGCCCTGGCTGGGCCCCACAGAGGAAAGCCCTGGGGACGCCCCTGGCCAGGGATCCCTGTTGGCTGAATCTCGGTAGACCCCCACTCAAGCTGCCCTTTTGCTGCTCTCAGTCCTCATGGGGCCCCTGGGGGTCCTCCGGTCTTCAGACTCTCTCTCCACTGCTTTCCTCCTGAACACTGGACTTGGCTGCCCGTTCCTGCCCTGACCAGTGTGGACACCTGCCACTCCCTGCCACGCTCCATGCTGAGCAAAACCCTGGGCACTCCTCTGGTGCTCTGTCCACTGTCCCCACCCCCTCCCCAAGGCTCCCCTGAACCACCCAACTTGGAGAAGTGGCCTGGACTTCCTGTTTCTCATAATGACCCATAAAACCAACCCAAGAAGCTGGATAAAAATAGTCCCCCAGTTTCTTAAAAGCACCAAACTGCTGACAAGACGATAAGGCATCACCAGGCCAGAGGGACAGGGACATTGGAACCCGGAGCTGACCTGCCACAGAGGCCACGTTGGCCCCGAGGGCATCTACAAATCCTGCAAAGTTTGAACGTCCGTTTTTACGGCCTTAAAGATCAAGGGGACAGAAAGCAAAGCCTGGGGCCTCTGCACAAGTTGGAGCACTACTAGGAGATCCTCCCCATAACAAGCAGGCCCCCAGAGAACTACCCACTCAGGGTAAGAGTAAAGGGGAAGCTGGCCAGGCCTTGTGCAGAAGTGTAGCTGGGCTGCAGCTACTAGGGCTGCCCGGGGGGGGGGGGCGGTCATCAAACCCTGACCTGGAGTAAGGACGTTCCAAAGCAGTAGTGTCTCTGGGCATCTGCCAGAGACAAATACAAGTCCTCCTAAAGGAAAGCACTTTCATCCAACTCAGGCTCCCAAATTATACCCGCAGTTTCTTTTCTTTCTCTCTTTTTTTTTTTTTCAAATATGATGGCCAGCATATAGTTGAAGACAACCAGGCACAAAAGAAATCCACACTTCCTGGTTTCAAGTCAGCGGCAAGAACAGCCGAAACAAGCAGGTCTGCCGTCACACCAGAGGCTGTGAGTCTAGAAACCTCCGTCGTTCTGCTGTTGGCATAAAGAAATAAAAAGACAAGCCTGATGGGATCTGCGGGGAACTGGAGGCCAGAACCGGAGAAGTGCCATGGTCTAACGTCATCCCAGAATGTGGGCTCCCCGAGGGCTCTGCCTGCTCACCTCCCCCTTCCCTAGAACCACGCCCGGCTCACAGCGGGAGCTCAATTGATGGCTGTGGACTCATTAAACATCCACGCTGGACTCGAGAGCTTTGGGGGTGAAGGGGCGGCAAACAGTCTGTTCCAGGTGAGCCTGGTGAATCATTCCATTCCGCCAGCAGACAGGCGGAGGAGGTGATTAACCCCATGTTTCCCTTCTGTGTGACATTTCTGTGTGTGAAGGCAGGTGCTAATGATAAAACAAACCCAGCCACAGAGCAGCCTGTACAGTGGAAAAAACAGCCCAGAGGTGTAATGGTTGCTGCAAAAAGCCGAATCCTTCAGGCCCGACCCAGCACCCCCTACCGCTATAATTTGGAGTTATCCGTTCTTTATTACAACTCATGGCCTTGGCTCCCAAAGCATCTACCAGGGATTCTTTCTGTGGGGGCAATTTTGGTGCCTGCAATTAGCTGAACAGGCATCTTTTGTCCCTGCTGAAGCACTCAATTGCAGGTGTAATTAGGTCCCCTCACCCCTGAAATCTGCAGAGAGCCGCCCGCCTTGACTAACTGCACCCACAATTAAGTGCTTACGGGCATGCGGCTGGAGCCAGCAAACATGTGCACGCGGCTAATAGCGGGGGCACCGAGCAGGCTTTCAAAAATAGACACTGTGTTGGAGAAATCCAGCCTTTTTGCATTTGTTGTTCAAACGGCTCTGTCCAGCTGGGAATAATGAGGAAAGACAAACACGCCAATTAGGCTAGGTCCATACATAAATAAACTGCACAGCTCCTTAATTAAGCCACTTACGGGAGTGGGCAAGGCTGCAAGGAGAAGGGGGAAGGAGGGCGGCAGCCCCGTGGGCAGCATGGCACTGGGGGTGCCCGCCTCAGGGAGGCCCTCGGGCCCCCCCTGGATCGGGCTGTCGGCTGCCTGGGTGGGGGCTGGGGGAGGACAGGTGGGAGTGGGCAGGAGGGAGGCTGGCTGTGGGAAGGCAGAAAAGGTGGCTTGAATCCTGCGTCCAGAGGATGGCAGTGTCAGAGGAGAGCCCGTTCCCACAAGCTGGCTCTATCTGGCAGAGGATCTCTTCCCTGAAAACCTCCACATCTGTTCTTTCCTCCTCCGCCTCCGCCTCGCTGGGGCCTCAGAAGGGTGGCGGAACCCCAGATCAAACCACCTGCCTGCTTCCTAGGTCGGCTCCCTCAAGGTGCCTTTAGCTGAGACCCTAGGGCCCTGCCAAGCCTCCCCGCTGCATGCTACCCCCACACAAGGTGTGCGCACAGTTCAACAACAAAGAACACATGTAGCCAGGGAGGGGCCGGGGGGTGCCAGGGGATGCGTGGCTGTTAGCAATGGCAGGCAGCTCTGCCCCCCTTCCTGCCACATCCACTTTCTGAACTCCCTGCCATGTTGCTGTATTGTTTTGGAACAATAAAACCAAGCAGATTATACGCACTGTAATCAGACAAGGGACCCCTGAGTAGAGCCCCTGAAAGCTGTTTGCCTTTTGCAGAGCACAGCAGTCCCGGCTAGAAGCAAAGGGCAAAGGCAATATTTAGATAATTAAAAACCCATTGCTGATGGGCCAGCCAGGTGACCGCAGGTGGCTTCAGGGTGGACCGGCGATGGCTCAGAATGGCCGCCATGCCTTCTTTCGTCCCTTTCCAGCCACGATTGAGGGAGGCAGACAGGTGACCACTGGGAAATTCTGCCCAGACAGGAATCAGCCTCAAGCCCAGGATTCGGGTTCCATGGTTCCTATAAGACTTAGAAGACACGACCCTGGCCCTGCCTTCCCTGGCCCTCTGCCTTCCCTCTATTCAAGCGGCACCAGCCTCCCAACCCCGTTCCTGCCTCAGGGTCTTTGCACGGGCTGTGCCCTCTGCCTGGGACGCTCTTCCCCTAGCTATCCACAAGGCTCCCTCCATCCCTCCCTCTGTTCAGGTCTGCTCTCAGACTTTGTCCTCTCAAAAGGAGCTTCACAGCCTCCCCCGTTGCCTCATCCCCTCACTCTTCTGGGAGGTTTCGGTACCACTTCATCCCTGAGTTTACACCTAACAGTTTTGTCATCTTGTCTTTCTCTCTGGGACTTCACCAGGCTTCTTCACCACTGCTCAGGGATCCCTAGCAAGGTGCCTGGCACACAGTGGGGTCTCGGTCCCTAATAAGCAAATGGATACGAAGCGACCCGGGGCACTGCCTCGGAACAGGGGCTCGGCTAGAACCTGGACTGGGACTGGGGCTCTGGAAACTTCTGTGGAGTGCGGGTCCCTGCTCCGTGGGAGCTGGAGCTGGAAGGCCTCCGTGGCCGCAGCCCTGCCCGAGCGCTCAGGCCCTGGGCAGCCCCGGGCAGCAAGGGTGACCACAAGTCAGTCTGGCTGTGCGGCCCTGTGTCTCTTCCTTTAGCCTTTGAATTTTTTAGTTTGACTTTGTGCCAAGAATCACTGAGCTCCCGGGAGCGGAGCCTCGCTCCTCTGTCTGACCCTCTTCCTGCCCCCCTGCCCGAGCAGACGCCTGTGAAAATCAAAATCAAGACCGGCTCCTCTTTACAACGGCCCGGGCCTGGATTATCTGCTGTCGGGGGGCGGGGAGCAGCAGGAACACGAACCCCTGCAGCGCACAGATAACCCGAAGCCCCAGTTTTAGGCCCTGTGACAGTCATCTGCCTCTGGATCAAGAGTTGCCTGGAGCTGCTTGCCTTTCATCCCCCGCTCCCTCCCGACCTTGGGGACTTCCTTCCTGGCCCCACCTGTTGGGCACGCTGTCTCAGACCTTTTGCCTCTCCCTTCTCCAAACCCCTGCAGCATGTCCCACGCACAGTGCAATCCGTCCCTTGTCCCTCACCAGCCCCAGATCATGCCAGGGGTTGAGTTTCTAGAGTCTTCCCCCGTTGGGGCCAATGAGCAGTCCCAGCTCTGTCTGCCTCTCCTCGGACCCCCACCCTCCCCACCCTCCCCACACTCCCACTCAAGCCCTGCTTTCCCCAGCCGCTTCGGGGTCGTGTCCTGGATGCAGGGAACAGGCAAGGCAGCCATTCTGGCCCAGGCAGTGCCCCCACCCCCAGGGGTAGGAGCCCAGGGGCTGCACAGGCTATGTTCCAACCCACCTGCCACCTGCGGCCCATGACCTTTCTGTACCTCAGATTCCTCCCAGCAGTAAGTGTGGATGAAGGACCTATGACCTGGAAAGTGCAGAACCTTCTGGGCCCCCAGGGAGGCTCGCACATTCCACTACCTGAGACGTATGGCTAATGTCCCCATCACAGACAGGTTGGTCCCTGCCTGCGGTTGACACCAAGGGAGGGGACTGAGGAGGCAGATGCCTTGGAGACCCATCCCAGTGTGGCCCGGGGTTTGCGAATGGCCCCGCCTCTTCCACTCTCTGCATACAACCAAGAATGGCCCTACTTCTCCTTTTCCGAAGAAGCCCTGATCCAAACCTGAGTGTCAGTCCACTTCCCTAGAGGAAACAAGCCTGTGAGGCCCCACAGAGAACTCAGAACTTCCTGGCCTTTAGCCAAACCCACAGAAGCTTGGCTGGTGACCTGGCCCGTCCTGCTAAGCCACACACAGTTGCCAGGCCTCCCTCCTTGGGACACTTCTCCCATAGATGTCCTCCCCAGGTTCTCTCCGGACCTCTCTTTCATGGCCCTTGGGGTCTGCATTGTCACACGGCATCTTCCATTTGGGAATCCCAAAGCCCAGGCCCAGGGCCTGTATACAGCAGGTGCTCAGCGCATGCACATCAGAAGACCATATGAAGCAGAGGCAGGGCTGGGCCCAGGGCCACATCTGAGGGCATCTAGAAAGCTGATCCTTCAGGCGCAACCTCCAAGCGGAGTTGGGGTAGGGGTGAACATACTGTTCCCAAGGGAACCTGGGCGAGGGGCTGATTTGTTGTTGCCTCAAGGCCCCGACCTGGGGGCTGGGATCTGGACCACATGCAGCTCCAGATGAGCAAGGGGCCCACCCACTTCTGCTTTGAGAGTGTCGTCCCTAACCACCGGCCAGCCTTCCTCTTATCTGCAAACCGTCAAGCCCAGAGGGCTGTGGGCGGCTTTGTTTTTTCATTCTTCCCTCCAGGGAGCCCTGATAAGGAGGCCAACCTTTGCCCTCTGCCACTTCCCCTCCGTGGCCTGGAAAAGCTTCCCCATTAACGGAGGGATGGGCCTGGGGCTTCCAGATGATCATTCCACTCAGGGCAGCCTAGGCAGAGGGAGAAGGAAGCCCCCAGGACAGGACAGAGGTCCCCCAGGTGACCTTGCTGGGGCCTCAGGCTGTAGGAGGCAAAGACAGAGGGTGGCCCCCAGAAGCCTCCAGGGCAGGCTCGGTGGGTGGTCTCAGTGCGGGAGCCCCTGGGGCACGGCTCACATCTCACTCGCCTTCGCTTCGAGCACGGCCAGTGCGGCGCAGAGGGGCGGGCTGTGCACACATCGGCTCGGAGAAACAGACACAGCACCTGACTCCTCACTCCCAGCACAGCCCCGAGCGTCTGTCCATTGGCAAAAGAACAGTCCGCCCCTGTGCTGAATCTACAGAGGAAGATCAGGCAGCAAACAGAGCAAACTATGGGCACACATGGCAACCTGGACAAACATCTCGGACGGCAGGTGGAGCAGAGGCGGCCAAACAGAAGGGCACGCGGCTCCATGTATATGAGCTCCCCGAGCCAGCGGCAACCCCCGCCCCCCAGAGGACACCCAGGAGCGCGGCCTGGACCAGAAATGCATGCGCGCAGGCTCGCAACAGCATGACCCACAGCGTCCGGAGCGTGGACGCCACCCAGCTGTGTGTCACGGAGGCAGGGACGCACGACGCGCTGTTCTTTAACCTTCGGGGAATGAAGCCCAGGCGTGCGAGAACACAGGTCCCCCGAGGACGTTATGATCTGCCAGGAGGCCAGTCACAAAAGGACAAGTCCTGTAGGACCCACTCACAGGACATCCTGCAGCGATCCGATGTGCAGAGACGGAGCCGCTGGGCCGGGGAGCCGCTGGGGACGGAGTTCCGGTGTGGGACGATGGAAACGTTCTGGAGGGGGAGGGTGGCGACAGCAGCTGGACACCGAAAATGTACTCAATGCCCCTGAATCGAACGCTTAGAAATGGTTAAGATGCGAGATTTTGTTTTCTGTATTTTACCACGATTTGAAAGGAAGAACACCTAACGCTGAGTGGAGGAAAGCCACTGGTGGTCACCCCGCAGGGGTGGAGATGGGGAAAACACACCTGGGACAGAACCTTCCAGAATGACAGCAACGCGATGCCCGAGGGCTGGGTGGTGGGTACACAGATGGACAGTTGTGTCAGAAGCCAATGCGCAGAACTCTTCAAATGGCTGTACTGTGGGGCGCCTGGGTGGCTCAGTTGGTTAAGTGTCTGCTAAGCGTCTGCCTTCGGCTCAGGTCATGATCCCGGGGTCATGGGATCGAGTCCTACATCGGGCTCCCTGCTCAGCGGGGAGCCTGCTTCTCCCTCTCCCTCTGCTCCTTCCCATTGCTCGTTCTCTCTCTCTCCAATAGATAAATCTTTTTTAAAAAATTAGAAGAACAGAGTTCTGGCATATTCTCGGGTTGCTGTGTCCCCTGCTTTGCAGGACAGGGGCCAAGGCGGTCTGTGCAAGGGCTGGCTTAGGGGCACATGGGGAATGTTTTGGGGGGAATCGCCAGCCCCTGAAGTCTGTTGATGATAACCACAAACCTCAAGGCCACGGGCGCATGACTTGCCGGGGAGACCAGTCTTACGCCACACACCCCTTCTGTCTCTGTCACACACGTATAAGAACAGATGTGACCCCCCCCCCAAATATCCATGTCCGCAGGTGCAGCAGAATTCTCAAGGGAGTGCAGAGTCCCAGACCAGAGGGATGGATGCACCCTACCTTCCCTGGGGTGCTCAGCCTGTGCCTAGGGTTGAAGCTGGAAGCAGAGCTGGGGAGGGGGCCGTCCCAGACAGTATATGTGGGGGGGGGGGCCAGCTTCCAAGAGTCAGGGCGGGGCAGTGGTCACTCATGAGGGGTCTGGAGCAAGAGTACCAGGTTAAATCCTGCTCTACCACTGTTTAGCTATGTGGCCTTGGGCACATTCCTCCCTGCCTCAGTATCCCCATATGTAAAGTGGGGATGACACGCCCTGCGGGGTGGCTGCAAGAAGGAAGAGCTAACACATGAGGCCTTGAGAGCGAACCAGGCGCTCTCCACTGGCTGTCACTTTCTCTGGACACCACCTCCGGCCTCTGCCCACACCCACTCTGGCCACTTCTCCCCGGGCCTCCATGTGCGACGGGCAGAGTCTGCCAACCTCTCTGCAGCCCAAGTTCGTGTCCACGGGCGGGTCTGTGTTTATCCTTAAGTCGTCCTTTTCCTGCCCTGGGCCTAGCACCTGGCCCCTCCCTGGCCCATTGTCTCAGGACCCGGGGCCATCCGGTCCATCCTGGGGGAGCCCCCCACCCCCATTTCCTTACAACAGCTCGGACTCCAAGTCCCTGACCCAGCCCTTGGCCGAATAAACACAAGTGCACACAAAAGACATCCCGGCGAGGCTGTGAGGGGCAGCAGGAGGGCGGAAGGGGCAGGCGGGGACACAGCTCCCAGGGCCTCCTGCTAAAGACGCCAGGAGCGCTGTCCTCATGTTTAGGGTGTCTCCACCCCCCCAGCCGTCGGGTCCTGGGGGAGCTGGAGCCCACCCAGAATGGGTCTTTTAGCAGAGGTCCTCCCTCTCTCCCACCCAAACCCATGCAAAGGCCTCGGCCGTCCCCTTCGAGCCGACTGCTCTGTTCTCTGACCGGCCGGGATCAGTCTGCGCTCATCTGTCCATGCGAGCAGGGGTCTGTCCCCTTAGGAGGGGGCAGGGCACAGACCACTGCTGAAGCATCACAGCTCCCCAGCTGCAGCCCCCAGACAACTCACCCCTGCAGGCAGGAAGCGAACGGCACACCTGACGCTCTCTGCCCCGGGACTGCAGGGACAACGGAGGGGTGTCCCCACCACCTGTTAGGGGTTCCCAGAAAGTCTGAGCTCCAGCTGCCCACACCGGGCTCAGGGACGCCTGCTCGATCAGCTCCTTCTGCTCCCATTTTCTGTCCTCACCCGTGTCTCCTGGGATCACCTCCCAAATAAAACCCCTGCAACCCAAGTTCTCGCTCTGGGCAACAAAACCCTCTACCCAGAGGCCAACGTGGGGGGTCATCCAGGGTGACAAAGCCCACAGCGCCCAGGGATGGTTCCTGCCCTGCAGACAGTGCAGTGGGCTGGGGTCTCAGCCTGGGACAGAGGACAGGAAAATCATCATCACTGCTTGGACCTCAAAGCTTCTCCCTGCCTCTGACGAGTCTGGATTTTCTCTCCCTAGTTAGACCCCGCTATCTCCAAACGAATAGCCGCGGTGGTGGCTGTAATTGTCTCCTCGGTGTTCGATCCATTAACAGGAACTCAGATCCACTGGCTGGCTGCTCGCTGAGGCTTCAGGTAGCAATTTTCCATTTGTGTTTCAAATTTTAATGAATGTGCCTGTCCCCTGGGCCCACAACATGGGGCTATAATCCTCACAGAGCGGGTCGCAGGCGCGCCACCCAAGGCTGGGGCCCCAAAGGGATTTCTAAGAGGGCTTGATTTCTCCAGGGAACAGCTCCGACAAAAAATGGTCCTCGAGGCAGCCTCCCCGGCCCCCACCACCCCTCCCAGCTGGCTCAGTGTCGAGCAGGCTGCAAATCGTAAGATGATTATTTCTTTCCGACATCCCCAAAGTATCCTATATCCCAAGATGGAGAGTAAAGTTCAGCTCTGATAAGATTGCATCACCGGGGAGGAGATACATTCTCACCCCTGCTCCCTCTGCCTCTGGCTAACATAATTCCTTTCTGATCTTACCCAGGGCATCCAGTCAGGCTGGGAGGCAAACGGGATAATCCATTTTAGAGAGATTGATCAATATCGCTCGGAGCCTTTTAATGGTTCCACAGGCTTCAAGGAGCCCAGGCAGAGAGCTGAGCTGGAAACTGGGGGGCCAGGGGTGACAGGAGGGCAGGCACAACTCGCAGAGATTTCCTGACAAGCCTCTCATTTCCTACCAAACTTGAAGAGCTGGTTCCAATCTGGGCAGACAGGCCAGATACATGTGGGCAGGTTGTGCACTGCACAAGAGGCTGGGCCAAGGGGACTGGCAGGCTGAAGCCTACAGGATCCTGCATTCATGACACTGGTGTCTGTAGCAAACAGAAGGACACATGCCCCTCCTAGCACAAGCAGGGGCAGTTCCCACCAACAGGTGCCCAAGCAGGAATGGAGACCCACTGTGAACAGAGCTTCAGACTTTTTAAAGAGAAGCTAAAAATCTGGGATTAAAAAAAAAAAAACAAAAAAACTCCTGTTGTTTTTAAGTATTGGCAATACATTTAAAAAAATAAATAAAACACTGTGTGGGAACCAAGTGAAACATAGTTGCAGGCCAGGTAGTGAGCCATCCCAGGTCTTCCACCAGCCCCAACCAGGAGGCTCTGCTCCTCCTCCTGGACTTCCTACCCACCTGCCACTGAGCCGCCCACACACGCTGGCTCATGCTGCTTCTCCACTGAAAGTCTCCCAACAGCCCGATCCCCTTTGCTTTCACACCCCCAACAAGATCCACCGCCCGTCTGCCTCTTTAAAACGCATCTGAACTCCGTCTCGCCGAGACCTCACTCGCCTGGACTGGTGCAGTACCTTCTCCCTGGCCTCCTGTTGCCCCCCTGCGCCCCCTGCAGTCTATCCTTGGTACAGCAGCCCGAGGAGGCCTGTTACACCAAAGAGGGATGCTGCCGATGCACAGAACCATCCACCTGCGCACTCTGAGCCGGCTCCTCCCTCCGCCTTCCGTGGAGGGTCCTGACTCTCCGGCCGGGCTCCCTTCAGTTCGGTCCTTTCTGCTGCCCTCCCCACAGCAGGGGCAGCCCTTCCCCATGACTGTCAGCCAGAGGGGCTGGCCTTAGCAGCCTCCGCCGCCCTCCACGTGGCGCAGAGGCCAGGGGGCCGGGCAGGGGGAGGCGGAGAGGGGTAGGAGGCGAAGAGGGGTAGGAGGCGGGGGCAGACAGCTCCTCCGAAGAGCCGCGTCGCCTCCGTGCTGCCTGCTGGAAGGGACTCCGGCGGCTCCGGGGAGGCAGGCGAGGCGCGGGTCAGGGCCTCAGCCAGGGCGTCCGGGAGAGGGCCCCACGGAGGCGGGAGGGGGCCAGCCACACCCCTCCCCAAATCCCTGCGCCACCGACAGTATTTTTCTAACACTGTTTTGGCACGTCTGCTGTGAAGGTAATTTAACATCCACATTGCTGCTACTTAATTAAATAGATGAACTCATTCTACATTTACAAGTCTTAATTCATCCTGAACAAAATTGGCCATGCTTAGTTCTTTATACTCTAGCAGCTCCCTGGAACAAATGGGGGCCTTTCCGAGTTAACGGCGGGGACAGGTTAAAAGCTAATTATCAGCTCTGGTCGCCTGTGTGAGAGAGAGCGGACGTCTTTATCCATCATCAGATTGAGCCGAGGGGCCACCGAGTTGCATCTTCCCCAGCCAGGGGGGCGACCAGGGCCATCAGCCCCTGGCCCCGAGGCTCCCTGGGCCTCCCGTCTCAGTGACAGGTGGGTGGGCTCCTCCCCATCCCCATCCCCGCGGGCTTCCGACCCCAGCTGGGGGGGCTCTTCCTGTCCCATCTGCCAAGCCTCTCTCCTGGGGAGCCTCCGGCCCTCACGCTGCTCACATCTCCTGCCCACAAGCCTGGCCAAGGGCACCACTCCACGGGGCTCCTCCCGGCCTGACCTGGCCGCTGACACGTGTGTTTGCCTGTCCCTGCGGCCACATGTGGACTGAGAACGGGGGCTGTGAGCAAGGGGCACGGCGGGGGCCGCCCGGGGAGTCCCTGTCTCGCGGGGTCAGGGCGAGCGCTCCCCAAGCCGACCCCTGGATTATAACAGGTGCTCAGTAAACGTGCTGGTGTTGGCACGGCTCCTCGCTTGGTGCTGGGCCCAGGGTGGGGGGGCGCATGGAAGTCTCGCTGGCAAACTGGAAGTCAGGGTGCCGGCAGCCCTGACCAGTGTGGGGAGTGCGACATGGGGGTCCCATCTCAAAGCAACTCGACCTGGTTGGGACTATCCACGCAGGCCCTGGAGCCGGGGTCTGGGGGACGGCTTAAGTCCCATCTTGGGACCCCAGGGGGAGACATCTGGCAAATCACCACCCTTGTCGCTGCCGGCAGAGTCAACCAGGCGAACCTGAGGCTGCCGATGGGTATCCTGGAGGGACCTCCTTTGCTTCTGGCCACACGCAGGCCCTGGGCTGCAGACGGAGAGATTCACCCAGGGGTGGCATGGCACCCCCCGAGGCCTGGGGCTGTTCTAAGTGCTTCCAGGTACTTAGCCCTGAAAGCCTCACTGCAGGCCTGTGCAGGTAGGAACTTCCTACCCTCATTTGACAGGACAAGACTGAGCCCAGAGAGGTTAAGTCGCTGGCTCAGGGTCACACAGCCAGCGACTGTGGAGAGGAGATCTGAACCCAGGTACCTGGGGCGCAGTCCATAGGCTAACCACAAACCGCGCTCCCTCTCACAGAACAAAAGGAACCCCCAGAGGGGCGTGACTGTGTCCGGGCTCGGTCTGGAACTCTGAGTCTCACGTATGTGGGCAATGCCCCTCACACCACAAGGAGCTGGCCCCCCAAAAGAAAGCTGGCTGACCTATTGGGGTGCTAGGGTGGCTCAGTCGTTGAGCCTCTGCCTTCGGCTCAGGTCACGGTCCCAGGGTCCGGGAATCGAGCCCCGCATCGGGCTCCCTGCTCGGCGGGAAGCCTGCTTCTCCCTCTCCCACTCCCCCTGCTTGTGTCCCCTCTCTCGCTGTGTCTCTCTGTCAAATAAATAAAATCTTTAAAAAAAGAGAAAGAAAGCTGGCTGATCTATCGAGGGCACCGTGCACGGGGCAGGAGGGGGGCCAAACCACGACACAAGGAAGTCTGGCTGCCTCCGTCCTCCTCAGCCCCCAGGATCCTGCTGAGCACCGGGCACACAGCAGGCATTCCTACGGAGCTTCCTAGCTGAGCTGGTTGCCCCCCGCCCCCCGCTCCTTTCGGGCCTCTGCCAGTGGAGGCTTGTGAGCAGGCCAGAGGAGCTAATCCCAGTGGAGGGGCTCTCTGTGCCCCCAAAGCAGTCATCCCACCAGCCTGGGTGGAGACAAGTGGGACCGAGGGGTCCAGCTGTGGGCAGGGGTGCCTTGTGTGGCCAAATGGCTCCCCCAGGCCGAATAAGGCCACCACACTGCCCGAAGGCTGTTGCCCGGCCCACCGGCCCAGGGCTCCACACCAAGGCCTGGAGGCAGGAAAATGCAGGGGGCCAGTGGGCCTTGGTGATGGAACCCCCAGGGCCGCTTGCAGCAGGAGAACCGGTCACCCTGGGGAGACGGCTGTTTGTCGGGAGAGGGGGAGCTGGTGAGGGGGGGGGGCCCACCCATTAGCTTTAATCCTGCTGTGTAGTCACTAAGGGTTGCCTCCACGGCCTCAGGGGAGTGGTGGGGGGGCCCAGAAATGCACAGATGAGGCTTCAGCTGCCCTGGATGAGCCCGGTGGGCTGGCTGCCTCAGTTTCCCCAGTGTGTAAACGTCCTGTCCCGCCCTGCCTCCTGTGCACACAGGATGTCATGAGGCCATCGGAAGCTGGCTGGCCCCTGTGTCCTCTTCTGGTAATCACAGGCCTGGCCCCGGCTTCCCAGCCAGGGGATATGGGCAGGTTGGAACAATCCCCAGCTTCCTGGGCCCCGTGAGCAGGCCCAGGCACGCCCCGCCCTGGTCTCTTGGCCTCAGCCACGGCCGCCAGTCCCACTGCCCTACACATCTACGTCCAGTCCTCCTGCCCAGGGCATGAGGCTGTCTCAAACAGGGGCCCCACGTGGCCTCAGCACCCTTTGGGGCCTCCTCCCGGGAGCAAGGCCCCAGCTATCAACCCCACTATAACCGTGGCCATGCTAGCTTTTATGAGCGCCTCCAGTTTGCCGGAAGCATCTTTATCTCCATGCCACCTTGCTCTGGGCTTCACAAGCCGCTCCGATTTCTGGATGAGCAAACAGAAGCCCAGAGAGGCTGAGTTCCTTTCCCAAAGCCACAAAGCCATCAAGAGACACTACTGCTATGGGATCCCAGGGGGATCTGGTGTCGAGGCCTGAGCTCTAAGCACACTCCCCTCCCCCATCACCTCCTGAGCTGACGTCCAAGGAGCAAAGACCCACTGGCCCACGCTCCTGCCAACCAGAGAGGGCAGGCTGCCTGCAGGCCATGGTGGCATCAGAGAGCGGGGAGGCTCAGAAATGTGGGTGCCTCACGTCACCCAGAACAGGGGCAGGCTGTGGTAGGAAACCAGGAGGGCAAGGGATTTCTGGTGGGGCCCCCACTGTGGGCACTGAGGTATAGGGGAAAGAGTATCACCCCCCAAAAGTTCCAGCCTCCATCCTAGGGAGAAACTGAGAGAGAGACTGAGTCAGCAGCCTGGCTCCCCACGCTGGGCTCCGTCCGGGGCTGTTTACACCCAGCATCTGGTCCTGGAGACCACTCACCTGCATACTTGTCTCCCCAGCGGTGAACAGCTGGGTGGGGAGGGGACAAGCCTCTTCCCTGGGAGGAGAACGACACAGAGTCGGGACCTTTGGAACTCTCCATTCTCCCAGGGTCCAGGGAGCCTTCGTGGGGTGACACCCAGAACCCATGGAAAGTTCTCGGGCACAGACGGCTAAGAGTGAGGGGCCCCATCCATTGGCCTGTTTCCTCCCTCTGCAACTGGCAGCTCCCGGGGTCCCCCAGCCCTGCCTCCTTCAGTCCCTAGAGACTTGCCCCACCAGCTGCCCTGACCCAGAGCCTCTTTCATCAGTCAGCCAACAAATATTTACCCAGCACCTTCCTGAGTGTGCAGAGGTCAGGAACGACATTTCAACAAAAGCAGAAGACAGAGCTATGGCAGAGAGCTGGGCGCACGCGTACACACATGCACACAGACATCTGGTCCTTGGGGGGCGCACCGACCCTTCTCCGTTCCTAGCTGAGCGCCCTTGGGCAAGTCAGGTCCCCTGGTGCCTCAGTTTCCCTGTCTGTAGGATGAAAGTAATCGCCCACCCCGCTGTGACTGGTAAATGAGCTCGCACACTCAGCACCCGCCCAGAGCAAGGCCCCAGGGCCCATGCGGCCACACTGGGAGCACAATGACGGGGACCGAGGAAGCCAGGAGGGGAGGGCGTGGCACTGACCGAGGATGCAAGGTAGGCAGGGCCTGGCCGGGCATGGAGGGGAGGCAGGGGCTGCACCCTCGGGGCTGCTGGGATTCGGGTAGGCCTTGGGCAGGGCTCATCTTTTATGCCGCCCTGACCCCGTCCTGACCACAGACCTCAGGCAGGCGTGGGGGAGGGCACCCCCATCATGTTCTCTTTCGCGGCCGACCTTCACGGTGGGAGAGAGACAAGAGGGCTAATGCAGGAGCCAGCTCCTGGCCAATCCCACAATTCATCCGGGGCCTGCAGGAGGCGGCGGGAAGATGCTCCTTCATAAAGCGGGGCGTGGGGGGCTGATGGCTGCCTGATGAGATCCTTACAGCCGCGCGCCTCCCTCAGGGTTCAGGCAGACCCAGCTGCAAACGGGGAAGCAGGCCTGGGGAGGGGGAGGCCGCTCGGCTGGCAGTGCCCGGCCTGGCTCCAAATGCCCCCTTCCGGTGAGGGCTCCTGGGATTGCGAGGAGTCCCTGGAGAGGTTCCACAGGAAGGCAGCCAAGGGGCCCGCTCCTCCACCACGGTCGCTAGCGAGGAGATACCACTGGCTTCTGTGAGTGGTGCCCAGTTTCTTGTTGGCACGCACAGACACAGGAACACTGGGCATTGCCAGGGCCCTCATTAGCAGAGGATCTTAAAACAGTATGTGGAAACCCTTCAAGACCCCCTGGGCTGAGCGCCAGCACGCTTCGGATTTTACGGGGTAAGAACACTGAGACAGAAAGGCTGGCCTCTCTGGGGGCGGCTCTAGCCCATAACCAGGCCCCTGCTCCCACCACACAGCCTCCCCTGCTCTTGCAGGGGTGGGGCTGGACACCCCTTCCCGCCCCCTTGGATGCAGAAGAACGAGGAGGCTGCAAATGCACGTTCTTGAGCGCAAGGGAAGAATGCCCAGGCAGGAAGGGGATCTGGGGACAGGACTGCAGAGAAGAAACCGAGGTCCACAGAGGACCCAAACATGCCCAGAGCCAGCCCTGGGAGGACTCTGCACCGGGCAGGGAGGCTGGGCTGGGAGGACAGTGCCGGACCCAGAAGCAGGAGGCCTGGGACCCACTCCTGGCTGCATCACTAACTCACTTGGGGCTCCAGTTCCTCAACCGTGAGGGCAAGTTCGAGGTGAGGTACAGGTGAGGGTCATTCTTCAGTTTACATCTCTAAGTCTGGAAAGAAAACCAGCTTCCAGACCTGGGCCCAGTGCCCTCTGTCCCCTAACCTGGGACCCCGGTAAGCATCACTGAATTGCAACCAGAGGTCCATGGGTCGGACACCTCCCAGCGCTGGTCGGTGCAGAGGGGGCAGCCCCAGGGTCAGAGTTTCTGCTCCAACTGTGTAAATCCCGAGGTCTTCGGGAAGACCCCAGACTCATTCCTCCAGCCTCCCAACCCTGGAGCAAAGAAGACCTGTAGACCATTCTCCCGGCCAAGCCACTGCCGGCGTGGCTGGCCGGCTGACCGGGGGTCCTGGGGCAGACGATGCCCTGCTCCTCCTCCCGCAAAGGTCCCAGCCATTGTTATCCACAATGGCTTAGTCCCTGGCATCAAAGAACAGAAGCAGGGAAGGGCTCAGCCTGTGAAAGCCTGGAAGCGAAAACAGGAGCAGGGCCCAGAAAATTCTTCAGAGAAAGAGTTTTTCTGGAGAACACCCCCCCACCCCGCCCAGTGTGTTCTCTTGGGGGTTCCTGGTCTCCCTGTGCAGCTAGAGAGGTCAGAGCGCAAAGCATTGCGGGTCAACAGGGACTCTTCCCTGAGTCCAGGGAAAGGCCCTTCCCCACACCTTGTCCACACCCGGGCTTTCGGAGCCGCAGACCACCAGCCTCAGGGAGGACGGGGTTCTCCGGGCTCCTCAGTTGTGAGTGAGGAGGACGATGTCGATGAAGGTCAAAGCTGAAAACACAGACAGGATGCCTGGAACCTGCCCTGCCCAGGACACCGTGACTCAGGGGAGCTCAGCAGGCCTCACGATGACCACCCAGGGCAGCTGCTTCCTCGCCCCAACAGCCCAGAGGGGAAACTGAGGCCCACAAAGGGACACGGTCTGTGGTCCCACACATTGAGGGAGGGGCCAAGATCTCTACCCAGGCAGGCGGTCGTGCCAAGGGAGACCTGGCCCAGACCCACCAGCCAGATGTGGACACTCCTTTTCCCATCAGTTAGCACTGAGTGACATCACCGGTTCAGGCCCTGGGTTGCCTGAACCACGTTTCAAGTGATCAATAACCACACATGGCCAGCAGCTGTCCTACTGCACGGTGCAGATCTAGAACATTCCATCGTGGCAAAAAGTGCTGCTGGACGGAGCTGGTCTAAGGGCTCTTCCGATAGGGGAAGGGGGAACAGATTAGTATGGGGGGCTCTTGCCTGAGTTTCCACACCCCCATCATGGCTTCTAGTTGGGAACCGAAACCAGCATTTCCCCAGGGCTTGCGTGACCCGTCCTCACGCTGCACCCTGGGTCCTCTCTTGTTAGACCCACGTGCACCCTCCATTAGGACTCATGGAGCTCCCCGAAACTGATGGACAGACCAACAGACAGGGCTGGGGATAAGACTGGAGTATCCCTGGCTGGGCATCTCACGCGGACACGGGCAAGTCTCAAGTTAATGACAACAGGTCCCTTTTACACCACGTGGGCCCTAAACACACACAAAACTGTGTCTGCACGCAAAGTATCTCCTGCACACTGGGGGACTGAGGACAAGGCCGTGCCCACCAAGGGCTGGCTTTAGGACTGATTTTGAACCTCATCCCTGCGTGGTGTATTATTCCTTCACCGCAGGGGAAACAGAGTCTCCAAGAGGGCGGCAGCGGGCCTGGGGCAGATCTGGGACTAGAACCCGAGGGTGGCCACCTGGGGCTCTCCTGGGCAGCCCACGTCGGCTCTCTGGGCCTCAGTTCTCCCCGGCGTCAAGTGCTGACCGTCACCACCCCGCCTCCCAGTTAAGGAGACGATGCAGACAAAGCCCCCGGCGCAGTCCTGGCCTTGAGCTCAGCCGGCCCCACCCTGACCCACGCGGGCAGCTGGCCTGTCCCCTCCACAGGGAGCGTCCTCACGGCCCAGAGATCTCCTGGCACCCCGGGAGAACCGCCCTGCACCTGCCTGGGGCCGCCGCCGCGGGGCGCTCGGGCCCAGGCCGCACAGAGGGCCTGCAGGGGCGAGATAACCCGCCGGTGCCCCAGCCCCCTGCGCCCGATGGGGGGCCCCCCCTGCGCCCGGGGTGGGAGGCGGCAGGAAGTGACAGGGAGGCAGAACCGGGGGACAGGCCCCTCACAAAGAGCGCGTCCTCTGTAAGTAGAGATAAACCTTGGGAGGGAGGAAGGGGTGCTAAATCAGTTGTTGAGCCGATGTACCACATGCTGACAGGGCAAATGTGAGGGCTGTCACGGCCACGCGGCTTTCATCTGCCGTTATTCACGGAGGAGCCGGCGCTTTATCTCCCTCACATTATGTGAGGCCACGAGGCAGACGCTTGCTCCAGCCTGCGCAGGGCTCCCTTGGAAAATATTAATATGTAAATGTCACTCTCCGCAGACCAGAAATGAAATGGGATGACCGACTGGAAGGCGCTCTGCTGGCAAGATAAAAAAAAAAGGAAGAGAAAGCTGCTCGGGGCTCTGGCGACTGGCGTGGGCAAGGGGGGCCGCCAGAGCACGGGACGGGGGCTCAGCCTCCTTCCACGGCCTCTCCCCGGGCAAGGGCCTTCGGCGTGAGGCCTGGGAGCCGGGAGGCAAGCCTCCAGATGCCTCCACCTGCTGGCAAGAGAAATAACACAGATGCTGCGGGGGGGTGGGGGGGGGCGCCTGGGCTGTCACTCTGGACTAGGGATCTTCTGGGAGCATTTACGTGCAAGGCCTGGTTTGGCCACAGGCACCCCGATGGCCCCATTTCACTGATGAGGATACCGTGGCACAGAGGTTCAGCTGCCGGACCAAGGACTTTCGGCTCGGTTCTGTCCCCTGCCTCGAGGGCCTCCATGTCCTGCAGCCCCCCAGGACTGAGCATGTCATGGGCCCAGTGCCCCACCACATTTGGGCACAGTGGTCTGTCCAAAGGCAAGGACCACGACGTGCTGGCCACAGGGAGGCGCCTGAGTGAGGACACACGAGCCCGTGGGGACG
>NC_138384.1:3336449-3351942 GCF_054177405.1 Leptonychotes weddellii
TCCCATCCCAGCCCTGCACAGCTGGCCATGGGGGGCCCTGGACGAACACGGGGACACCTCCAGCCCCCACCCCCACCCCGCGTGCTCAGGTGGTCTCCCCACTCACAGAAAATACTGCCTCTGGGCCCTGAGCTGGCAGCCTGTGGCCGCTCTTTCTGAGGCTGCTGCCTCCTCTCAGCCCCCACCCTCCCGCTGCTGCCAGAGCTCATCAGCAGACCCCAGGGTGACCCCGGGCGCGGGAGCTCACAGGAGCGCTTGTTTCTTCCTGGCAACGCCAGCTCGCTGCTTAACCCCGTCCAGCAGGAGCCCACGGGGGAGGCCTGCACGCGCCACTGAGACCAGGCTGCCCCGGCCCCCGGGCACCCCCACCCCCCCCAGACTGGAGCGCAGGCGCCTGGGGACAGGGACAAGCCGGAGCAGAGGTGGGGCGGCGCCTGCAGATGGAAACTGTGACTTCAGAAAGCTGGAATGCTTCTTGGGAAACATCAGTGCTCATTCGTCAATGGGAGGCACCCCGGGAGCTGGAGGGCGGCTCCAGGGCTCCCCTAAGACGGAGTGTGCACGTACACACGCACATCCATGCAAGCTCGCTCGTGCTCGCATGACGCGCACACACGCACGCATATATGTGCACACGTGCAAACGCTGCACACTCACACACGTGCCCGCAGATCCACATGTGCACACATGTAGGTGCACACACGCACATGCAGAAACACGTGCGTGCCCACGAATGCACACATCCCCGCCAAGCCTCTGACTCACCGGCCCTGACCTCCACCTCCAGGATCTCTGCAGGCCCCAGGGCAGACAGGCAGAGGAGGGAGGGGGAGAGGAGCAGCTGCTTGGCAGGGGCTGGGGGCTCCGGAACCTCAGGGAGCGGGGCGGAGGGGGCACTCATGGCCAGGCCTTGTGGTCTGGACTTGAGAAATCTCCATCCCGTAATAGATTCTGGCAACAGGGCCTTCCCCAGAACAATGGGCTGCAGAGTCTCTGAGCTGGGCGGGCGCCTGTGTGTGAGAAACGGGGCTTGGCAGCCTTTCCGGGGGCTGCGCCAAACCTCCAGCGGGTTTGTGCTCCCCAGCAGGGCCGGGCCAGGGGGCTGCAAAGCCAGGACGGCTCACCCCAGCCCAGGTCTGACTGCCTTCTTCCCTCCTCCAGGAAAACTGTCCTGGGTAGGGGGAGCTCAGGTGGGGGACACCCTGGGGGCGGGACTCATAGGCCAAAGGGAGGGGAGGGGACTGGCAGCAGCAGATCTGGTCTGTTTCCAGGGAAGCCCTGTAGGCTCCTGGCCACAGAGGGAGCCTGGGTCCCTGATCTTCCTCCTCTGACCCTGAACTGGTGGGAGGAGGAGAGAGGAGGGGGGAGGGGAGGAGTCAGGAGATGTGAGGGAGGAGAAGGGGGAGGAAGAGAGAGGAGAGAGAGGAGAGAGAGGGGAGAGAGCCCAGGGAGGAGGGGGAAGAGCAGGAGAGGGGCTGCAGAGGCAGAGGGTTCCTCCGGGAAGGGAAGCGAGCCCCTGCTGTCTCTAATCTCGGCTCTCAGAGCTTCTGGCAGCCCTGGCCACAGCCTGAAATCCCCTGGGGAGCTGAGGGTCTTTTGTTTGTTCAGAGCTGCCAGGTTCTCAGAGAGGGGTTCCCATGCATCAGCAGCATCACCTGGGAGCAAACATGCAGATTCCCACCCATGTTTTTACCACACCGCCCAGCTAATGCATCCAGAGGATTCTGATGCTTGGTGGAGCGTGGGCCAGACCCGCGTTCCCGCCTGGGATGTGTACTCAGGGGGCCTCCAAGAGCCAACAGCTTTCAGGAAGAGAAAAGTGCCGGGCTGGGCCGGGGGAGCTGTGGAGGGTCCTCCTGTTCCCCAGGGGAGGGTGGGGCTGAGGCCAGTGGCAGCGGGTGTCCCCAGTCCTTCTAGAAGTTGGGCAGACAAGGGACGGGGAGGCCAGTGATGGGGAGGCTCGCGGACGCCCGGGGATGTGTTCAGGCTGAGGAGCAGGAGAGGGGGGAGAAGAGAGAAAAGTTTCTCATCAATGGGGTGAGGTTGGGGGGACTCAGGAAGCGCCCCAACATGGGGTGTGGCAGGTGGCGACAACAGTGGCAGGGACAGTTAACGTATCCAGGTGACAGCCACTGTCCGGACTTGAACACCGTTCTTCCTGCCGCATACACAGGAGTGGACAGGGGCACAGAGAAGTTGAAGAAGTGGCCCAAGGTCACCCAGCTGCAAAGGGCTGAACTGGGAGGGAAGCAGGATCCATGTTTTCAGCTGCTCTCCCTGCAGATGGGAGGACAGAGAGGCAGATCCAAAGGTGACAGGAGTCAGGGAGCAGCACGCAGTCCTGGCTGGGTGACGCCCAGGAGCGGCCCCCACACGGGCTCATGGACCACAGAGCAGAACCACGGAGCAGCCACGTCCTGAGCAAGCAGACAGAAGCCGGGGCAGAAGACTGTTTCAGAGGCTTCCAAGGTCTCCAAGGTGACCTGAATGCCAAATGCTGGGGTTAAGGGTCAGAAGTATGGGATGCACTTTCTGAAGGCACTGGCTAGCGACCTGCCCAACTGTCCCCGCGCTTACCAGGCCGGGGATTAGCAGGTGAAACTGGGGTCCCTCTGTCCTCAGCCCTCTTACAGATTTGCAATTAAATTAGCATTTTGTCTCCTCTGCCATCACAAAGCTAATGAGCCCCGCCCTCCAGATCCTGGGTGCTGGGAGTGCTCTGATACTGGGCTGGACTCTAATGTGCGCGGTGCGAGGGACCCTTAATTTATTACGTGCCAGTAATTGATGTTTATATAAAGTAGCTCTCACCGCTACTCAAAGTAGAAGATGAAAAACAATCAGCCATTTGCCTCAAAAGAGAGAGAGAGAAAACACCACACACATCGAAAGCAACCCCCCCCCAAAAATTACTGGGCAGGGGCTGGATCTGCATGTCAGCGCTCTGAAGCTTGGGGGTCCAACCACATAGACAAGTGGTGAGAGCCAAGATGGGGAAAGTCGCCACCAGGCTGCCTGCCATCCTCAGAGTCGAGCGGGCCTGGGGTCCCTTCTGAAGAAGGGTGCTGCCGCCTGGCCCTCCCACCTGCTCTGATCACTCCCTGGCCACCTGTTCTGCTCCCTGTGAGCCCCAGCTCTAAGGAATGTGGCTGGAGGCCCCCGCACGGTTTTGAGGGGACCCCGATGAGCCCCAGGGTGACCTCAAGGCTGAGCGAGACCCCCTGCACCCCTGCCTCCTGGCTAAGATTTAACCATCCCCACCCACACATCACATCTACCCTCTCCGCCGCTCCCATCCCAAACCACCCCAATCCAGCAGCTTCTGGCACACCCAGAGGCCCAGACTTGGAGCAGCTCAGGGAGGCTGGCCTTTTGGGGAGGGTGCGACCCCCAGATGCTCACGCAGCCCTTGCCATGCCGCTGGGGCTGACTGTGTCCCGCGGCTGCCCCGACAGATTCCTCGGACTTGGTGGGTTAAAACAACACCCATTTATTCATCACAGTTCTGGAGGCCAGAAGGTGGACGTCGGTGTCACAGGGCTGAAATCAAGGTGTCAGCAGGGATGGGCCCCGTTCAGAGGCTCTAGGGAGGAATCCTTCCTTGCTCCCTCTAGCTTTCGATGGCTGCAGGCGCTCCGTGGCTCGTCACTCCAGGCTCTGCCTCTGGGGTCACATGCCTCTTCCACTTCTGGGTCCTGGCTTTCCCTCTGCCCCCCTTGTAAGGACACTCCTGGTCGCATTCAGGAACACCCTGAACGACCCAGGATCCTATCGCCTCACAATCCCTAACTCCATCACATCTCCAAATCGCTTTTCCAAATCAGTTATAGGTTCCAGGAATTAGGACATGGGCATTTTGTTGGGGGGGGGGGGAAACTTTTCAGCCTACCATAGACAGAAAGGGAAAATCAAGCCAGGTTCCTGCTTCCTTATGTCCTGCTCTGATGGCCATGAAAGCCAGTCACTCATGCAGGAGCAACTTCATCGAGCAACTACTTACCGAGAGCCAGGCACTGTTCTCAGTGTTGGGGATACAGCAGTGAGGAAAACAGACAGCAATCCCTGTCCTCGTGGAGCTTACATGGGCATGTGGCTAAAGGGAAACCAAGCCAGGAGAGGAATTCAGGGCTAAGTTTCAACAGGGTGGTCAGGGCTGAGCAGCTGACTTTTGAATAAAGGTCTGAAGGAACCAAGAGCACGAGCAGCATGGTGATCTCAGGAGAACTTTCCAGGCAGAGGGAACCGCAGGTGCAAAGGCCCTGTGGCTGCAACATGCCTGGCATGTTCACAGAATAGCAAGGAGGCCGGTGTGGCCGGAGTGAAGCAGACAACGGGGAGTCAGAGTTGGATGTAGCAGGAGGGAGGCGGAGGCTTGGGCGGGGTCATGGAGGGCTCCTACAACAAGGCCAGAGCCAAGTGCACCCACACTTAGGGTCCTGCCTCCTAACCAAGGCTGTGTTCTCCACCTACCCCCCTCTCCCTGCTCCTTTCTAGTACTTTCTTCCAGCAGTGACCATCGGAAGCAGCCCCCAGCCTTTACTGAGCATGCAGTCCAGAACCCTGTGCTCACGTACGCAGCAGCGGGCACCGTGCAAGCTGCGAGCTCTGGTGTGTGTCCCGGCTGAGGCAGGCCGAGCGGGCCCCCCTGCCCCCCAACACACACACACACACACACACACACACACACACACACACACACATGCTGGGTGCCGGTCCCGGGCTGGGGGTGAGCTGTGGGTGGTGCCGTGCCTGCTAAAGCTGCAGCCTCCATTAAGAATTTATCAGCCCAGAGAGAAGACGTCTCTGGCTCTGGGTCTCCCACGGTGGGGTCCTCGCAGTAGCAAAACTTTGCTTCTGGGAATAGAATGGAAATTCAGCCCCTGGAGTATAATGAAAAGCCGGCTCACAAAGCATTTCCCTTTGAGCTGGGCCGAGCAGCCCCCTAATGACGACGGGAGGGCTGGGGAGCACGTGGGGGCCCCAGGGTCCCCACCCCCCAGCAAGCACACGAGATGGCGGCCGCGCTGCAGGCACTCGGCCCCCAGGGCCCCACCTGCGCAGCGCCGCCTGGCCTAATAAACCCTCTCTCTTTGGAGTCACATTTGATGCGGTTCCAACAGGGAGCTCTACGTCACCAAATCCAGCAAAAATTTGTGCTAAATTGAATCAATCCATCTTGGAAATGGCTCTTGTCAGGTTCTGTCAGAGAGACCGTCTGCAGGGGACGAAGAGATCAGGAGGGGCCATCAGGATGTGGGGGCTGGGGGGTGCAGATCTCAGCACCTCAAAGCCTCCCACAGCCTCTGGTGGGGGCGGCCGGCAACCACACCCTCACCGTCCCTGTCGTGAGCGAGGCTCATGGCTCGCTGCTGCAGGACAGGTGTGGGGGGGTGGACAGAGGTGTCCGGTTAGCAGCGGCCCCTCCCTGCAGTCTGCCATTGTACTACCTTCCACGGAGCCTTCCTGTGGCTCAGTTCGGGAGAGATCTAGAATTACGAGGCACTTACTCATCGCCAGGTATGCTAATGGTGGGAGGCCAGGGCCAGGCCGGCCAAGCGGGCAGAATGCAGACGGGGCCGGGGCACTCTGTGGTCTGGAGAGCAGCCGGGGGCTGGGGCGCAGGTGCCCCGGGGTGGGCAGCAAGGAATACGCTCCCTCTGTCCAGGAGCGGGCTTGAGAGGCTCCTCCGTGGGGACACGCAGCTCGCCCGGGCACAGGGTTCAGGTTGCGGGCAGCAGACCCTACATCTGGAGCTCCAGGCTCCCGGAAGAAACCAGGCAGTGCCGCCGCTCTGGGTGAGGACCCGGCGGCCCAGCGGGGAGCCTCAGTGAGGATGGCCACCCCCGACCAGAACGTCTCTACCGCTTCCCAAAGTTGTCCCGGGTACAGATACAGCCCTTCTGGCCGGCTTGGTTTCTGCTCCTGCCGGGTGGGCAGGCCCTTTCCCCCCCCACTCTGCCCCTGCACGAGCAGCCTGCCTGGTCCTGGCTTGCAGTGCTTAGCTGTGCTGTGTCCTCCCCTAGGTGAGCCTCCTCTCCAGTCCTGAAGTCACCCCCACCTCCCATTCCCGCGGGTCCCTGTACTCGCCATCTCCCGAAACTCCGAAACTCTGTCCCCATCGTGGGGCCCCCCCGCTCCTGCCGCCATGGTGTCCCCCTTGCCCACAAGCTCCACGGGTCAGCTCCTTGAGGATGCGCAGCCGACAAGCACATGATGCTTCCCAGAGGACACACGCAGCCCAGGGCGCACACACGTTTCTGAATGTCAGGTTCACGGGCGCCAGGATGCAGGTAAAGGACAAAAAGCACTATGAAGTTCTGGCGAGTTTCACTGTGTGGTAAGAACAAACCAAGAAACCAACGTCCCCCCAGCACCCCGAGATCACCGGGCGCCCACCTCCCCCCAGCCCGTGTCTCGGGGGAACTGCTGTCACCTGCCCGTGCATCAGCTGCGGGACCCTCGGCTCTGGCCAGACCCACCCTGAGGTGCGCCTGGGGCACGGGAATGGGGACAGCTGCATCACGTCTCCTGCCACAGCCTGTCCCCCTCCCGGAGCCGCCTCAGCCTCTCCCCCATCTTGCCCCCAGCGTTGTGGAAATGGGGCAGCAGCTAGGCCCAAGCGACCCAAAATATGTCACTTTGGAACAGCACCCATTCTGAAGAATTATCTCATGGGCTTAGCAGTTGGGGCAGCGGCCTCCTCAGGGGACAGTGGCTGACCATGAGCCCGAGGGGGTTTCTGGGAGCTGGCCGAGCTCCGTCCGTTTTGTATCCAGGTGCTGGCCACATGGTGAGTTCAGCTTGTAAATCTGTACGAGGGGTGCATTTGCACACACTTTTCTGATGACTGTCCTACTTCACACACGGCCATAAAGGAAAACGTGGCTGAATCGTGGCCCCGCGAAATTCCTGTGTTAAAGTCCTCATGCCCAGCACCTCAGACGGTGACTGTATTTGGAGCCAGGGTCTCTAGAGAGGTCACTCATAACCTGAGGCCTTCGGGGTGGGCCCTGGTCCAACACGACCAGAGTCCTTAGAAGAGGAGATCAGGACACAGACGCCCACAGAGGGAGGACCAGCTGAGGACACGGGCAGAGGCGGCCATCCACAGCCCCAGAAGAGAGGCCTCAGGGGACAGCCGCCCTGCCTACAGCCTCATCTTGGACTTCCAGCCTCCAGCAGTGTGAGAAAATAAATCTCCACCGTTCAAGTCACCGCGCCTGTGGGGCCTGGTGACGGCCACCCGTGACAGAGCCAGCTGGGGAGCAGGGGTAACCCTGAGGTCGGGACGGGAAGGCGGGCCCCCTGCAGCAGCTGCCCGGGCAGGGGCGGGGGAAGAGAGAGCCCTCTTTGGCTCCTGGAGGCTGTTTCCCCTCTGAGTCACCACAGCCCCCAACTCAATTTCCAAACCGGATACCAAACTAAGCTGGATGCTGAGGCTACAGATCTATGGAGGGATTTATTAGCAGGCAGAGGAAGACAAAAGCAATCTCGCCTGACACAAATATAGATGAATACGTGTATAGGAAACCCACAGACTGGCAAATTAAAACGTGGGTCGGGCTGGCGAGCGAGGATGCTGGCTGATGGATCTCCCCAGCCAGACAGCCAGGCCGACCGAATATGTCACCACGACACGCTCTCGAGAAACTGCACCCCCACATGTACCCCTGAGGGAGGGAAGGATGAAGGAGCGTTGTTGGCCGGCAGGCCCGTGGGGCCGTGGACTCCAGGGTGGGAGACCGCGGGCACGCACACCTGGCCTGGAAGTCCGGAGGAAGGGGGTGTCAGCTCGGAAAACGCGGGGCGTGGGGATGCGGGCTTCCACCCGGAGCCACGAGGCCCCGGAGCAGAGCCGCCTGTGTGTCTGGGGCTGCCTCTCCCAGCAAGTTGCCGGGACTCACAGAGCAGCTGATGCATGCATGCATGAATGGACGGACGGATGGACGGACGGGTGGACGGGTAGATGGCAGGCACAGTGACGGAGGCACTCAGCACAGCGCCGGGTGCACGGCTAATAAACAGGAGCTGGCCTGCTTGGCGTTCCTGCCCCAGCACCGCCTCCCAGGCTCAGAACCGCACTGACACGGATGGTCTCGGCCCAGGAGCCAACACACAGCGTCTGCGGATGGCGCTCCCAGCTGGGGCCCATCTGGGCCACCTCGCTGTCCCACCCTTCCAGCTCGCTCTACACCAGCCACTCTGGAAATCTCCCCAAGGCCTGGTGGGCCCTATCCCTTCTGGCTCCTTCCTTGGCTAGCCTCATCCCCTTTTCCTGGAGCAAGCCTCCCTCCTTCCTCCGGCGGGTCCCACCTCCTGGGCAGAGCTGAGCAGGGACCCCAGCCATCTGCAAAGGTTTCCCTCCGGGCCCGCACTCAAGGGCCTGCTCCCTCCCCAGTGTCCCTGAAGAACGGGTCCCAGGAGGCAGCTACATGTGGTTATTTACACTCAAGTATTTTAATGTGGAAGGAAATGGAAACTTCGGTTCCTGGGTCTCCCTGGCCGCCTTTCTTTTTTTTTTTTTTTTAAGATTTTATTTATTTATTTGACAGAGAGAGACATAGTGAGAGCAGGAACACAAGCAGGGGGAGTGGGAGAGGGAGAAGCAGGCTTCCCGCGGAGCAGGGAGCCCGAGGTGGGACTCGATCCCAGGACCCTGGGATCATGACCTGAGCCGAAGGCAGACGCTTAACGACTGAGCCACCCAGGCGCCCTCCCTGGCCGCCTTTCAAGAGCTCAAGAGCCACAAGTGGTTGGTGGCGACTGTCTTGACAGCAAGGACATCCTTCCCTCCCTGCAGGACGTGCTGCTGGACGGGGTCGCTGTAGCATGTTCTGCTACGAGACGGCCGGGAACAGGTCCCTCCTTGGGGGTGGTGGGCGCCCCCTGTCTGGTTCATCAGAGAGCCCCTCTCAGAGCCTGGCATGCAAGAGGGGATCAAAAATTGCACCCTGGATTGGAGACATTTAGGGATGTCCTGGACACCACCTTTGTTTACCTTCTGTTGTCTGATTCTCAGAGGCTGGAGTTTCTGGAAGAATCTGGAGATAATGACCAGGACCGTGTATTATGTGCGTCTGTGTGCCAGATGCCGAGCAGGGGCTTCTCACCTGTCACCTCGTTCAATCTCTGCCAAGAAGATTGTCCCCCCGTATGGTGACCAAGGCTGAGGCCACATTGGGTAGCAGAGCTGGCTTTTAAACGGATGGTTCTGACTCCAGAGCAGTGCCCTTGAACTCCCTGGTCTTGAGCCTGGGCTCAATTTAGCACCCACGTCACGGCTGCTCCCCAGCACCCCAGCCCGAGGGCACCACGCTTCTGTCCCGGGTGCCCCTCATGGTGTCACACAGGGTTCACGGTGCTCAGCTCGGGCCCGGACCCCAGCGGGAGAGGCCCCCTGGGTCTGCGCGCCCACAGACACCAGGACAGAGGAGGATACAGAGCAAGCATTTAACAAACACCAGGATCCAAACTGGAGAATGGTGTGTGTGTGCGGGTGGGCGTGTATGAGCACGAGGGCGTGTGCAAGTGGGCGTGCGGGCAAGGGCGTGGGTGCGTGCATGCGTGCGTGGGGGGTGCAGATGGCTGGGTACACAGGGAATTCTCTATCCAGGGGTTCAACAGCTGTGACTTCTTTCCAGAACTTCAACTTCCTAAACTCTTCATTTGCCTGACAACCAAGCCCAAGGATGTCGCCCACCGAGGGCAGAGCCAGGCTGAGGCCCCTGGCCCGGGGCCCGCCTGACCTCCCTCTGCACCCCATGTTCTGGGACATTAAAATCCCTGATTGTTTAAGCTGGCTCGGGTCAGGCTTTCTGTTACCCGCGGACCCAGGCATCCTGGTAGATCGACTGACTTCCTATTTGTCTAAATGGCCTCACTCATTACCAGACCGCCATCCTGAGCCCAGACACCCAGACCCCGCAGGCTTCATAGGCTCACCTTGCGTTCTCTGGATACACGTCCAAGCGGAAGTCAGACCACCCACAAGTTTGAAAGCACACATCTGTGCGCCACCCGTGACCACCCGGGGAGGGGGGGGTGTGGTGGAGGGCTAGCCCTCACCCTACCCTGCAGGGAACCGGCCGCTAGGGCCTCGGAAGGCCTGTCCTGACCGGGCATCCCAGTTCTGAGGACAAGGGGTAGAACAGAGCACCGGGAAACTAGAGTGCGCTCGGGCAGGACAGCCTTTACAAACTGTAGAGTGCCACTCTCCCGGCCCACTCTCCCCAGAGCCTGGGCTGTGAGCAAGGCCCGCAGGGAGGATGCAGGTCCCCTCCCATGAGACGCCCTCTGCCAAACAGGGTGTCTGCTCCTCCCCCCGTCCCTTCTGCCCAGGGGTGCGCACACATCGGGTCCCCCTGGATCTGCCGCCAGGATCATTGGTTGTGGTGGCCCGGAAGGGATGTCTGGGCAGCCGATGAGGGCGGAGGGGCACATGGGCGGGGAAGGCAAGAGCTTTCTGCCGGGTCAGCAGCCCGGGTCCCTCCCGTGACCACGGCCACACCGGACCCTCCCTCCTAATGAAGAAAGGGAGAAGGTGACGATCCATCTTTTGCGCTGCGGGTCCTAATTAAGCGTCAGCGAATTCCCTGACCTGCCTGCTTTCTGTCCCCGGCATAATATGTTATTTACCTGCAGCTAATAGGTTCACGGGTAATGATAGTCTTGTATCAAATGACGGCCGTTTGGCTTCTGACAGTTTTAAAGACCAGTCTCGGGGACACTACAGTTTCTAATTACAGGGTCTGTCACTGGCGATGTTCAGTTCAACACCACTCCTTCTCCCGCAGGTGACACTTCTGTCCAGATAGGAAATTTAAGCTTGGCCGTGACAGTTAAGGTTAAAAATACTGCTCGGTAAGAGGCAAGGGATCATAATTTGGGTCGCTGCCGTGTTTAATTAATTGGACTGTGGCAATCAGCACTCCATGGGCCGTAATTACAGGCCGGGTGAGAGGCCCCGCTCCCCCCTCGTCGTGTCTTACAGCTGTAATTTCGCGGGGGCTCTGACCTGGCTCAGAGCAAGGGGCCCTGGAGCTCTTTCAAGGCGCGCAGTACTTCATTAGGCAGCTATGATTTGTGAGCAGGAGAGAGGAGCGAGCCTGCAGAGACTGGGGAGGCGAGGCAGGAGGGACCGCACCTGCCCTTGCCCTTCTCAGCTGCAGGCTGTCTTCCCTCCCACCCCTCTTGTCATTCTGGCAGGCAGCGCAGTGACAAAGACCAGCGATCCCTGGATGCCAGAGAGAGCCACCCGGAAGAGAGAATCCTGGCTCCTCGATCGGCAGTATCCATGCCTCGCTGTTCTGCAAACAGGCCAGACCAGCTCAGACCACAGGGCCTTTGCCCACGCTACTCCCTCTGCCCCGACCACCTTCCCCAGGTGCCAACATGGTTTCCTCCCCTCTCTTCGTTCAGGTGCCAGCTCAGTCTCCTCCTTGGCAGTGGGGAGCGGGGGGGTTTTCCCTGACCGTACCCCTATCGCCCCCTCTCTGCCTCCTGCCTCTTCCCTCTGATAACCCTCATCACCATCGGAGACCACATTTTGCTGTATGTTCTGGCCTGTGTCTCAGAATGAGTGCTCTTTATCGCCCCACTTGCCAGACCCAGTCCCCTGGGGCCACCACCTGTCTCTGTTCAAGGCTCATCTTGTTCAAGCTTCAAGGAGCACCGCCCCTCCCCCCCCCCCCCCCGCCGCCGACAGGTCAGGCTGGATGCAGCCCTTCCCTCTCCAAGAATACCTGCCTGGCTCATGCCTCTGGACGGCGACCCCAGGTGTTTGATCCGGTCCGTGGGTCAGGAGCAGCCTTGGCTCGGATCACTTAGCGATCCTTCCCCATCTTTAGTTTGTGGCATGCACATGGCCTGGAGGACAGAGGACTCACACTCAGGACAGCAGACAGGCTGAGAACCTGGACCACGACTCTGAGACCTGGGTTCGGGGCCTGGCCCCGGTGCTGACCAACATGCGGGGAAGGTAGTTCCCCCTGGGAATCTCTCTCCGAGTCCCTGGGCACAACCGTGAATGGCAGGGACTCTCGAGGCAGACCGCTCTCTGCCAGGATGTCAAGTGCAGTGACTCAGCCAAACCTCAGTTTTCCTCATTGGTAAAATGGGGCAGTCCTATCTCTTCTCACACGGGGGCAGGGGAGCAGATCTTAGGAGTGAATGGGCTGAAACACGGGAGATGCTTAGGAAGGGGCGTGCAGGGCAGACTCCGAGATGCTCCAGCTCACGTCACCCCGGAAAGTCAGGAAGGGTCAGGCTGACCTCCCCTGGCAGTTGCCAGGGTCCAAGTTGTAAGCGCATGTCCAGGTTCTTGGAACAAAGGGCTTGAGGCTTCAGCAGCTTTTTGGAACCTCAGCCCTTGGCCTGCCACACCCACATGCTTCTCTGCCCCTCTGGCTGGGCCCCGAACTCGGCACTGGGGGCCTCAGTTTACCCTACTGCGGGCTGCCTTCCCTCAAGCTCAGCACCTGCAGGGTATACGCTCCCTTCCCACTGTCCCCACCCTCCACCATGTCCCCCCCAGCCATTGCAGGAGAGCTTTGCCGGGGCCTGATGGGAATTCAGAAATGAAGTCACTCATCTGGAGGGGACCTCGTCCCCAAACGCTGGAGGAGGAGGGGAGCAGGCAGGGCCACCTCACTCCTTGTGCACCACGTGGGGGAAGGACTCCCATTCCGAATCCATGGGCAGAGGGGCTGCATCTGTCAGCGGGCAGCCTGCTCTTCGAGGTGCTCACTCAAAGGGGGTGTGATGGACTGAACTGTGGACCCCCAGAAAGATATACTGGAGCCCTATTCTCCAGTACCCCCAAATGCGGCCTTATTTGGAGACAGGGCCTTCGAGGACGTCATTAATACCTAAGCTAAGATGGGCTCATGCTAATGTGGGGGTCATTCCAATACGGCATTCTGATATTCCACAGAGGCAGCGACGGGAGGGATGTGGCCACAAGCCGGGGGTCACCGAGGGTTGCTTGGCCACCACCAGAAGCTAGGAGGGACAAGGATCCTCCCTGGGGCCTTCGGAAGGCGCACGGCCCTGCTGACACTTGCATTCCATCTTCTACCTCCAGACGGAGAATAGAGTTCTGTTGTCTCAGCCCCTGGTTTTGGCACTTCGTTACTCAGCCCCAGGACACTCCCATGGCGGTCACAGGAGAGGACATGCAGAGTGGCGTGGCTGGCTGACTCCCTGACACGCCAGACGCAGGTGACCTCCGCGGGGTGGCCGAATCCATCACTGCCACGCCGCGCCCCTCCTCCCGGACCCTCGCTGCGCGGTTCCCATGGAGCTCAGGGACACGGGGGGTGGGGGACGAGCACGCCTGTTTATTAATCGAAGGCTGGGCTGCTCGCATCTCAGTGGAGAGCTGCTTTTGAAGTGCTGAGTGATTTATTTTAGCCAATTACGGGTTCGCTTCCCCTTCCGAGGACCCCACGTAATTGATTGAAACCTATTGAAAACAAATTAGCCAGCACCAGGATGCAGATCTGTTTATCACTTCTCTGGAGGTTTGCAGGGAACGTGAACTGCGAAACCCATTCCCGTTTGTTTTTCCCTTCCCCAGAAGGACAGAGGAGGAAAAAGAACAGACCTCTTCCAGGCGGCACGGGACCCTCTGTGCACTTGGCCACCCGCTCTTGGCTGATGCCCGCAGTGTCTGGGAGGATCCCGGGGAGGCCGCCCTGACTCCCAGCATGCGAGGGTCAGTGCCCGGGGGAGGGGTGTTTGGGGTGGCCCCAGGTTTTCGCCGCAGCAACCCACATCTGCACACCTGCTGTGTTGTTGTATGACTTCCTGAGAATAAACCCGTGTGGGACCTGTGGTGTCCGCATGCAGGCGCATGTGCACGGGTCTGGCGACAGCCCGCCCTTTCGATTTTCCAGAGGGGCTCGTCCCCTGGGCCGGCCACCCACGTGGGTGTTTTATTGTATCTGGGAGCTGACTTAGCAGGTATCAAGTGGCACTGGGAGGTGACTTCAAACGCATTTTTAGGTGAATTAGAAAAATTATTTTTAACTGTGGCAAAAGACACGTAAAGTTTACCCCCTTCCCCATTTTTAACTGTACCGTTCAGTAGTATTAAGTACATTCATAGCACATGGCATTAAACATTTTCTCCCCACCTGTGTGACCCTCACTCGGTGACACCAGCTAGCACCCTCTCACTGGTGCCGATCTGACCTGCCCTGCACTTGGCTTACCCTTCCCTTGCCGGGCCCACCTCACCTGCCTGCATCTACCTCTGAGGAGTTACCGGCTGGCAGGTCCCAGCCCCACCTGTACATGGTGCCTGGAAATGGGGGTCCCTCCCTGCTCAAAACCCTGCAGGGCCCACCCCTGCCCATGCCATCAGGCCTCGACTCCTAGAAAATCTCCCTTCCCTTCCCCACCACCGAGGGTATGTCACTCTGGCTCCCCAGACCCGTTCACCCCCCCACTGACACCAAGCTTCCAAGGGCTCGAGCCACTGCTGTCTCTCCCCTGCCTGCTGATGCCTGCCACCCCCAGCTCTGTCCCCCAAGCAAAGTGCAGGGGCTGACCGCATGGATGCCGTCCTGCAGGTGCCTGGGCCAGACAGCTGTTCCCTCAGCTGGAACTGAAACAAGGCGCCGCTGGGGCCCGCCTGCAGCCCCGGCCAGCGGCACGGCGTCCCTCTCCACAGCTGCCCCAGACCGGAGAGGGCCAGCGCTCCAGGAACAGCCAGGGTGAAAGTACGAAGGGTTTCTGGTGGCCCACAAGCATCCCGCAGAGCACCGGGCTGCAGCCGGGCAGACCTCCCTCTGCTGCCGGGCGAGCTGACCCTCACCATCATTCGGTGGAGGAGCTTGAGAAGGTGCAACCAGCCGGGGGAGCCCGAGAACTTGGCCAAGCCGTGCTCTGGCCCCTCGGGGCTCACATCCACACATGTGCATGTAAGGTGCATGCGTATGTACGTGTGGGTCGCGTGTAGACGTGTGCACATGTGTGTGCTGGGGGTGGGGATGAGGAAAGAGACGCCCACCGGCAGGTCAGTGCTGCAGAAGGGAGGGCGTGTGGGGCACGTGCGGGTGGGCAGACAGCGTGACCTTACTCTCCCGCCAAACCACACGACAGCTCTGCCCCCTCTTCGTCAGCAGGTATGGCCTCTGCTCAGGTGTCCCCAGGGTTCTGGGCCCAGGTCCCACCCAGCCCAGTGAGGTGTGGCACTCCCGAGCAGCAAGGAGACACAGCGGGCAAAGGCGTGAGTCCCAGAGCCCGGGTCACCCAGCTGCCCCGCTGCCCAGCTCTGAGACTTCAGTGAAAAGCGACGGCAGATCCCCGGGCCTGTTTCCCCATGTGCAGACAGGGATAACCAGAGAGGACTGCCCTCACAGAGACAAAGCATTTCCACTTCGGGGGCCGACACTCTGCTCGTACCAGCATGCTTCCCGGGGTCCCCGTCGGGGCACCCGAGCCAGGCACCAGCCAGCTATGTTCGCACACTAACCCCCGGCACCAGCGA
>NC_138384.1:3352442-3362076 GCF_054177405.1 Leptonychotes weddellii
ATGTTGCGTGAATGGTCCCCGGTCCCAGGGTGCCAGCATCCTTCCCAGCAGGATAAACTGCCCCCGCTGGGTCACAGACTCAGCCCCCCCACCCCCCACGTCCCGGAGGCCTTGATTAGGCCTGAACTCCCTCTTTCCCGGTTTCAAGATTTCAGAGCACATTCTCATTTGAGTCTCAAAACCCAGTGGGACACGGCTATCTTTTATCAGCCGTCTGAGAGCAAAGGGTCCAGAGGCCCTGAGGGTTTGAGCAACATGCCAGGACCAGACAAGGGCCTGGACTTCAGTTCCAGTGCTCTCTCCTCCCCCGATGGCACCCCCAGAGTTGGAACACGTTGGAGAGGACCTCCCAAATCCGCTTGATGATGTCATCCCAGACCTTTTCCCTCCCTTTCTCTCCTCCCCCCAAGAGGGCCACAGAACACTAGAATGACCACATTATAAATGACGCAGTGCGGGACCAAGTCCTGTGTGCTCAGAGCCCAGAGGAAGGCCGTTGGCCGGACCCGGACGCTCCCGAGCCAGGCTGGGCCAGGCTGGACCCTGCACCTCCTGGCTGCGCGCACGGCCGCACAGAGACCCCTTGCTGACTCGGGCTCCGTTTCCTCGCCCTCACATGAGAGGGTCTCCTTGCTGAGCCCTAAAGCTCCTCCTGCCAAGGGGGGGTCTGGAGTGGGGTGAAGAGTGTCCGCCAAATACATGTCCACCCAGAACCTCAGAACGTGACCTCGTCTGGAAATGAGATCTTTGCAGGTGTAATTAGTTCAGGGTAGGCCCCAAATCCAATGTGCCCAGTGTTGCTCTAAGAAGACAGAGGTGACAGAGACAGCACCAGAATGATGCAGGCTGAGGAACACCCAGGGTGCCGACAGACACCAGGCAGGGTCCTCCCCAGAGGACCTTTGCACGTGCCGCCCAAGCCCCCTGGAGCGCTCTCCCTGGACATCACAGGGCTTGCGTGCAACCTTCCTTCAGGCCTCTGCTCAAAGCCAGTTCCTCGCAGGCCTCCCTTGGCCACTCCATCAGCATTAGCCCCCCGGTTCTCTGTCCCCTGCCATGTATTTTTCTTCCTAGAGTGTATCACCACCATATGGATCCGCTATTTTCAGTGAGTTTATTGTCACACACTCCTTCCATCACACGCACAGAACATAAGCTCCTCCAAGACAGGCATCTACCTTCGTCCCTGCTGTGTCCCCGGCTCCAGGCAGAGAGCCTGGCCCAGACAGGTGCTCAACCAATACTTGTAGGATGAACATGCATGATGTGGGCACACCACCAGGCAACCTCAGGAAGGGATAGGAGAGGTGCTGTGAGGTCGCATGTCACAATCCCTCCCAGACAGATGCCTCTGGCAAAGAAGACACCTGAGCAAGCCTATCTCTAAGGAGGCAACCTGCCAGGGTGTTAAGGGCAAGGCATGTGGAAACTACCTGGGCTTGAATTCCAACTCTGCCACTTCTGAGCTGTGCAATCTCAGGCAAGTTGCTGAACCTCTCTAGGCCTCAGTTGTCATCTGTAAACTGGGGAAATAAAAGTACCTGCCTCGGGGTGCCTGTCTGGCTCAGGCAGAAGAACATGAGACTCTTGATCTCAGGGTTTTGAGTTTGAGCCCCATTTTCGGTGTAGAGATAACTTAAATAAATAAAACTGGAAAAAAAAAAAGTACCTGCCTCATACAATTACTGTACGTGTTAAATGAGCGAATGGGTAGGACCCTGAGAAGGGGGGCTGAGTCTCCTAGCAGCAGGTGACACCCACTGATGCTGCCCTTGTTGCGGGAACTCCGGGGGGAAGCCAGTGAGGTGGGACGGGGGGGATGGATCGGAGAGGCATGGTTGGGTTCAGGGGGATGGGGGGCTGCTAGGTTGGGGGACAGAGCCCACCACGTGCTGGGACGGGACTGGAGAGGCCTCTGCTCGGCTTGTCTGGGTGGCTCCGGGGAGCAGCAAACTCATTCAAGAGGCTGACTCAGTTTATTTATGAATCAAATACGCTCGCCATCTAGATCCCAGCATCCCCAGCCGAAAAGCTAGTTCTGACAAGCAGGAGCAAGGCCTCCCGGTACCCTGGCCAAGCCCATCTGGTACTGGTGGCCTCTGAGGGGTGGTCAGTGGTGGCCGGCTCTCCGGGCCTGGCTGCCTGCCCAGGGCTCAGCTCCCCAGCACCTCAGCGGCACCTGGCGAGAAGAAAGATGCCCCAGCCCCCCAGGCACCCAGAGCAGGCCTCGAGACCCAAGTGGGCACAAGGACGGGGGGACAGAAAGCACCTCCTGTCCCCATGGGCCACAGGCCACAATCGCCACCATCACAATCACCACAAAGCCAGGGACCGCGTCCCCCAAGTAAGAGACACTGGGCGGCATGCCCCCACCTCCTGTCCAGACGCTTTGCCCCTGCTCAGCCCACCCATGGTTTCAGGGGTCCCCTCGTGGCCCAGGGCCCCACTCTGCCCCCTCCAAAGGAGTCCCATTGTCCTCTTCCTCACCTCCCCCCTCGCTAGGTGTCCCTGCTTCTGCCCTGCCGCCCGCCCCCACACACGACAGCCAGAGGGGCCAGGCCTGGCCCGTTCACACCCTCCAAGGATGCCCGTGTGTCCCCTCCCTGCACCTGCCCCCCGGCCTGTGCCCTCGTTCTCTCCACATCACAAGCGGGCCCCACCGGTCCCTCCGCCCGGAGCCCCTTCTCTCAGACATCTGGGTGACTCCCTGGCCGCCTGCAAAGCCCCACTCAGACACCAGCTTCCTGACCTGCCTGCTCCTAAAATCGGCCACCTGCCCCCTTCCCCAGAGCACCCACACCTTCCAACCCTCACTTCTCCTACTGATGCACTGGGTTTGTTGTCTGCTCTGAGGGCACACGGATCCATCTACGTGGTTCCGATGTGTCCCCAGCGCTCCACAGACAGTGGGTTAGAAGGACACGGATCCCGTGTCCCTTCTCCTGGCCCCCAGGATGCAGCTAGAGGAGGCCTCAATCAAGGCCCACTGACCGTGGGGACGAGGCTGGGGCAGCCCACCCAAGACTGCCAGTGAGGGCGTGGGCTGGGAGGCGCCAGGCAGAGCAGAGGGAGAAGCTGCTGGAAAAGCTCTTTCTGGCTGCACAGACCCTGCCCCTGGGGTGATAGGTGCACGTGGAGCCCAGCCATTCCTCCTCCGGGCACCTGCAAGAGCCACCTGGAGCCCAGCTGGGGGGTCCCCGGAAGGTGGTGGGAGGGGCAGAGAAGTCTACCCTGCGGTCGTGGTGCAGGGTGAGGCTCCCCCCCCGGGAGCGGCTGAGGCAGGAGCTGAGGCTGCACCCCCATCCGGCAGACTTGGCTGGCATTAATTTGACCATATATACACACGCTAATCAGCTGTGACCGTGGCACCCAGCTCAATTCAAATTGATTTACTGAGCCTGGAAATGGATACAAATGTGATTAAAGGCTTTTTATTTTACATAGGTTCTCTATAAAATGATTTAAATCAATTGCCCGGCAGGCCCCACGCTATTACTGCACACAGCCTCCTCTTCTATTGATGGACACGCTGCTCAGAGCTAGAGCCGGGGTGTCAGCAACTCTCCCGCCCGGCCCCAGGATCAAAGTCGGGGCGGCCAAAGCATCTGCTGGTCGCATGTCTGCCTCCACGCAGGGTGACCCTCTGCGGTGGGCGGGGAGGCCTGGCACCTTCTAGAGGGGGCAGGCCTGGCTGGGAGAGGGCTGGTGTCGCCATGGCAATAGCCTCCAGGGCCACCTCCCAGCCCGCTGACCTCTGGTCTGGGATGCTCATCTCCGAGAAGTCTGCAGGGGGCTGACCCTAAGCCCAGGAGGTCAAGTTTATAATCTAGGCCTCCAAGGACAGCGCTGGAATGGATGCTCCTGCAGACATCACCTGCCCCACCCTGTGGTTCCTTTGCCCAGATGAGGAGACTGAGGTCAAGGGGCGGCGGGAGTCGGTAAAGCAGAGTCTCAAGACAAATGGGTCCGAGGACGCCGAATGGGCGCGGTGGATTTGCAGCACACGTCTTGTCCAGCTAAGACGGAAAATACGTGGGGTTCCTGGAAGCCCCCGCCCATGGGGAGGGCTCAGCATGGAGTTAGGGGCACAGCCCAGCACAGGGGACACTCAGCAAGGGGACACCAGGCTGTCAAGGGCAGGTCAGCACCACCAGGCCTGATGTGTGCTATCTGGGGCCACCGACCAGAAGCTTCAAACAACAGAAATTCATTTTCTCACGTTCTGGAAGCCAGACGTCTGAAACTGACGTGTCTGCAGGGCCATACTCCCTCCAGAGGCTCCAGGGGAAGATCCCGCCTGCCTCTTCCAGCGCCCGGGGCCTCCGGGTGTCCCTGGGCTGTGGCCGCGTCCCTCCACCTCTGCCTCCCTCCTCACACAGCCTCCCTCACACGTCTCTCCTCTCCTACGAGGGAAACATTGCATTCAGGCCCGCCCCAAGCCAGCATCCTAACTCCATCACATCTGCAAACCCCCTATTTCCAAATAAGGTCCCATTCTGAGGTTGTGGGTGGAGGCAAAATTTGGGGGCAGGGATGCAAACCGCTACAGACGGAAACTGAGCCACCATACCAGCGACACGGCCATGAAGGATCCAACCTTTTCTAAAGAAAACTTGGGGCCATTCAGTCATTGAACCGGGTGGAGGGGGATGGGGGGGGGGGGCGTGATGGACCACGTGCCACGTGCCACGCCGGGTCCACGGCTGCGTGGTCTCTGCTCCAGAACAATCTCCCCAGCCCCGCTGAAAGCCCAACAAATCCCAGGGGAAGCGGTGCTGGGGGCAGGGAAGGGGCTCTCTTGGTGCTCCGGAGCCCTGCTGCCCAGAACAGTAGCCACCAGCCACAGGCCGTATTTGAAATTCAAAGTTAAACTAATTAGAATTAAATACAATCTCCAATTCCATTCCTCAGGCATAGGAGCCACCCAAGCCTCGCGGCCACCACATGGGATGGTACAGCTATGAAGCGTTCTACGGGACCGCCTCTCTACATGGCTTTTTCTTGTGTATTCTGCACCATGGGCAAAAGGAACCGATGCAAAGGATAAAAGTAAAAATAAAAGTATGAAAAGCATACAGGATTTTGATTTTTGGTCACACCAATTCAGACACTGGGGGGCAGGGCTTGGAGTCTGCAGGCAGCTGCTGCCTCACCCGGCCTCCCATCGCTGACCAAACCGTGCACCTTGTCCAGAGTCCAGCCCTGTGTCGACTCCAAGAGGTCGTCCACCACCTCTCCCCACTCTTGCCTAATTCTTGGCCTTGTCTGATCCTCTGGTCTGCTCCAACTTTTCCCAGAGGCCTCACGAGGGTTTCAAACACTCCATCCTCTATTCTTGACCTCACGAACTCCTAGGCATCCTTTGGAACCCCGGTCCAACTTCCTGGCCTCTGGGAACCCTGCTCCTATAGCATCTTGTAATTCCCTCTCTCGTGGCGTTTCCAGCTAGGAACGGAGTTGCTTGTGCATCTGTCACCTCCTCTCCTTGGCTATGAGCATTTTGTAACCAAACTGGTCAGCTGAATACTCGGCAGGTGGCAGGGAGTGTGGATATGCTCTGGGAGGGATAAGCCAGAATTCTCTCTCAACTTGACCTTGAGTTTCCTAGAGATGAACACTGTGCCTAGAGCACTATAGACTCTGATAGGTGTCGGCATCCTGAGCACATGAGTGAGGGACAGAGACCAGGGGTCAGGTCTCAGAACCTCCCCCACACTCCGAGCACACTACTGTCAGCAGATAGTAGGAGCTTAAATGGAGGGGGGAGACGAGCTGAATTATGTGGAAAAAAACCAGCAAAAGCATGAGGGTATTTGGTGTGGAAGCAATGCTAGAAGGACCACCCACACAATGAGGTGGGCGGCCCTGTGCCCTCCGTGAGGACAGACTCCGCCCTGGAGAAGCCGGCCCAACTGCTTGGATTTGCCTCTGCCGGGCAACCCTCCCCGGAGTCCTGGGGCCTGGCTCCCTGCTCGATTTAAGGCCGTTCTCCTAGGCCCCCTCCTGCTAGAAGCCTCCATGGCTGGGAGGGGGGCTGCCTCTACCTCTTCCCGATCTCATGCTGCTCTGCGGATGGCTGAGCCAAGTGACCAGCGACGTGGAAGGGCCCAGTGATGCATCACCGCAGCCTGACCGGCCCTTCCCAAGGCTGGGGACTGGCCTAATGGAGCCCCGAAGGGCACGTTAACTGTCCAGGGTCACATAGACCCTGCCTGCCTCCCTCGGGGCGTGCACCTGTCCCCGCCCTGGGGCTGCCGTGCTTACCGACTAAACAGAAATTGTCCCTCTACTCACAGCCCTTCAGACACCACACGGGGAAGAGACACCTAGAGCGAGGGACGGGGTGGTGCGGTGCTCCCTTGCCCTCCCCGGGCACGCCATCCTCCCCGCCCCTGCCCTGTTGGCAGCCTGGCAGCTCGGTGACCCCCAGGCTTGAGCGATGTTCACGGAGGCTGCACGGAACAGTAACTGTTCCCTCCCAGAGCATATCCACACTCCCAGGGTCTCTGGCCCCTCTCCCCTCCCAGGAAAACAAGGGATCCACTTCTAACCATGGCCTGGGCTTTCAGATGACCGGCCCCAGGCTGAAGCCCACCGCGGTCACCTCATCAGAACAAAACACGCCCGCACCTCCTAGGATATTCCAAGGGCTTTAGGAGCTCTGTGTGGGGAACCGGGGCAGAGACCAAATATGTATTCCTTATCATGTCACCCCTCCCTCTTCTCTTCTTCTCTCCCAAGGGCACAGCCCTGGCCTGGGAGCACCCAGCTCCCCACTTCTTTCTCCTCAAGGCAGCACGGCAGGGGAGTCCCATGTCAACCCTGTGTTCAAATCCTGGCCTGCCATTCCTAGCTGTGTGACCTGCGCAAGTCACCTAGCCTCTCTGTGCCTCGGTTTCCCCATCTGTAACATAGAGATAAAAATGGAAGGAATCACGAGGTGGCCAGGAGAGGTAAATGAGTTTGTATCTGCCTGCCTTGCTCACAAGGAGCCTCCCGTAGGTGTTTGTTAAATCGGCTTGCCCAGGGCTCAAACACAGACAAGGACAAGGGCCACAGGCCTCTCAGACACGACCCCGTCCCGGCTGGGATGAGATGCAGTCTCTAGGACTCGGGGCTGCAAGAAGCTACTTCACAAACTTCTCCACACCCACCCGTGACTGAGCTTTCCAGAAAACAGCAGGAAGGCAAAGCTTACTGAGGCACCCACTCTGGGTTCAAAACCGGGTCTGAGTGAACACAGCGCCTTTGCTGGGGGGTGGAGGTGGTGACCGCGGGGGCGCTGCCCCCACCCAGTCCATTTAGGGTATGACAGCCTGGCTGCTCCCTCCTCTGTCTCTTCCCAAGTGGACCAGCGCTGGGGGTGGGGGAGCAGAAGCAGCATCTGGAACCCTCTGGAATGTCCGGAACGTGTTCCTCCCAGCACAGCTCAAGGATCCGCGTATTGGAATCCCCTGGGGGCTTATCAGCACTGAGTAGCCCCCCTGGGTCCCTCGGATGCCTACGCCAAATGGAAACCGGGGTCCTCTGCTTCTGTCCCCAGGGTGGACATGCTGCTAGGCACGTGAGAAACTGGTAAAACAAATCCTGTTTTAGTTTTAATTCTGCGGCCTACATCCAACAATGCCTAAACTCATTCCTACAAATGCACACGGAGCGGCTGGCCCTTGGAACCAAAATGCAGACAGGGGAGTCCCTGGGTTCTTCTCTCACGTCGGGAATGGAGGACGGCGTGCCCAGTTTTTAAAGGGGGTGGTGTGGGCTGTGGGGTTGCGGGGCAGGGGATGAGGACACGGCCCTGGAGGGAGGTGATGTGGAGGGAGGGCTGGGGAGGGGCGGGCCCCGCGTGCAGGTGGGGGAGGTGCCCGCCGGCCGTGGGGAGCCATAGAGGATTTCGCAGAGGCCAGGCCACACCAGGTTAGAACCTTCACACCCGCCTCCAGCACGGGGAGCACCGCAGTGTCTTCCCGGCGCCCACCCGCCAACGCTGAGTGCACCCGGGCTGTGTGCGCGCAGCGGTGCCGAGCGGGAGGGGTGCCCCGGGGAGACTCGTGTGCACGAGCGCACGTGCGTGTGTGAGAGCAGACGTGGGGGTGCACGCGTGCTCGTGCTTGAGGATGAGTGGATCACTGAGAGTGAGGCAGTGCTGGGCGCGTGTGCATGAGTGTGAGTACTGCAGGCAAGCACACGCGCATGTGCGTGAGAAGACAGGAGCTACGTGCATGTGCATGCACACGTGTGTGCCACAAACCAGAGGTGCGCGTGGGGGCTGGGCGTGGGTGGACCCCAGCGGAGTGCTCTGAGGCACCATTACTGTCCCATCCGTACAAAGGGCCGGGACAAGAATGGGGGCTCTGTCGAGCTGAGGCACCCCCAGCCCAGGCTCAGGACGGGGCGCCAGTGCTTGAGGGGCAGGAGGGGCAGGCTGGGCAGGGGTGGGGGCCCGGTGGGCAGCTCCCGCCGGCTGGCCGCCCCGGGGAGGCTGGCATCAGGCTCCCAATTACGGGAACAATTAGGGCACACTGATGTACAGCCAGGAGCCTCGGCGCCACCGGGAGAGTGACAAGCCGGCCCCGGCGGGCTGTGCGCCGGCTTTAATCCCGGGAAGGCTCTCGAGTGTTAATGGTGCAAGCAGGCTCATTAGCTGTAATCCATCTGTCCTTAATGCTTCGGCTCAGGTCTGTGGGATGAAGGATGCCCTCCCAGGGACTGCACTCAGAGGGGCCGCCTCCCTCCCTCCTTCCCTGCTCCAAAAAATGAACTAAAGGCAGGCTGAAGGCACGGGGGAAGGGAGGACACAGCTCTCCACTTCCCCCTGTTTGGAGAACAGGCTGTGCAAAGGCTGGACCCAGGACCGGGCCCCCCCTGCTGTGTGACTACGGCCAAGACGCTCTCCCTCTCTGGGCCTATGCTGTCCTCTGGGAAAAGGCTGGGCTGGAATGGGTGCCTCCAGGGCGCAGGAAACCAGGGGTGGGTGGCCCCGAGGTGCCTCTTTCTTGGCTCAGGCTGCTTCCCACCCCCCGTCTGGGGAGGAGTGGCTGGGCGTGAATGCTGCCTGGAATGTTCCACATGGTTTTCTGACAACTATAAATCCTGCCTTTGTCTGTGGTGGTGGAAGTCACCCTACCACACCATCTGGGCAGTGGGTGACGTGGCCCAGCGCCAAGGACAGGAGCTCAGGAGTCAAGGTTGAATGCAGACTGAGCAGGTGGATGCCTCGGGCTCGGCTCAGGTGCAGCCGTGCCCAGGGCAGCTGCAGGTGTTCTAGACTTGAGGGGCGGGCACAGGGGTGGAGCCCCTCCCCCGCCATGTGTTGTCTCGGGAGAGCAAAGGCCACGGGCTGGGGGTGCCGCCCAGACAGACTGGAAGGCAGGAGAGATGGCTGCAGAGAAAGTGGGGGCTCGGGGCCGGGCTGCCTGGGTGCGAGTCCCAACTCTGCTGTGTGTGACATGGGAGGTTACTTAGCCTCTCTGTGCTCTGTTTCCCCATCTGCAAGACTAGGGGGAGTAACAGCCCTCTCTCCAGGGTTTTGAGGAAGGAGCCACCCGTGACGCCAGCCGCGTTGTCACTCGAGGGCCACTCGCTATTGCCACCACGCCTGCCCCCGTGTTATTTACCTACCACAACTTCAAAT
>NC_138384.1:3362176-3380452 GCF_054177405.1 Leptonychotes weddellii
AACAAGAGCCGTACCCTTATTTAAAGTCTAGCCTTGCACTCGCTGCATCCGGCACCGAGCACCGGAGCCTGCTGCTAGATTTACACAGGGACGGGCTCCCTCTCGCAAAGTCAATTAATTAAGCAAACACTCCTGCCAGCAGGTTCTCAGGTGTGTGAGATCCGCCGGTCTCAGCCTGCCGCCTCCGGGACACTCGATGCCACGGAACAGCCTGGTGGGCCGGGACTGTGGCCCCGGGCTGGGCGTGGCCAGCGCAAGAGCAGGGTGCCCACTGCGGGCCAGGCCCGGGGCCGGGCGCTTCCCACCCCAACTACAGACAGGGAAACCGAGGCACAGAGAGGGGATTTAACTCCAGACACTGCCCTGTGCCCACACGCTTCTGTTCTCCCTTTCCCGCCACCCACCCAGACGGGAAGCGAGAGTAGCTACTACGCGATGTTTCCAGCACAGTCTGGCGTTGGCTGCGTACCTCCCACCCTCGTAACTCATGTTCGGCTTCAGGTCAACCCCGCAGGTGAGGACCACTAGGACTCGTATTTTATGGAGGGGAAACTGAGGCACGGAGCGGGTGACAGACTCCCTCAAGCTTACATGGTGGTAAGCCCGGGCCCTGGTCCCTGCTCCCAGAGCCGAGCCTCATGCTCATCACCTTGCCAGGCCCCGCTCACGGTCTGCCCCCCTCTGCCGGAGGCACACGGGCGCTGGTTCTTGGTCTCCTGCGCCTGGCAGAACGGGGCACCACCCAGGGCGCCCCCGATGACGTGCAGCCACGGGCGGAGGTTTTGGAATGTTCTGGTAGTTCTGGTGGTTTGCGGCGCTAGTCCGCTCCCCGTCCCATCTATCTGCTGCTCTTCCCCAGATAAGGACAACAGCCGGCCCGTGGAGGGCACCCGCCTTGCAAAGGCCCTTGACAAACACTTGGCGGGTGAGGACGTGAAATCCAGAGGCGAAATGACAGCAAGGCTGCAGGCCTCTCAGGGCAGGGCCAGCCTGTCCCGCGCAAGTGTTGAGCACTGCAGTAAAGGGGCGGACGCTGGCGCGGAGGGCAGGGCTGTGTCCCAGCTCTGTCCCTTCCCAGATGTTCACCTCAGACGAGTCACAAGCAATAGCTCTGGGTCTCAGTTTCCTCATCTGTAAAATGGTGGTGAAAACAGAAGCGTCTCCTCATCCCAGCTGCCGTGAGAACAAGAAGTTAAGTCAAAGGGAAGCACACAGCGCTGGCCATCTTGCACTCCTTGCCCCATCTCCCACGGCGTGGGGCACAGCGCGGGGTCCTCCAGGTCCGCTACCTGCTCCCGCAGCAGAATCGGGGGCATCGAGGTCAAGAGGAGCTGCCGGGCCCTGTCTGCACCGAGCCATCTCAGCTCCGGGACACCGACCGCACCAGGTACTCTCAGCAAAGAGACTGTCTGAACCTTGGCACGTGCACAGGACGGGGGATGTCGGCTCAAATACGACCTCTCCAGTAACGCCCCACTTGGAAGGAGGAGGGGTGCATTCACAAAGGGGACTAACTTCAGCCCCTTCACGGGGGGCCCCCTCTACCTGGAGTGCCCTTCCGCCCGCTCCTCACCCACCGAGAAAACCCTGACCCCTTCGGAACCCTTCTCAAGCGACACCCCCTCTGCACCCCAGAGCTAACCACTGCCTCCCCCTGTCATCTGCGAGCCGGGAGGACGCCTCTCCCACCACAGAGACCACCGTGAGCCACACACGCGCTGAGCACCTCACATGCTTGAGTGCGCTCACGCTTTCAGAAAGGGAGGCAGCATTATCTCCAGTTTATAGATCAGGAAACCGAGGCACGGGGAGGTCGGGCCACCTGCTGAGGATGCACAGCTGGCTAGTGGCAGAGCCTGGACTCGAGCCTGCGAGGCCTGGCTCCCCGCTCGGCGAGGCTTGGCTGTGTCGGGCAGAGCAGGTGTCGGGATGGGCGGAGACCAGTGGACGGCAAGCGGACATGGCCAAAGGTCCAGACAGGGGGGCATTCGGCCCAGGGAGAGAGGGAGCAAGGGCCAGCTTAAAAACAAAACTGAAATGCAAGCGAAGGCAGCACACGCGGTCCCAGGAGGGGTGACGAGACCTGCAGTTTCTGCACACGCTGCTCCCTGGGGGACCTGCCCGCCGCACTCCATGTGGAACCCAGCTGCTCGGGGTCGAGTACTATTTCAGGAGCGGAGGGAGGTGGGGCGGAGGGCTCAGGGCCACACACTGGAACGTCAGGGAGCGGGTGCTGGGGGTGCCAAGCAGAAAATGCAGACTGGGGGGCCAGGACCCCCTTCCTGGCACTGCCGGCCACCCAGTCTGGCCCCCACCCTTCCCAGGGAGCCTCGTCTGCCCCCACCCCCCACCACACCTGCTATGAAAGTGACACCCAGTGGATGGTCACTGCTCTGTCCCCTGGGAGAGCAATCAGACACCTGGACAGACCACTGGGCCGCTGGGGGTGGCTGGGGATCGGGGTGGGGGCTCTGCTGGGCCTCCCAGGAGCGGCGAGGCCTGAGGAGGTGGGCTCAGGAATCAGGGGGAGGCAGTAGGGCCCCCCAGGGACCTGGGAGCAGGCAAGGGGGTGGGGATGGAGGCTCACAGAGGTCCCAGACTTGCCCCAGTCACATGGCCAGTAAGAAACTGAGACACAGAAGGCTCTGAACAACCAAGTCTCGCCTCGCCCCGGGAGGCCCAGAATGTGCCCTTGTCCCCATCCGAACATCTGCCTCTTACTCAAGTGACATGATGTTGGGGTTCAGGTAGAAGAGTCTAAGGCCAAACTGCCCGAGTCCCACTCTGGCCTTGACACCAAAGGCCGATGACCAAAGCATGTGACTTGGCGTCTCGTGCCTCAGTTTCCCCATCTGTGAAGTGGGAACTGTGGCAGTCCACACTTCATGAGGGGCGTTGTGAGAGTTCGAAGGCTTCAGACAGGCGCTCGGGTGCAGCCAGGACCCAGGAAGCACTAGAGGAAAAGCCCCGCTGCCACACGGATCCCTGCTGGGCCATCTCCAGCAGCCTGCGGCCCTCGAGCTCTGGGTCCACCGGTCTGGAAACAGGGCCTGGAGAGCTTCAAGGAGGAGACAAATCCTGACGCTGCAGCCATAAACTGAGGCCTGAGCCTCAGTTTCCCCACCGTGTACCACTGCATACAGAGGCTGAGGCCTCCATGAACGCCCGGGGCCCAGGTGTTGATGACACATGAGAAACGGTTACTCCACCATGAGAGTGGATGCCCCAGCCATCCCCACAGCCAACAGGAAGTCCACAGAACGAGGAGGGGCGGAGGCCCAGAGAACTGAAAATATACGTCCGCACGGAAACTCATACAAACGTGTTCACGGCAGCACCGTGCACAACACCCAAGACGTGGAAACCACCCAAATGTGCATCAACAGATGAAAGCACAAACAAAATGTGGTCCGTCCACGCTCTGGAATATTACTCAGCCACGAAGTGGAAGACAGTCCTATGGGGCAGACAGGCCTTGAAAGCATGGCTCAGTGAGAGGCCAGACTCATAAGGCCCCACGTTTTATGATTCCACTGATGCGAAATGTCCAGAATAGGTAAATCCACAGAGACAGGGAACAGATCCATGGTTGTCGGGGGCTGGGGGCGGGAGAAATACGGAGTGACAGCGAAGGAGTGCAGGGTTTCTCTGTGGGGTGAGAAGAACATTCTAGAAGGACACAGTGGTGATTCATGCAGTCCGCAGATATATAAAAACCACTGACTTGTACACTTTAAGGGGGTGAATCGTATGGTGAAATACATCCCAATAAAACTGCATCAACTAAAACCCTTGAAGCCTGTTCTGTGTCCAGCAGGTGACTCCTGAGGGCCTAGGAGGCCTGGAGCATGCACGAGGACAGAGGCTGAGCACCCACACGGGGAGCGGCCTGACAGGGTGGAAGTTGGCCCCAGCCAGGGGGACATGGCTCACAAGCAGGCGGCACGTGGAGGAAGGTCTCCCACAGTTTCAGCTTTGGCTAAAGAGTCGGGAAACACATAAAACATTAACCCAGAATCATTATTGGGCACCTCCTACATACACGGGCCAGGCCCTGGTGACAGGCTCTTGAGCCAAAGAGCTGACCCAGCCCTTACCCTGGTGCAGCCCAGCTCCGCAGGCTGACGCACAGCCTCGGGAAGGCACATGAGTATATCCGCACGGAGTGCGCCAAGAAAATGCTCCATCTGAGGGAAAAGCTGGGGCCAGCAAGGAACAGCATGACAGAAAGTGCAAATAGCAGGTGCAAAGGCCATGAGACAGACAGGAGCATAAGGAACAAAGAAATGGCTCATGAGGCTGGGCCCAGGAACAAAAGGCAGGAATGCCAGGGGCAAGGACATCTGTCTGGGATAATGGAAATCTCCCTGCTCCATTCTGTACCCTAAATCCTTCAGGTGTCCCCACTAGGCTGTGACAATGAGGGGCTTCCAATGCAACGTGCTGTCCCAGGATGTACCCGGCCTGCCTGATTTAGGACCGTCAGATGGGTGCGTGAGGGTAGAGGATTAGAAGGCGCGAGGGGGTCCTGCCATCCCTACCTGTTCACATCCCAACCTGGGCGGGTTCCTCCAAAATACCGGGACCCCCCCTTCAGGTACCCCAGGCCCTCAGGGAGCCTGTCGTATTCTCACACAGGAGCCCTCGAAGGTCTCAAGAACATTTCCCACTGGGTTCCTCCTCTCCTTTCTCAGCAAGATGCCCCATTTCCTCCTGAGCAAGCTTCCTGCCCCGAAAGTCAAGGCTCCAGCAGCCACCGACAGACAGGAGTCTGTAAAGCCTGGGCCTGCCTAGCACTGAGCACACAACCATGGCACCTTGGAAAGAAGCCTGCCTCTGAAGAGTGGGGACGGTATTATTGCAAATCACCACCCCTCAGCATAATGATGGGTTCGGAGACAGAGGTCTGTGTCTGCCTCAATTTGACCAAGTTGAGCGGACAGGCATCCTGTGCCCCAGCCCTCACCCGATTCAGGACACCTTCCTGCATCCCAAGGGGCAGCTGGTGGCCCAGCCTGCAGGGGTGTGGATGCGGCCAGACACGGCCAAATGCCCCCAGCAGGAAGAGTTCTGGAAGCAGCGTTCAGACCGCCTGTGCATGGTCTGGTGACCCCCAATCCGCCTACCGCCAGGGGGAAGGCAGCTCCCCATGCAGATTAAAGATTTAGCAAGATGGGTCTCCACTCACACTTTCCTGCAAATTGGCTGCTTGGGCTGCCCCAGGGGTGGGGACCTGGCTGAGGAAGGCAGAGATAAGAGGGCAGAAGAAAGAAAAGTTGGGATTCTGTCCATTGTGGGGGGGGGGTGGGGGCAAGAAGACAGGGGTCAGGGGGTCCGGAGCAGATCAATGAATCCACGGGCAATGCTAATGCAAGCCACAATATGTGGTCCCTGGACCACATGAGCTATGGCCTGGAGGGTGTGGGGCCGCCCCGACTGATTCAGGGGATGAACTAGAGCCGTCTGGAGAACAGAGTCAAGCAGGAGACTCCAGCAAGATTCAGACGCTGAGGCCCAAGCCTCGAATCCATCAGCACCATGGGGTTCATCCAATAAATTCGAGGGGATAAGGACTGAAGGATGGGGCATTAAAAGCAACGTTCATTTTGGAAACAGGCCTCCCTCGCTCCCAGCCCTGGGGGGTGGCTGGAGGCCTAGCTTCCAGGCAGGGGGCAGCTTGGAGCAGAAGGGGGGGCATGCACAGGGAGATGGGGATGGGGTCACAGGCAAGGGAAGCGCTTTCCCTGCAGCCCCAAGAGGCCATCAGCGTGAGGCGCTCAGGTTTAACTGTGGGAAATGCTGCCGAGAGAGCAACGAAATGTGACCCCCTCCCCAGGCTGGCACAGCCTCTCCAGTGTCCCTGCTGCCCGGGTTCCCCCGCCCACCTCCCTCCCTGCACCTCCAGCTGTTTTCCTTGCTCCCACCAACAACAGCTGCCCACACGGCGGGGTGGGGAGGAGGGAACTGAGGGAGGCGGCTGTGGCGGGGCTGGCTGTTGGGGAAGATGAGACCACCAGAAATCCATAATCCATCAGAGAACAGGCTGTTCCCCCCCGGGTCCCCCACCCCTGTCAGAGGCCGCACTGAGATGCACTCTTCCCCAGATAAGAGCCCAAACTGATGCCTCTCCTTTCCTTCCCTACCCAAACCCCCCTGCCCCTCTCGCCTAGACTGGTGCAGTAGCCAACCCGCTGGCCCCCTGAGCTCCATCCTCCGTGTGACGCCCGCCAGAGGACCCTGTGCAAAGGGAGGGTGACTCATGTCCCCGCCTCTGCCCCAAACCCCGCAGGCCTCCCACCCAGATCCCAGTGAAGGCCACGTCCTCGACACCACAGCCCACACACCCCCATTCCTCTCCTCTGATCCCGCAGCCCTACCCATTAGTATCCTTGCCATTTCTTTCCTTTCCTTTTTCTTTTTAAGATTTTATTTATTTATCAGAAGAGCACAAGCAGCGGGAGCAGAGGCAGAGGGAGAAGCTGAGCTGAGCTGAGGAGCCCGATGCGGGGCTCAATCCTGGAACCCTGGGATGATGACCTGGGCCGAAGGCAGACGCTTCACCGACTGAGCCACCCAGGCGTCCCGGTATCCTTGCCATTTCTTAAACATTTCAAGCGTGTTCCGCACTCAGGGCTCTCTGCCCCAACTGCCCTGCTTGGAGCTCTCCCCCTCAGGTATCCGCGTGACCAGCTCTGGCACGAGTCACTTATAGGGGTCTTCACTGACCCCACTGCAGGGGGCTGAATGGCCCACATCCTAACCCCTGGAGCCTGTGAATGGGACCTTATATGGAAAAAGGGTCTCTGCAGATGTAATTAAGGATCTATAAATAAGACCATCTGGATGATCCAAGTGGGCCTCAAATCCAGTGCTGAGCCGTTCTCCATCAGAGGAGGAGAAGGCCACGTGAAGACGGGGCAGAAAGAGGAGGTCCCGAGCCAAGGAAGGCCAGCAGCTGCCAGAGCTGTAAGGGAAAAGGGAGGCTTCTTCCCAGGAGCCCCCGAAAGGGAGCACAGCCCTTCTGGATCTTGGACTTCTGGCCTCCAGAACAGTCAGAGAATCAATGTTGTTGAAGCCCCGAGTTGGTGATCCTGGGGTTGTTACAGCAACCCGAGGACGCTAATCACAACCCCCATTTCTCGCCCTGCCCTAACTTGGTGCCCGTGGCCCCTGCACCCTTACACAACTCGTGGCTTGATAAGGCGTCGCCTTTATACTAATGTTTGTGGCCTCGAGCTACTCCAGCCCCCTCACCTGCAGCCATGGTGGGGCGGAGGTGGGGCGCAGGGGGGCGGCACGGAGCTCAGAGCCCCAGAGAGGCAGGCAGGGCTGCCTCCGCCTCGGTGCCTGGCCAGAAGCTCACCAAAGTCGCCTTGCCTGGCCCGTGCAATGGCCAGCGGCTTTGGAAACGTCATCCTTTGTGATCAGGTCATTGCAGAAGCCTGGCGAGGCTCCTGCTCTGGAGAGAAGCTCAAACATTTCTTAGCCAGGTGTATTCTCAGAAGTTTCTCTCTCCCTTTCAAGCCCAGTGTGGCCCCCTGGCCACCCCCAGAACAACTCGGGCTGCGGGCTCCCGTCCCGTGCCTCACCCCTCCCCGTCCAGTGTGGGTGGCCCCCCCGGGGAGGCAGGCGTCCCAAGACGGTGGCCTTCCCTGAAGAACCCTGGGGAAACGCAACACTGCCCAAGTGGGCAAGGGAGACCAAAGTCCTCCGTTCCCCTTGGAAGGTGGGGTTGCAGGGTCCTGGGGCTGACACGGCCAACTCTCCCACGCTGGGAACTCAACACACGGCAGTGTGTGCGCTCCCAATTCTGGGGGCCTGAAGCCTGCAGTCAAGGTGGCAGGTCCATGCTCCTTCTGAAGGCTCTGGGAGAGGGTCCCTCCTGCCTCCTGCAGCACCTGCTGGTACCCACCATTGTTGGCGTTCCTTCCTCGTAGACGCGGCCCTCCAGTCTCTGCCCTGTGGCTACAAGGCATTCTATCTGAACGTCTGTCACCGTGTATCTGACGCCAGTCATTGGATTAGGGCCCGTCATAACCCAATAGGACCTCATCTTAACCCTATTACATCTGTAAAGGCTCTATTTCCAAAGAGGGGCACATGCACAAGTACCAAGGGTTTGGACATCAATGTGTCTTTTTGGGGGACACAAATCAACCCACACGAGGTGGCGACCAAACATTAAGTGAGAGGACCAGCCCTTGGCAGCTGCCGGAACCGAATCCTGTTGACTGAGCCCACCCCAGGTGGAGGAAGGGCCTGGACAGATGGCCCCCCCAGTTCTGTAAACGCGGTGGGTAGCCTTAGGGAGGCCCCCAACCCGCGACTCAGGTTCCAGCTCTGTGAAAGGGTTTGCTGATACCTACCTCTCTAGATGGGTATGGGGAGCACTGGCAATAGTGGGGATCTGCTGGCACCTTCTCTCGGGGTGAACCTGGGTCTTAAACCTCAGCTCAAAGCCACTCCCTGACTGGAACCCACCTGCCCACCCCCGGGCTGCCTGGAGCCCATCCTATACCCTTCCCTTCCCTAAAGCATTGCTGTGTGGGTTCAACGGTGTCCTCCAAAATGCACGACATCCTCCTGGAACCTCAGAATATGACCTCATTCAAAAATGGAGTCTTGGCAGATACAATCAAGATAAAATGAGGTCATGCTGGATTAGAGCGGCCCCAAATGCAATGACCGGTGTATTTATAAAGTGAGGGAATTTGAACATAGAACAGCATAGTGGGACATACACAGGGAGGAGGCCGAAGGCAGAGGTGGAGGGACGCGGCCACAAGCCAAGGGATGCCTGGAGTCCCCTGGAGCCTCCAGGGGGAGGGTGGCCCTGCGACACCTTGATTCAGTACTCTGGCCTCCGGAGCTGGGAGAGAATGATTTTCTGTGGTTTTAAGCACCCCTCCGCCCCCCGTTTGTGATGATTTTTTTTTTTTTTTTTATTTATGAGAGATAGAGAGAGAGAGGCAGAGGCAGAGGGAGAAGCAGGCTCCCCGCGGAGCAGGGAGCCCGATGCGGGACTCGATCCCAGGACCCTGGGATCATGACCTGAGCTGAAGGCAGACGCTTAACTGACTGAGCCACCCAGGCGTCCCTTGTGATGATTTTTTTATGGCAGCCCCAGGAAACTCATTCACATACCTCAAGCTAGTGATTCTCAACCGGGACCATTTTGCCCCCCAATCAGGGGACACTGGGTAATGTCTGGAAACATTTCTCGGTGTCACAATCGGGGACTGTAACTGGCATATGGTGGGTAGAGACCAGGGAGGTCGTTAACATCCTATGATTCACAGAAAGCACGTGACAAAGAAGCATCCAGCCCAAAACGTCAATAGTGCCTGATGCTTTAAGACGTAGCCACCCACGGGCGCCTGGGCAGCTCAGTCCGTTAAGCATCTGACTCTTGATCTCAGCGCAGGTCTTGATGTCAGGGTCGTGAGTTCAAGCCCCACATTGGGCTCCAAGCTCATGGAGCCCCCGTTAAAAAAAAAAAAAAAGATGTAACCACTCATTTGAACGTTTAAGTGACAAAGGGGACAAACTTCTCATCCCTGAGCTGGATATCCAGGGCATCTCAGGGTCGGGCCACAAGCAGCAGCTTCGTACACAGGGGCTGAGTCAATGCCTGAGGGACTGGCGCGCGGCACGGGCCAGGAATGCCACCACGGCTGAAACACAGTGGCCTCCGGCTCTGGCGGACCCATGCCACCAGCAGGCTCCGGACGGGGGACCGTTCAGGTCAGCTAGGGGTGGGGTATCCCCGCGGGAGGCTCTATGAAATGAGGGGGCCGGGCTAAGAAAGCCCAGGAGGGCAGGTAAGAACCTCTGCCGTGCCCAGGCTCCCCGGCGAGCCCCGGGCCGCCAGCAGGAGCCCCGCACGGCCCCCTCCCTCCTGCTGCCCCCTCTCTCTCCAGCATCAAGCTTCAGTGGGCTTGTGTATCTGCCAGATGGCAACGCACTGTGTGTCAGGAGATAATCGCTATTAAAAATTCACTGGGTTTTATCTTTTTTTTTTTTTTTTTTTAGGTTCCGTTTGGGTTCTCTGCTTCCTCCTAAGGAAGCTACAAACTGCTACCCGTTACACTGTTTTAATTGTCTCTAATTAAAAGAAACACTGACTGGGTCACTGGGGTTTCTCCACTCGGGTGGCTGGGGGGGGGCAGGGCTGGCTCCCCCCAGGACAGCACCACGGCTGGGGTTCCCCAGCAGCTCCCCCACCGTGGAGAGCACAGTGAGGCCCAGCACACCTCCCCAGGGACAGCTACCTGGCCCTCCCAGACCCCCACAGCTCCCCTCCCGAGACTCCAGACTCAGCATAATTGCTTTTCTGCCCCGAGGGACTTCAGCAACAGATGCTGTGGGTCACGGGCTGTGCTGAGTTTCACATCCCAACAAGAGGCACCAACGAAAAATCCAGAGACAAACAGGTCAAAGACAGTATTTGGAAGATTCCCAGGACACAGTGGCCAGGTTTGAGAAGTCTCTGCTGCACCCCGAGTGGCCACGTCACCTGGGAAAGACTGCGACCCCAGTTCTGTCCCTGTCCGCCCGGCGCCTCAGACAGGCCCTGACCTGCTCCGGGCCTCAGTTTCCTTCTCTGCCCAGCGGCGGATGAGGTTCATCTGATGGCCGCCAAGCACCCCAACGCGCTGGGCTTAATGTGCAGGGGTGTCAGGTCAGGCCAGGGAGGCAGATGCCCCGCCGGCCTCACAGGTCCTTGCAAGCCCGTTGGACTCGTTCCAGCACATTCTGGGAGCTGGGGATACAGCAGTGAACAGACCACCAGCTGGCTCCCATTGCTGGCCTTCTAGGAGAGGGTGAAAGGTGCTAACCAACCAAACAATATGGACGGGGCCCCTGCAGAACGGACCTCAGCTCCCAAAAGCCATGTGCCTCACCCCAGAGTGAGGCCAACTGTGGGGGGACCTGGGGGCAGAGGGAGCGGCAGCGTCTCAGGCTGGGGATGACCAAGAGTGACAAGCCTCTGGGCCCCTCGCCACCATCAGAGACAATGGCAAGGACGGGGTCCCAGGGCACCCCATGACCTGGCCAGGGTCTCTGACAGGCAAAAGGCCCTGGCTCCTCTCTCCACCTCGTCCCCAACCTCTGGCGTCCCTTAATCTCCCACAGTGACAAGTGATGGCTCAGGTGTCTACTGGGACCAGGGCTGGCCTTGGTGTGCTCAAGCCAGACTGGGGGGGAGGGGGTTTCTTCCTGTCACACCAGCTCGTTTCTCCCGCCTAAAATGGGGACCAGAGAGGGGTGCCTGGGTGGCTCAGTCAGTTGAGCGTCTGCCTTCGGCTCAGGTCATGATCCCAGAGTCCTGGGATCGAGCCCCGCATCGGGCTCCCTGCTCAGCGGGGAGCCTGCTTCTCCCTCTGCCCTTCACCCACTCATGCTCGCTCTCTCATTCTTGCTCTCTCTCAAATAAATAAAATCTTTAAAAATAAAAAGTAAAAAAAAGATAAAATAAATAAAATGGGGACCAGAGAGAAAGTGACATTCCAGCCTCCCAGGTTCCTGAAGCCAGGTCCGTCTGTATCCTCAGCCAGCCCCCCAGTACTGGGGGTCCTCAGTCTGTGAGGAATATCAGATGGTATTCCTCACCATTACATATTTTAAAAATATATAAAAGGAGGAGAACGAGGATATATTCGTATCCTAGGGCTCCAATAACAAATAACCACAAACTTGGGGGCTTAAAACAACAAAATTTACTCTCTCCCACTTCTGGAGGCCAGAAGCCTGAGATCCAGGTGTGGACAGAGCAGAGCTCCCTCCAGAGGCCCTGGGGGGCAGGGGGATACTTCCTGCCTCTTCCAGCTTCTGGGGGCTCCAGGCCCTTGGCTGTGGCCCTGTCCCCACATGGCCTCCTCCCTGTCAGTTTTCTTATAAGGACACCAGTCATGGGACTTCGGGCCACCCTAACCAGGATGATCCTATGATACTTAACTAATTCCATATTTCCAAATAAGGTCCCATTCTGGGGTTCTGGGTAGACATGAATTTTGGGGGACACTTCCCCCAGTAAAGATCACCAACAATGTCACCAGCATCCCAATGCTAGCGTTACCCCATTTCCTCCCAGAGCTCAGACTCTTAGACATCAAGAGAAAAGACTGTCCTCTTGCCAACTTCTGTTGTCAGTGACCTTTGGAATGAGGGAGATGGCAGTGGGGAACAACAGTCCTCCCTGTCCCAGAGCTCTCTGAGATGAGGTGAGGCCTCAGGCCGGGGCCTCACCTGCCCTCCCAATCTGAGTGAATCACTGAGCCCTAGGAAGCAGAGACCCAAGAAGCTGGGCCCACCCTTCCTTGGTGAGTCAGGGAGGCAGAGTCCCCAAGAAGCCAAGTGCTTGCCCAAGGTCACACTTTTGCTTCTGGATTCTTCCCTGTTCCACCAGGTCAATCTGCCCATGCTTGTGGCTCAAGGATCCCTGCATGCACACACATCAGAGACCTGACAGGTGAGAGGCAGCCCACCCGGAGGGTCCCTGTCAAGGGTTTCAAGGGCGGCGGCGGCGCTCAGAAGGCTGGGGACCTGAGCAAAAAGGTGGAGAGAACGTTTTAAAGGCGAAGGGTCACTAAAAACAAGGGGATGCGCAGAGAGAGAATCCAAACACAGAGCAAGGAGGTGGGCATCCAACCCCAGCCCCTCCCATGCCCCATCCCCTGTGCTCTCCCCTGCCCTCCCAGCCCCCCAGGGCCCATGTCCCTTAAGGCACAAAGAATTTCTCTGGGACCCACCTCTGAGGAGCGCTAACATTTACTAGGTTCTTTCCAAGTTCTAAGTATGAGATACGTGGGGGTTTTGAGACATGTCTGCAAATTCTTTGACCCTCTTTCCATCTGGAGTTGAAGTCTGTCCCTTCCCCTTGAACCTGGGTGGGCTCTGGTGGCGGCCCCCAGAAGAGAAGGCAGCAGAAGGGACACCACGTGGTTCTGAGGCTGGGCGAGCAAAGGTGGGGAAGCCCACCGGCTCCCGCCTGACTGCAACCACACGCAACCCGAGAGAGCTGCAGGCCGTACCCCAGGTTCACGGGCAAACTCTGTGGTTATTGCTCTAAGCCATGGGGTCAGGGTGGTCTCTGGCATACCAACAGCTACCAGCCACAAGATGCGTGCTTTGTGATCGCCTCTCACTGATGGAAGAAACAGACAAGAGAGGGCAAGCGTCTTACTCAAAGGCACACAGCCAGTAAGGCAGATCCAGGAACCGAACCCTAGCATCGGGCTCCAAACTGGCCCTCCTATCCAGTAGGCCAGGGGCCGCAGAGCCGTGGGGCCGCAGGCTAACTACCAAGGGGCTGGCCTTCCCGGCCGGCTGCCGCACCTCGGCTGAACCCCGGATCGGCAGTGAAACCACCTGCTCAGTCCCGCGTCTTCATTCGCCTCTTCCTTTTCTGGAAGAGGGTCTCTAGAGACACTTTTCCCCCCAGATAAAGCAAAACTTATTTGCCAACCTGGAAATAGCTTGTCTGGTTTAATGAAAGACAAAAGCACAGATAATGCCACCCCCAGCACCACCCCCAGGGAGCCTTCCTCACTGGCAGAGATGCGGCCACCAGACCCTCTCTGAAGGGTTTACAAATGCCACCCCCACCTCCCACGGCCGTGGCACCACAGTCAGGCCCTCAGGGGCTGCGGAGTGTCAGGGGGCCAGCCTGGTCATCCCCAGCCTGAGACGCTGCCACTCCCTCTGCCCCCAGGTCCCCCCACAGTTGGCCTCACTCTGGGGTGAGGCACATGGCTTTTGGGAGCTGAGGTCCGTTCTGCAGATGCCCCCTGCCAGCGCCACAGGGGTGCCCCAGGGCCCTGCTGTGGGAACAACCCAACAACCAAGTCTGTGTCCTGGCTTCCGCAGCCTCCCACTCCAACACACAGGGGCAGAGCCCCGCCCCCAAGGGCCCAGCCGCTTGTAGACTGGTGGGTAGCCAGGTGACCCTGACCCTGCCGTGGGGGCCATCCACCCCCCATCCTTCCAACAGTGGACCACAGGGCCCACGTGGAGCCTCACCGTGACATTCCCCACAGCTGTCCAGATGTGAGCCTGCCCTCCGGGCCCTGAGGAGGGACCTCCCAGGGGACCTGGAGGCCATCTGGAGGTGTCCCCCAAAGAACCCACATGGTCGTCAGACATTATTCCAGTATTTGTCAAAGCCAAGCACCCAGCATGAACACGGACGAAGTGACAGGTCTGGCCAGAAAAACGGATCACCCTCTGTTCACTCAATAAGCATTTATGGGGCGCCTCTGCACACTCCACATCTTGGGGGGGCTCTGAAGACAGAACAGAAAGGACCTTTCCTTGGGAAACCCCTGCCTGACAGCAGAGAGAAAATGGGCACAAAGCTAAGGAGTTTCCATAAGAAAAGGTATGGCCACCAGGCCAGGAGGAGGCCAGAGATGGCTTATGGCTAGGCAGACACTGGAAGGCTTCTCAGAGGAGGTGACATTCAAGGCAGCCTTAAGGTATAGGAGACTGCAGGAGGTCGTCAGAAGGGTGTTCCAGGCGGAAGAAAAAGTAACACCAGCTGACCTTTATTAACCTGACAGCCTGCAGCTGCTGTTATTAACTGGCCTGTGCGCTTGTTTCTAGGAGGGCAGAACCACACTCCCTGCTACATGTGCAGACTCCAGCACAGAGAGGCTGGGTCACCTGCCCAAAGTCAGACAGCAAGGAAGACGGAGGAGGACAGGCACTCTGGGGTCTGGCTCTCGGCCGTTATGCTAGGTGCCTCCCCAGTGGCCAAGCACACAAGGACGAGACACAGGGTTCAGCTGGCTGGGGACCGACTCTGATGGCAGGCAGGGGGCAGGCCCCAGAGCAGCCCTCACTTGGCACCGCCCACTTGCTACAGAGCAGGAGACTGAGGGGTCTGGCCAGGGGTGGCTGGCCAGGGGCCTGGTCCTGGGGTAGGACTGCCTGGGCCCCCATCGTCTCTCCCCTCACCACCTCACGAGCTGTGTGACCCTGGGTAGTGAGCCGAACCTCTCGGAGCCTCAGTTCCCTCACCTGCAAAAGCAAGAACACACAAAGCCACTGCCTGTGTCCCGAAGCCGCCCTGAGGCCCGGCACCGGGAAAGGATGCTGTCTGCACATGGTGAGCCCTTGTCGGAGTTCAGCGAGGCGCTGTTCTGAGATCCCAGGAGGCTGACCCAGCGCTTCTCCACGCGGGCTCCTTCCACCAGCGTTCTCCTCGCTGCCCCGATAGCTGGGCTTCGGGAACAAGGGGAAGCCCTTGCAACTCCAGAGACCGGCTTGACGCGGGCGTGGAGGGAAGCCTGGGATCTGACCACTGCCTGCTGGGGGCCAACGCACCAGGCAGGTGGTGGTGCACACACCCTCGTGATCGTCCTCCTCGGACGCCCTAGGGAAACTGGGTGCCCTTGACCTGGCCAAGGGCACACAGCTGCTCAGGGGCCTTCTGGGTCTCCTGAGGTCCCACGGGGCGCGGGAGGGGAGGGCTGTTCAAACACCAAGAGGGAGTTTGGTAGGCTCATTTTGCTGAGAGGAAAAAAAGCCTCCACCGTGGTCTGAGCTGCTGCCCCCCCCCCGCCCTGCCCCCCAGGGGAGCACTGGAAACCACCTAAGCCGACATCTGATGGACGGGGATTTGTTTTAAGCTCTTTCTACCCACTGGACTATAATCATCAACTGTTCACGACCTCTCCACAAGCAATTCCTCCCCCCACCCCGAGTTTTCAAAAGGCAAAAAAGCTTTAAAAGCTGCAGTTCAAACAGGCGGAGAGGCACACTTGCGGAGATGCAGGGCTGGAAGGGAGGAGGGGGCCGGGGGGGGACCCCGCAGTGTGAGCCAGGGGCTGGGGTGAGAGCAGGAGGGGCACCCCGGGGCCAGGCAGGTTCCACTGGCCACTGCCCTCTCCCCCAGCTGGCCCACCTGGAAGAGAAGGCCATCAGGGGAGGCACCTGGAGGTCAAGATGCCCAAGCTGTCACAGGAGCGGAGAGCTGAGGTGATGCCACATCCCACCCACTGTCACCCTACCCGAAGCAACCTCAGTAACCCGAGGTCCTGTCCACAGCTGTCTTCTCCCCATCACCCTACTCCGCCTGCCCCTGCAGCCAGCGACCTGGAGGCTGGGGCTGCCTGCCCAATGCCACCTTCACACCATCAGGCTGCAGGGGTGCCCCCTGAGCCTCAGAGTCCTGCTAAACCCTCTGCAAAAGGGAGCGGAGTCTCCCTGGCACTTCTTACCCTCTTGCGGCCTAACTAGGGCACCAGCCATCAGAGGTCACAGCCTTGCCCACTCGGAAGGCCAGGAGGGGCACGGGGTGACGCTATTACAGCTTGGGAAGGGGACAAGTTGTGGTAAAACACAATTTAAGCCACACATCCCTCCCTTGGACCCCACCCGTGTGCAAGTAAAGAGGGGGAGAAATGCCCCCAGCACCACATTTTGTTCCTGGATCTGGTTTCCCGTAGGCACAAAGGGGCCCCGCCAGGGCTGACGGCTCCTGGCCCAGCGTGATAAGGCAGGCCCCCAAGACAGCCCTAAGGCTAGTGCAGGCCTGCGATCTCGCCTGGACAAAATCTGGTGATTCTTCACGCTTCTCATTCCCCAGACCCTGGATGGGCCAGACAGGCGGGCAGGGCAGATGGGGCTTTTCTACTTTAAAAAATAAATCGATTGGCTTCTTTTCTGAGTTGACAGGATGAGGAGGCGGCGGGAGGCGTCCCTGGGGAGCACGTGCATGAACCTGGAGGTAATCCGTGGTCGCAGGGCCAGGCGCGGTGGGCGGCGCGCCCCAGAAAGTTCCCGGGCCCTCCCCCTCTCCCTCTCTGCGGGCCGCAAGCCCGGCACTTACTGAGGTTCTGGAGCAGGTTCGACCAGGTCTTCATGCCGAGCATGGTGTGGCGCCCCCGCCACGGCCGCGGGGACCCGGGGGACTCTAGGAGGGGCTTCCCGGCATAGCGGGCGGCGTGAGCGCGGGGGGGGGGGGTCACCGAGCGGCGGGGGGAGTCCAAGCGCGCCGTGCGCTCCTCCTGCCCGCTGCGCGCCGGGGGCTGCAAACCCGGGAGGTGCCAAGAGGATCAGAGGGTCACGGGACAGCCGGGGATGTCCCCAGAGGGAAGCGGGGAACCGGGGGCGTGGAGCCCCGGGACTCCTGAGGGGGTCAGGAGCAACCGCGGGCGCCCGCCCGCCTCGCGCGCCGTGCGCCCTGCCCGCTGCGCCCCCGTCTGCCTGCTGCAGGGACCCGGGGGAGATGCCGTGGCGCCCGAGGGGCCAGAAGAGCCGGTCACGCTGCCCCCGGGAGCGCCCCGCGCCGCCCGCGCCCCCTCGCCCGCGCCCCCGCCGGAGGCTTCACGCACCACCAGCCGTGGCTGCGCGGCCGCCTCGCAGCCACCATTTTATTCCCTTCCCGCTCGGCCGGGGCCGCGCGCCTCCTCCCCGCCACCTCCCGCGCGCCGCGGCGCCCCCGTCGTCCTCCCCCTCCCGGCGGCCCCGCCCGCTCCCCGGGCAGCCCCCGCTCCCCTGCACTTGATAACGCGCTTGTCAAGACTGCTGAGTTGTTCCTGACCTCTCCCCCGCCGCTGCTAATTAAGGCTCCGCCGTGACAGTTCAAGTGCCGAGCATCAAGTTTGCAGAACCAAAGCCTCTAATTGGGGCCGCTTTTCATTTCTCCATCCCGCGGGCTGGGGCTCCCCAGACCTGGGCACTGGCGCATTTTCCTTTTGTATTTTTCATCAGGGAGGAGAAGGAGGGGGACGGGCACCAGGAGAGGAGGACAGGCAAACAACCGAAAGGCTAGGGGTGGGGGGCCCTCCTCCGCCCTCCACTCGTCAGCCAGACGCCGCAGGACACCTCCTTCTCAACCCACCTGACCCAGGGTCTCTGAGCTCCCCGACTCGGGGCTGCAAGGGGCCCAGCCCCACGCGCAGGAGGCGACTGCAGGGGCAGCCCCCGGCCCCTCCCCTCCCCCCCCACGCGGGGTGTGGCAGGGAGGGGCAGCGCCCGCGCGCTGGGGTGGGGGTGCCAGCAGCCTTCGGGGTCCACGACCCAGCGGAGCGCTGCGGTGATGGCAGGCTTGCCACGCCCCCTCCCCAACGGAGAGGTGTGTTCCTTTCCGCCCCAGCTCCCTCCCTGGGCCTCTCCTTTCCAGATAAGTGCTGGCGAGCCTCGGGGCTCTTAGTGACTCTTCAAGCTGCCTTTCTCCTCCAACGCCTACTAAATCAAGCCGGCGCTGAGAGCCACCGGCTGGGAGGAGCGGAGGAAGGAGGGGCCGGGCTGCCGGCTGGTTCTCCGGGG
>NC_138384.1:3380552-3429419 GCF_054177405.1 Leptonychotes weddellii
GGGCTCTGGGAAACTCGGCTGGCGGTTCCCACGCTTGCCTGAGCCTCACAATTCCAGGTGATTCTAATTAAACGGGGACGCATTACTTGGAGCCATCACCCAGGTGATTCTTAAGTTTGAGAAACAATCTACCCCAGGGGGTCTCAAACGTTGCTGCATATTAGAACCACCTGGGGCAATTTTAACCCACCGACCCACACCCCCCCACCAACACCCCCGGGGTTGTCTGGGCCTCACCCAGACCAATGACATCAATCTCTGGGCTTGGACCCAGGCAACATTAAAGCGCCCAGGGGACTCCCGAATGCAGCTGGGGTAAAGAGCCATTGTTCTAGTGAGTGGGTCTCCGGGGGGCAAGAGGTGGTTCTATTCCCCCGCCCCCCAGGATATATCTGGCAAGGTCTACTGACTTCAGTGGTTGTCACAATTCGGGGTGCGGGCTGGTACTACTAGCATCTAGTGGGCGCAGTGCTGGCCCACCCAAAGGAACCTCCAGCCCCAAATATCTGCAGTGCCCAGATGGAGGAACCTGGGCCGTGCCAGTCCCAGGAGCAGGCAAACACCCCTGGAAGCACTTCGCCAAGAAAGCCCAGCTCAGCACCTGCCTCAGGCAGGCTCCCAGTGGATCACTGGCTCTTCCTCCCACTCTGGAGCCCCTCCTCCCCAGGAGGCTGACCTCTAGCTGGGATGCTCTTTTATGACTCTTTCCTCCTGCTGGGCTGAAATCCCCTAATGTCCAGCCCTGGGCAAGCCCCGCCGCGTCTGTCAGCCAACCTGGTACCTACTTGCAGGCCACTTTCACCCTCCCCTGAGTCCTGTCCCTCCAGTACACTTTCCCCCCACCTCAGTGTCCTCAGCTCATTCCCCATCACAATCCCAGGTTCTGGAACGTTCCTTGGCTTGCGGCTATCTTTCTGAAAGTTCAGGCCTGCAGGACCACGACTGCGCGTGTGTCTCCCATCTCTCAGTGCTGCAAAGATGACATCCCAGACTCTTCCCAAGAGTTTGCTTTTTGAAACTAAACGCTGGGCTTTAGCTAACTGCGCTGCATTTGATCAAGGGGTTTCTTGCCTTGTTCAGCAAATTAGCAAACAACTCGGTTTCAGGTATAGTCAGGTGTCCCTCCCATGTGTATGGGTATCTGAGGGAGGGTGGTTCTCATCTCTGCCAGACATGCCAATCAGGCGGGGAGTTTGAAAAGCACCAGGCTGGGGCCCCACCCCCGACCAGTGACATTGGAATCTCCGGGGATGGGGCCCAACTGTCAGTATTTCTACCATGCAGTGTTTCTGGATTTCAGGTGGTCCTAATGTGCAGCTAAGACTGACAGCAGTCGCTGTAAGCATTTGGGACACACATTCTCCCCTGCCAGCCCGTCTGACCTTGAACACACTTGGGTTTTCAGCCGACACTGGCTGTAGGGGAGGTATGGGCTGGATGGGTTATGGGCTGGATGTAGCCTGCGTCTCCCCAAAGGTCAGACAGAACTCCTGGCAGCCAGGGCAGCACCCACCACCACCAGCGCCACCCCCACCTTGCTGGTAGCAAGATGGGCGCCCTTGCTTATCCCCAAGAGCATTTGTAGGGAAAGCTGGCCAGGAACTGGGTGAAGGTGTGTCCTGTGGGAGGTCCTAGAGGCCCCTTCCCTTCATCCCACTGGGAAGAGAACAGGATCGTGGGAACTGTGGGGGCTGCTGCCTGGTGGGAACTCTTCGAGAAGTTCCTGGGAGGAGACAGGAGTGTAGGCTCCAACTGCACCATTAGCTCACTGTGTGAGCTTGGGCAAAGTGCCCTCATCTGTAGAGGACGGTAAACATTTGCTCAGCCCTGCACATGGCAAAGTATGTAACACATGTGCAAAGGAGCCAAGCTGGGCAGTGGAAATGAGTATCATGCTCTCTCTAGGGTGAAAGACTCCTAGGTGGTACTGGGTTTGTGCTCTGAGCCCCTAGCATCCAAGTGGGGGTGGTGATGATGGGACTCAATGGGAGCCCTGGGAGTAGGGTGGCCAAGTACAGTTGTCCAGGTTGTTCATTGCACAAGAGCACCTAGATGAATTGGCACATGGTTAGCTGAAACTCAGCCCTCACCCTGCTCGTTAACATACACCTTAGCACGGGTTATGTCTGCTTAGAGGAGGAGGCACGAAGGACCTGTATGGGCTGGTCATGGTGCTGCTGGAAAAGCCTGCTGCTCCCTGAATCCTGACCGTCTTCTTCCAAATCCCTTTCCTAGGAACAGTCTTCCCTCCCACTCTGAGAGCACAGACTGGAAATATAGCCATCCAGGAAGGACACAGGCTCTGAAAACCATGCGAAGGGGTAAATGGTGGACATCCACTTGTTCTGGGTGCAGGTGTAGTCAGAACAAAAAAGGGCACAAGGCGGTGTCCGGGTGGGCAGGGCTGTCACCCTGCATATACTCTGCCTGCCTCCTGACTTGGCCCCAACGCATGTTCAGGGTCAATGAGTGGAGGCATCGCCAGAAACCACCAACTGAGGAGAAGACAGGGTGAGGTCACTCACAGCAATACCGTGGAAGCCTCCAGAGCCCCTCTGGGCCTGAGGACTAAAACGACACAGGCAAATCTTAGCACCACCCCGCTTGGAGACATGGTCCAGGGATTCCTCCTCTATCCTGGGATAACATGAGGCAGTGTATACGCGGCCTTCAGAATAGGGCCAGGCGCACAGTGAGCTCGGCAGAAATGTTAGTCGCTATTCTGTTGCTCTTCGGAAGCCAGGGGTCATAGTCTCTGTGCTCAGGTCAGCTTCCTCAGCCCCGTGTCTGTCCCCCTGCGCAGCCGTGCTGAAGCTGGACACCTAGAGCTGAGATGAAATCACCCTCAGTTTCCTTCCTGGGCTGTGTGGTCCTCGCTGCTCTGCTCACAGGGAGCTCCTAGGAGGGATCCTGTCCCTGCCTTGATCCTGCTCCCACATGCCAAGAGCTTAGGACTGCCAGATCCTGGCTGTTGACACATTTCATAGGCATGAGAGACAGACCAGACAGGGGAGAAGCCAAGATGACCTGTTTCCTCTTCCCAAGTCACAGCTGGCCTCCCCCGGGGGCTACCAGATTCCTGGGATGGGTGACCAGGCCTGCAGCGGAGGGCCCTGTGCTCAGATCCTTCCCCAGGATTCCACGAACCCGTAAGGAGGGGACAACCACAGGCTTTCACGTGGGAACAGACCTCTTGGGGTGGGCTGGCGGGGGCCCCTGCTTCTGGGTTCAGGAGGGAGAGGCACACTCTCCTCCTCCCGCCCCTTGTCTGGCCCACTCTGGGGTCCTCACCTTTTCCAGATAAGCCCGACAGGGCCTCTAACTCCCTTCTCCTCTCCCCACCCTATCTGTCTGGTGGCCATACAATCCCAGCAGCTCTGGGGCAGACCAGCTGCCCTTTCCGGGGGGCAGCAAAAAGCAGGGGCAGCAGGAGTCCACTGGCTCACATCCTCAGTCATCCGGGCTGGCAGCAAGCCTAGGACACCAACTTCTGAGGCTCATTTATCGGAAGATGTCTCATGGGCCCAACTGGCAGTCTTCTGGAGAGAAGGCTGCAGAAGCCCCTGGTCAGCTTTTTTGGGCACCGCATCACCTCTGGGAGTGGTTCGTTGTGATTCAGCGGGAACAGGCCCGTTTCTGTCCTCACGTGATGAATGGTGGAGTGGCAGTCTCCTCCCCACCTCCGTTTTTTTAAGATTTATTTATTTTAGAGAGCAAGAGAGAGCGAGCACGAGCAGAGGGAGAGAGAGAAGCCTGGAGCAGACTCCAAGCTCAGTGGGGAGCCCGAGGAGGGGCTCGATCCCAGCACCCTGAGATCACAACCAGAGCCCAAATCAAGGGCCGGACGCTTAACTGACCGAGCCCCCCAGATGCCCCCCAGCAGAGTCTCCTCTTGAAAGCACAGCTTGCCTGTGGTCTCTCCTGGAGGGGTATCGAGGGCTGGTTCGCCTGTCCAGGGCCCATGCACTCACCAGCCGCACCATTCCCTACCTATGAATGCCAGACTAGACTTCTTAGACTGACTGCCTCGAGTCCTTAGACACACACACACAATGAGGCAGGAAAAAGACCAGCCATTCCTTCCCCGCACTGAAATGGGCAGCTACACGCTGCTGGGCCACCAGAAGTGTGGAAATTCTAGAGCACAATGAGAGGCAGAGGGTGGCAGGGATGGTTGGGTCCTTGGTGGCCCCAGAACAAGCTCGGTGGGTCCTACCTTCGAGGCTTTCCTCTCGGAGTCCCTCCCTCCTGGAACGCGCTTTCTCCTGACCCCACCTCCCCTGGGCCTGCTCCCCCAGCTCCAAAGCCAGATGAGGGGAATGCTGACGGCGGACTTTCCCCACCTGGAAAACAGGACCACCACAAGCACCTTCTCCCAGAATGAGTGAGGATGACCCACGTTCATGGGTGTTTGAGAATGACTCTCAAAGAGTCAGGGCCTGTCAGGGGCCCCTGGGAGGGAAGGGCGTTTCAGCCCAGGGTGGGGGCAGGTGGCGGGACTCAGCGGTGAGCTGCCCAGGAGGGTCCCAGGCTTCAGGTGGGGGGGCGCCTGGGGCCGCCTCGAGAGTTCTGAGGGGCAAGAAGGCTTTGGAGGGGGGCACCGAGCAGGTGGGGCTGGCACTAAGCCTTCCTTGGTCACAGATGCATCTGGGGGGGTCTTCTCAGACTGGGGTGGGAGGCGACCTCCTTCTGCAGATGGGGAAATGAGGCAGGGAGGGGAAAGCGCATGGGTGGGGTCACTCACAGGAAAGGGGAGGGCCACCCCTTCCCTAGCCCCCTGGGCTCTGGACCCCAGGCCCATGCCAGCCCTCAGCAGCACCTGACGTCACCCCTGGGTCACCACCTGATGGGACCTGGCCCACCCCACCCACGGACTTCCCCCTAATTAAGGGGGTCTGGCCCTCAGCAAGCAGCCCCACGGCCCCTACCACCGCACGGCTGGCGCTGGGCCGGCCTGCAGCCTCTCTGTTCCCAGTTAATCATACTTCTCCAACACCTGCCGCGTCCGCGCCCAGCGCCGAGCCTTCTCGCGTGCGACCGCTCACAGAGCGCTCTGCACAGCCTCTGCGGGAAAGGAAGGGGGGCAGAGGGCTCGGCCAGCTGCCTGGGGTCCCCTGACCCCTGGTAGTTTCACTGTAGAGATCCCCAATACGGCTCCCTTCACAACCCCATCAGCTGTGCCGATGTCAAAATCTAGAACCCTCATCCAGCATGGGAACAGAAAGTGTGCTTTGGGGTTGGTAACCCACCGCCCCCATTTAACAGAGATCTGCGCCTCATCCGGGGGCCCATGATGGGGTCTGCATCCATGCCGGTCTGCCCAGGACAGAGCCAGCAGCGATGGGGCCCTTCTTGGGGGGCGGGCACGAAGCCCAAGACATGCAGGCAAGGGGGCGGGTCACTACAGCCAAAACATACTCCCAGGGCAGGCAAGGTCTCCAGCCAAGACTCTTGGTGCTCCAGGGTGGGAGGCAAAGAGCAGCCCCCAAGCCCCCAGGCAGGGGTCTCCCCCGCACCCCGATGAGCTGGACGTCTGGCAGAAAGGAGGTGCTCAATCAATGTTTGTTAACAAACTAAACGGTGAGAGAAAACGCCAACATGCTGCCCAGAAAAAGACACCCAGAGTCCCGCCCACCAGATGTTTTTCTCTGGCAATGTCTACACTGAGGGTCGCTGTGCTCGGATCCTTTTCCAGGATTCCAGGAGCTGTAAGGAGAAGACAACCACAAGCTTTCGCATGGGAGCGGCCTGTGCCCACAGGAGCTGTGCGAGGCCAGGGAGGGAGTCAACACCCAATCTGGGATTCTAGAAGGATCTGTGGCGTCTAGGTCAGGGGCTGTCAGTCACACTCACCTGGGGGAGCTTTGAAAAATCCCAGGGGCCTGGCCACAGTCCCAAATCAACTGCCTCAGAACCCCGGGGGAGAGGGCCTGTCATCAGCACCCTTAACATCTTCCGGAGACTCCCCCCCGCCGCCCCGAGCCTCCAGGCCAGGACTGCAAGCTCTGGAGGCAGGGGAGAGGTGGGTGGCCAGAGTGGGAGCACACAGAGCCCGGCCAGGCTCACCACCCCGGCCCCTGTGGCATGTCCCAGCTCGTGAAAGTTGGGTAAATAAAGAAACCACCACACTGGCTGGGCCGTCAAGCACCACCAAATTAGGGATGCCGAGTCAGACAGCTTGACTCTCAAGACATAATCAGTTTAATTGCAGGGCCTCGGCGCGGGCCAGGGTGGTGAACTGCTTCCGCACTCCCATCCGTTTTATTAAAATCCAATTATTTGCGCTGGCCACGAGTCTCCTGCAGGGACAAAGAGGCAGCTTCAGCCAGGGTCAGACCCAATGCCGGGAGACAACGGGTCGTGGGGCGCAGACACGCGGGCCCTGGGCTCTCTGCGGGCCAGAAACAGGGAGGGGGCTGGCAGGGAAGGGCCCATTCCGTGGCCTCTCACGCTGCGTGGCATGTGGGCAGGAGGCTGGCGATGTGACCCTGGACACCATCAGTCAGAGGGGCTGGTAGTATTGCCACAGACTTTCTAGGAGGCTCGTGGGTTGCTGCTGTCCATTGAAGGTTTGTGACCCCTGCAAATCTCTGTTGCACCCTGGGCCCCAGTGCAACAGGGTGCGGAGGTGGGGCCTTTAGGAGGTGAGTAGGCTAGATGAGGTCATGGGGGTGAGGCCCCCGAGGGGATCAGTGTCCTTATAAACAGAGGGAGGGACACACAAGTCCCCGGCAGACACCCGCCTGCAGGCAGGAAGCGGACCCTCACCAAGGGCTGAGTCTGCCGGCGCCTTGATCCCGGCCTCCTGGTCTCTGTAAGCGCCTGGGCTCTGCTGCTGGGCCTGCCCAGTCTGTGGCCTTCCCTTACAGCGGCCCGAGGGACTAACACAGTTGTGGAGGAATGAAAAGCCTCCAAGTAAACGCCTTAATGTCCGTCGACGGGCAGCAAATGGACAAGCCCATGGTGGTGCGTCCACACCATAGAACACCCCTAGGCCAGCACGGCACTCACACCAGCTGGGGGGGACCTCAGCACCTGCGAAGCCAAGGGAAGCAGCCACGAAGGTCTTTGTACCAAATGCTTCTGACTACGTGACATCCTGGCAAAGGCAAAGCGATAGGGACAGAAAACAGATCTGCGCTCCCAGGGACGGGGCGGGGGGCGGTGTGGCGACCGGGGAGTGACGGCAAAGGAGCAGGACAGAATGTCGTCATCAGATCCGCCAAGGGACTCTTCTCGTCCAACCCCGACATTTCACAGGAAGCAGGATCAGAGAAGTCAAGCCATGGCTCTCAGGTCACACAGCGATGCAAAGCCAGGCATGCTGGCCCAGAGCTCCTCCCGTCCACAACCGCGACACTGGGGCTGCCTCCTCAAAGGAGCCGTGTGTTTGCTGAGTGACTCTCAGCTGGACAGAAAACAAGGCAGTCGGGCTCTCTAAGCTTTGCTCCCGGGGGAGGGGGCGCGGGGGAGTCACCGCTCCGCTCCTATTTCCATCCATTTTTACTTGGCCAGCGCTTCCCGGTTCATCTGAGCTTTACAGAAACCCGGCTTCTCAGGGGACCCTGTGCCGGGGGTGGTGTGACAGGGCCTAGATCTGGAAGCCAGGCCTCTCCGGGGGCTGCCTCAGCCGGCCTCAGGCCCTCATCTCTGCGAGGGCCCCGAGCTTTCCCAGCCACCCTTCCAGGCCCAGCACCAACCAGAAACGTCGGTTACACCACGACAGCTGCCTGGCGCCCCCTGAATGCCTCAGATGTGGTGCGCGGCGGGAGCCCCGAGCCAACATGCTGCCACTAGGTGAATCGGGCCTGCCATTAGTCACAAAGACCAATTAACACGCGAGGAAAAACAGCCTCCCCATCTCCCAGAGCACCCCGGCCACCTGCCCCTGACGGCCTCAGTACGGATGCCCGCCTCCAAAGCCCCCGCTTTGGTGGGTGAGGGCTGGGGGGGGGGGATGGGGGGATGGGCACCGGGAGAGGCAGACAGCTCCCGGGTTTTCGACTCAGTTGCTGCGAGGAGAGATGAGAAATTGCCTTTCTGACCAAAAACCGGAGCTCACAGCTGCACTTCATTACGGATTTCTCCAGGAGGCCCTGGGCGAGACGCGGCTCGGGAAGGGCTCACCTGCCAGCCGCAGCTGTGCCTGCCTCTCTCACAAGCACGTGGGTGGTTTCCTGCCCGGGGCTGCAGGGGTGGGCTGCCAGAGGTGCCCCGAAGCCCCCCTCACCCCCCTGCCAGTTTGCATGAACTCGGGGGTTGGAGGGAGGAAGAGGCACCAGATCAGGGAGCAGAAGGGGCAAAAATGGCCACAGGTCTGGGTCGCTCGCTCTTTGGAAGGCACCAGAAGGCAAGGGGTACGGCTTCCGCCCTGGGGTCCCACCCTCATTTCTCCGGGTCTCATGTCCACATCGCTGGGCAAATGTGAGCACGTGTGGGGCACCTGGAGCATCTCTAGGTACACAGTAAGCGCTCAATGAATGCTCCCTTCCTTCCTCCCTTGCCGTTGGCCTCTCTGTGCTTCTGCTGCTGAGATGCCACCGCTCAGTATCTGACAGTTAGAAAAAGGGCACAGGCTCCAGAAGACCAGGGCCTCTCCACTCTGGCTGCACGTTACAGTCACCTCTGCGGAGCTTACGGAAAGACCCAGAAGCTCGCGGCAGGATCCCCGAGGTCGGGCCCAGGTGTGTTTCCAAAACTCCCAGGCAGTCCGAACGCACGGTGGGGCTGAGATGCTCAGACTTGAATCGATGTGATCTGGCTTTCGGTGTCTGCACATCCCTTTCTCAAGAAGGCCACGGCGAAGGCACGACTGGAGGAGCCCAGAGCCGGCTACGGAAGGAGAGCCAGGCTTTGCTGCCAGCCTCGCTAAGCCCTGGCTGCCCTGCCCTCACTTGCAAGCTGTGCTCCTCCCTCTGCCCCGAAGACTTGCACTCAGGTCGCCAGCGCCGGGACAGCGCCGACCCCACGGTGCTGGACGCTGCTCCCCGAGTCTGCCCCAGCAGGAAGGAGCACGTCCGCCGGGCCGTGAGAAGCTGTGTGACAGCAGGCCAGTCCCTCCTCTGGGACTTTGCCGACCAGGCTGAGTCCCGGCTGGGTGCAGGCCGTTTCGGAGCCGTGCCTGGGAAGGCTCCCCGTGGTCGGGCCTCACACCTAAAATCCTGTCCCATTGCTTCTCGTGTGCACTGGCAAGCTCTTGGGGGTCTAGGGGGGAAATGGCATTGCAAGTCATTCTCTGCCTCTATCTACAAGATGCTGTGAAAGCTCGAAGCCCCACAGAGCTTTAGCTGCCTCATCTGGGAAGCAGGAGGATGGCCAAGCCCCTGGGGTCATGGTGAAGTTGAAATGGGGAAACAGGCAATGGGGACAGCTGGTGTGCCGTGAGCACCCCCATGTGCTGTCCTGAGTCTTGTACACCCGTGTGGCTGGTTCTTGTAACAGCCCCATTTTCCGGATCGGAAAGCCAAGGTCTGTAGAGGTTGCCTGCCCAAGGTCAAGGAGTGAGGCTGGGATTTGAATTCTGAACTCGTAAGCCCAAGCTCTTGGCCACCACATGCTCATGCGGGCCTCCTTCTGGTGGCTTCTCTCACCCCATGCTGTCCCACCAGGGGCTTTAGTATGGCCAGGCTGCTGATGGGAGAACTAAGAGTCCTCTGGGGGAACGGGGCACTCCCAGGACCCCCAGCCACTGGGGGGTGGAGGGGGACTGCATGTTGCCACCCGTGTCCTCCACTGATGTCTGGGTGCAGAGCAGGCAAGGTGAGCCTGGCTTGGCTTTGTGGGGACAGAGAGGGTCCAGGGATGTGGGGTCCCAGAAAAAGGCAGAGTTGGGGGCCCAGGGTGAGAAGCCCATGCAGGGCCAGCACCTGGAGCACCGGGCTCATGTCCTGACTGGAAACAGAAGCCCGGTCTGGGGCATGCGGCACATACACAGAGCACCTGACATCGCGGGGAGGCTCCGGAAGGGGCTGCACGTGGGGGGAAGGAGAGGGTACTTGAGAGGAAGCTGGATGTCAGCAGAGAGAAAAGAAGGTCAGGTGGGGCCAGCAGAGGCCCAGGAGGGGAAGAAGCAGGACGGGCCTGGCAGCCCCGGGCGGGCACGGATGAGGAAACCCAGGCTCAGAGACGTGAGCTGCCATGCACAGCTTTCCCGCCGCCCCTCCCCTCTGTCCCGTCCACAAGTCCCCCAGGCTGAGCTTCAGGCCCACCAGGGCTGGGCACACCGTACTTCCGGTCTGGCCACCACTCATGCTGAGAACCAACGGGTGGGCCGTCTGTGGAGGTGCCCTGCCTTGGGCCACCCCTTCTGCTCTTCTCTCCCCTGCCCCGGAGGCCCTGGCACCTCAGCGTCGAAATGAGGAACCACCACCAAGGCCACGAGCCACCGTGTTCGCGCACCTACTGGGAGCCGGGCGCCAGCCCCAGAGCTCAAAGTGGACCATCTCACGGGAGCCTCTCAACAGCACTGTGAGGGAAGTTCTGATGTTATCCCCTCTTGACAGCTGGGGAAACCGAGGCACAGAGCATGGCAACTGCTGCTCAGGGTCTCACAGTTGGCCAGAGCCTTTACCCAGGGAGTGGAGGGATGAAGAGGGGGCGCTGGTGTCCCGGGAGAGTCGGGGTCCTCCTGGGGATGAGCCCCCTCCTCCCTAACCCGACGCCACACAGCTCCCCACGGTGGGACGCCAGGGCCAGGCGAGGCTCTCAATATTGTGGGCTCCCCCCACAATAATACTACGATGGTGGCAGAGACACTAGCCGCTAATATTTACATAACGCACACCGTATGTACACCAGGCGCTCTTCCAAATGCTACGTACACAACCATTACTCACAGCACCTCCCAAGCCTGCTCGCTAAGCGCCAGTATTTGCCCATTTCACAGATGGGGCTCCCGCGGCACAGAGAGGTTAGCTGGCCTGCCGGAGACACACAGCGCTGGGATGTGAACCCGCTGGCCTGACCCTGGGGGCTGTGAGAGGGCCCCCCCAACAGAAACCCCACGGGGCAGCGTGGGTGGGAGCAGTCCAGCCACCCAGGGCGGAGGTGGGGGCGGTGGGGGGTGGTAGGGGGCGCTCTCCCTCCCGCCAGGAGAGGGCTGCTACTGGCGCTCTCCCCGAGAGGCCAGGCCTTGCAAGGGAAGCAGAAATCTGTCGTTAACACGGTGCCAAACCCAAAGTGGCTGCTCCCAAACTGCAATCCAATAAAAGTGCGACTTGTCTATTTATCATCCTCGGGGCTTTTTATCACAGTGCAGATGGCTGCTACCTTTGGAAGGCTCAGCAGCTCGCTGCCTGCCGCCCGCCACGCGAAGCTTAGCTCAACAGAATCTGGGCCTGCACCTGTGCGGGGCCGTGAGCCGCGGCCACCCGGGCACGCAGGGTCCTCCGTCCCTCTCCCGCTCAGTGCCCACCCTCCACATCGCCCCCCCCCCGACTCCGCAGAGCTGGTGGCTGATGGCCAAGGTAGCAGCTCCCCCTCCACGGTGTTAGCAGCCGTGCAGGCCACGCCTGCTGTGGGGCCCCTAACTACTTGGAGAAGGCAGGTGCTCCCGGGAGGGAAGAGAGAGCAGCAAGGAGCCCCCACGGGGAGTGGAGGGGGCAGCAGAGGGCCGTGGGCCAACGCTCGGCACCCCGTGCCCAGTGCCAGGCAGCTCAGAACAAGGGGGCCCCGTGGGGCGCCACAGGCGATGCAGGCGGCCGGAAGATAAAGCCTGGGCAGATCAAGGGCCGGGCGTGCAGAAAAGCCAGCCGCACTGCAGCCTCCCGGCGTGCGCATGGCGGGGGAAGCCCGCGGCATCACAAGCTGCCCAACATCGCCGGAGGCTGACCGCTGGCTGGGCCTCCTGAGACAAGGTTCCAGAAAGAAAGCACGCAGGAGGGGCGTGGGTGGGACTCTTGGCAGGGTGGTGGCCCTGAATCCGTCTGAGCCTCCGTTCCTACATCTGAACTGTTGGAGGCTGGGGTGAGAGGGAGGGGCTCTAGGTCCCTCCCTGGCTGGAGAGGAGCTCAGGCCTGAGGCCAGCTGCCGTTCCAGGGCCTCCCAGCTGCCAGGGGTGGACGTCCAGAGGAGGCAGCTTTTCTATCAACACGGAGCCCTAGCTGTAGTGTGTGTGTGTGTGTGTGTGTGTGTGTGTGTGTAGGGGCTGAAAGATTCGCCACCCACCCCCACTCCCCCAGGTGCAGAGGTCCAGGGGACATGGGGGACCGGGGCACTGCGAGCCATGACCTTTGCCCTTTGGGCTATAGCCCAGGAAAGAGAACAACCACCAGAAACCCCCCTCACCCCTCAGCCCAGGTTTTCCTGACTGTTCCGGGTGTCTGCTGTCCAAATAAACCAGACTCGGCTGCTGTAAAAACGAATGGCCTTCTGCATCATGCACCTTAGGGATCCAGCTGGCCGAGGGGCTGCTGATCTGGAAGAGGCACTGAGCATCCTTCCATACGTGTCTCTGGTCTCTCCTACAGGGCTCAGGGCTCTGGCCATCCCAGACCAAGTCCTTTCCAGTTCCGGAGATGCACGCTCCTCCCATTGCCTGGAAAGCCCTTTCCTGTCCACCCCCCCCACCCCCCGGACCCTGCCTGCCCCACTTCGAGGGAGGAGCTCTGAGCCTCTGTAAGCGGTATTTCTGGCGGACACAAGGTACACACTGGGGCATGACCACCCCCTCAGCAGAAGGGGAAGCCGAAGCTCAGAGGGTTAGGGGAACCCACGCAAGGTTGCGCAAGGTCACCCAGGTGACACTTTCGCCTGGGCTGGTTCCTCGGTGTCTGGACACTAGGGCTCCCCCTGCCCCAGGCTCTCCTGTGGTGGGGAAAGCGGGAGCTGCGAGGGTAACTGTGCCGAACTCCCTTGTGCCCGGCTGGGTTACTAACACGGGCCTCAGGGCTCCCATACTTTTGCCTCTAGGTTTGTTCTTTTTGTCATAATACTTCACTTTTTGCCCATGATAACCACAGCTAGCACAGAGAAATGTTCCCTGGGGGCCAGATGCAGATCTAAATACTTTACCTAATACTTCCTCAGTCAGGAGGAAGCTTTGCTATCTTGATTTTACAGATAGGAAAGCAGCACAGAGAGGTGAAGACACTGGCCCCAGGTCACACAGCTGGAGCCAGGACTGGAACCTGGAGTCAAGCGCCCCAGGCCATGGCTAGGTCCCCAAGCTGCACTGTGCAGCCCTCATGGGCCCATCTCCTACAGGATGGTCTGGTCACAGCCTGAGATTTCCAGGCTCTGGCTGCAGCTTTCCCACAGTGGAGGGGGGACAGGTAATATCAAGCCATTTGTCACCTCAGAGTTCAAGGTGACCTGTCCTTGGTCCCCAGAGATGGAAGCTGCACCTTCTCCGCCCATCCCCAAACAGACGTCACATCTTCTCAGTGGGTAGGGTGGCCACCCCGGGGACCCCCCCACCGTGGTAGGCAGCAGCACGCTGAGAAGGGAATGGGGGCTACACAGGGCTGAATAGGGTCCCCCCCAAATTACACCCACACCGAACCTCAGAATGGGACTTTGCTTGGAAATAGGGTCTTTGCAGATGGATTAGTTAAGGATCTTGAGATGAGATCACCCTGGATTTTGGATAAGCCCTGAATCCATTGACTGTTATCCTGAGGACAGTAGAGGACACCGAGAGACAGAGACGCGGGAAGAGGCCACATGAGAACAAAAGCAGAGATGGGGGTGATGCAGCCACAAACCAAGGGATACCTGGAGCCACCAGGAGCCGGAAGAGGCAGGAAGGACCCTTCCCTAGAACCTTGAGAAGAACCAACCCTGCTGACCCCTTGGTTTTGGACTTTTGGCCTCCAGAGCTGAATGACTACTGAGAGAATAAATTTCTATTATTTTAAGCCAGCAAGTTTGCGATAATGTGTTATGGCAGCCCTAGGACACTCATACAGGGGGCTGTCAGGGTGGCCATGGCCCAAGAAGGGGGCAGAGCGCTGCAGGGTCCCTACCCTGCCTGACAGGCCTCCTGACAGGGTCCCCCCCTCCAGGGTGCCGAGTTCAAGGCAGGTATGAAATCTGGGAGAACAGATACATCACACCCCTCTCCTGACTAAGAAATCCTAGACGAATCCTTGGCACCAGATGCTGCACACCACCAGCCTCAGTTTACCTCTGCAGTTGGGTTCAACTTCCCGCTTCCTGACTCATCAGCTGCTCTGAACTGACCAATGAGTCCATCACAATGCCCTTCATGTACTCATTCAACAAACACTTATCGACCATCTGCCAGGTGCTGGGGAAGCCCCAGGAAATATTGTAAAAGTTCTGCCTGCACGGGGTTGACGCTGAGATGGGGGAGCCAGACAGTGAACAAGCAATCAAGGAATACCATTTCAGCAACCACAGACTCTCTAGGGGAAGCGAAGCCAGAAATGGCTGTTTTAGGGAGGGTAGTTAGCAAAGGCCTCTGGGGGGAGGTGATATTTGAACTGAGGCCTGAAACAAGGGAGGTACCAAGTCCTGCAAGTATCAGGCAGAAGAGAGCACCAGGCTAGTAGAACAGCAAGTGCAAAGGCCCTGAGGCAGAAACAAGATCTTCTGTTTGAGGTTGAGCAAGGCAGTCAAGGCGGTCAGTGGGGTTGCAGCAGGGGCTCCCTGTGGGGGGCGGTGGGGGGCACTGGACAGAGCTGCCAGAGTGCACGAGGCATTTAAGCTGTCATAAGGAGCTGGGATTTTATCCCACCTGTTATGGGGAGCTAGGTGGCTTCGACTGAATGGAATGGACTCATTGATGTCGTAAAAGTGTACCTCTGTGGCTGCAAGGAGAAAGGGTTATAGGGTGAGAAGAGAGGCGGTGGGGGGTGGGGGAGGTGGGTGGGGCTAGGGGGCAGGACAGGGAGAGGGACCTGTCCCTCTGGGAAAGGATTTTGCGGTGGGAGAGGTGGGGCAGAGCCGCAGAGAGTTAGCTCTGAAGTCCAGAGGAAGGAGCTTACTCCTCAGCAGGCTGGTGAGGCCCGGAGGGGCAGGGCCATCTGTGGGTGAGCACGTGTGTGTGTTATCCTTGTACGCACCCGTGTGTCTCACGTGTGTGTGTCTTTGGATCTCTGCGCTTGCGCGTCTGTGTGTCTCTCTGTGCATGTGCACGAGTGTGCACATATGAACGTGTATCTCTGGGTCTCTGTGCCGGTATCTGCAGATAGCTGTGTGCACCGCTGTGCACGCATGTGTGTGCACACACGTGTTTGTGCTGGTGTGTTGAGCATCAGGCGCGTCTGGACCTGAAGGCTCATCAGAAGCCCACGGCCCCCTCCGACACGGGCCCAGAATTACCAAGGGCCTCAGCCGTGTGTGTGTGTGTGTGTGTGTGTGTGCGTGTGCACGAGCGTGTGTGTGCGTGTGTGTGCACGCGCGCTGCGGGAAACACTCTCCCCCTTGCAAGTCCTCCTGAACCGAGTCCCCCCTCTACCTCTCCAGGCCCACCACCATCTGTCTCTCCCCCTCCTGCCGCTCGGCCATTTGAGCCGGGGGTGAGGGGCACTCCCAACCTCCAGGGCTGAGAGCCAGATGGCAGGAGTCAAGGCCTCATGGTGCCCAGGGGAGGCATTGCGGGGCAGGCCTCCACCCTCATCCTTGGCGCCTCCTGGCTGTCCTGACCCCTGTCCCTGGGCCCCACCTCAAGTGGCCTTTTGCAGCCACCACATAAATCACCGTCCAGGTCAGGACGGGGTGAGAGAGCAGGGTTGGGGAGGGCACGGCCCCTGGGGCCCGCAGACAGAGTGGCTGCCGGTGACCCCTGATAGTTGAGGCCAGGGGCCTCCAGGGCCAGCTGGGAGGTCGGCAAGGTACAGTGTTGCCCTAGGCTTCTGGGGGATCTCGGCTGGCCCGACTGCATGGGGAGGGCCGGGCTCAGGGGAGCAGGCTGACACCTGTCCAGGTGGCCCATGTGGACGGCAGGCAGGAGGCCACACTGGGTGGCCCCAAGCAGCTGCCTGCACCAGCCGATTGCCGGTCTTCATCTCCGCACGCAACATTCGTGCCCACAGACCGGAGCACGGCTGGGTGAGCCGGCCCTCTGTGTCTGCTCCAAGTGTGTACACCGTCATCGTGCACTCCGCAGAGGCTGCAGAGCGGTAGTGCACGTGCAGGCTCTGGGAATGTTGAGGGTCGGTTCTGATGTCTCTCTTCCAAGCTGTGAGAGCTTGGGCAAGGGACCTGGCCGCTCGGAGGGCCTCAGTTTCCCCATCCATAAAAGGGGATGCTAGCACCCACCTCCTCGCGTCCCATGAGGATGACACGAGGCACCTGCTATTCCTCATCGCCTACGGGCGTGGGGCAGGCCCTGGGGCTTCCCACGGGACCAGGCAAGGGCACAGCCCTTCCTCTTTGCTCTCCCTTCCTGGAGACCACCCTCACCACTTTGTGCAAGACGAGAGAGGGTCCAGAAAGAACCCAAACACGAGGCCCAGCGGGGACCCTCAGGCGGGGCTCGAAGCCCCACCCCATCAGGTGTCTTGATTCACACACTCATGTCTTTCTTCACTCATTCCACAAATTTTGCAGAGTCCCTACTATGTGTTAGATGCCCTGTAGGGAGTACAGAAGAGAGTGTCAAGCGCAGGCTCAGTCTGATGGGGGAGGCAGGGGCAAAAACACAAGATCTTATTCAGGCAGAAAGACCTCCCTCCCTCAAGCCTGGGACAGCTTCGGGGAAGCAGACATTGGGTGGTAGTAAAAGTACTAAGAGTAGTTATTATTTATTGCATGCATACTACGTTCCAGCGTTTTATACCCGTAAGTGACTCAGTCCAACACAATCCTACATCATAATCCTATTACGATCTAGGACTGGAGGCTCAGGGAGTTTCAGCGACTTGCCCAAGACCACACAGCTGAAGGGTCTGAAGAGGATTCCAACCCAGAGACGTCTAGTCCAGCCACTAGACACACATCTTACTGACTCCAGGGGTGGCATCCAGCCTCAGGGACATCCGACGCAACGCCGTGAGGCCCCCGTGGCCAAAAGGAAGGTGCGCCAATAAAGCAGTGACTTCACAGGTGGGAAAACCGAGGCCCGGAGGGGTTAGGGAGCAGTCTGGAGGGCAGGCAGTTAGTGGCCGCCCCCGGATTCCTAACAGACCCAGCTTCTGTCCCCTGCCCGCCCCCTTCCTGGGAGGAGCCCACAAACATATAGCTCCCCCCAGCCCCGGGAGCGACGTGGGTGCCGGCTCCCTAGATGGCATTATTTCCTTATTTCTGCTTCCTAGCACCACACGGGAGACTCCTGGTCCAGCAGAAGGCCCCGGTCTTGGCAACATCAGGCTTCTCGAAATAAAAAGGAGGAGGGAAAAAGCCTTTCCAGGCCAGTTCTCGTATTTACATGTAAAAAGGTCTCCTCGGCGCTCCCCTCCCCTCCCCCACTTCCTCTGGGGGCGGGGGATTGTTTGGAGGGCGCGCAGGGGGCCTCTGTGACCCCAGGCGCCTCCTTCGGGAGCCGGGCGGAGTCCTCCGCCGGGAGGAAGATCAGATGGCCCGGGAGGGGGAGGGGAGGCGGCTGCTTCCTTGCTCCCCTCCCTCCTGGGATTTCGTGGGTGTGGTAACACGTGAGGCCGGCCGTCTGCGCCCGCGCCCCCCCCGCCCCCGCCATCTGCTCCGAGGCCAAAAGTCGCCGGGGAGGTGGGGGGCGCCGCCGCGGGCTGCGCCGACCCCGGCGTTAACCTCCCCCCTCCCCGCCCCCCCGTCTTAAAGCAGATGTCCCCTATTGATGGGCTCGGGGGCCGCTCCAGCCGGCCCCCGCCGGCCCCCACCGGCCCGGGTCGCCCGCCGCGGAGGGCTGGGGCGGGGGCTCCGACCCCGGGAAGGCCGCGGCGTGGGGTCCCAACCCGGGAACCGGGCGCCCGGCCAGCGGGGCTCCCTCCAGGCCGCCGTCCCGCCCCTGGGGCGCGGAGGCCAGCGCCCACGGGCCCGCAGGGGCTTGGGCCGCGCCCAGCTGGCCCGGCTGGGGCTGGAGCGGGCTGCCGGGGACGCCCGGGGAGGTCAGAGCCTTACCGCTCCGCGCCGCCCGGGTCTGCGCCCTAACCGTCTGGGTGTAGAGTCTCACCTCGCCCTTGTCCAAGAGGGGCGGGCCTCTCCCCGGGGCTCCTGTATGAGGCCCAGCGGCTACGCCTAGACAAGGAATGGCCCCAGTGCCGGGGAAAGTTAGCCCCCCACGGCACCGCCAGCTTTGACGCCACCCTTCAACAGCGAGCTGGAGCTGTAAATATCCCAGGGAGAGGCCAGGCTGACAAAAATCGCACTAGAGTGTTAATGACCGAGCTGATGCCCCAGCCGGAACTCAGGGCCGGCACCTGGTGGAGCCACTTATCAGCTGTGTATCCTGAGGCCAGTGTCTTGAGCTCTCTGGGCAGTTTCCCTATTTGCAAAATCAGGATAAGAAAAACCTTGCAGAACTGATCTAGGCTGATACCCTCATGGGCTGCTTTCTGGAGGTCAGAGGAGGGAGGCGAAGGGAGTTTAAGGGTAGAGACGGTGTGGCCGCTCAAACAGCACCCCACTAACCCAGGGCTAACCCGGACCCAGGCTCCCTGCCCTTCCTAGCAAGGCCGCAGAGGCTGGGGGAGCCAACAGAGCCTAAATACATTCCCAGAGCACATCCCTGATATTCAGGGACCCTGCCTCGTCTGGGGCAGCTGGGGGGACACCAAGGGCTTGGGCCTGGGAGCCCACAACCTGAGGGTGGAATGTGGCCTGGTCGCACTGGCTGATGTTTGAGCACATAACCATTGGTGACCCCGCTGCCCTCAGCTTCCTGCATGGGGGAAATGGGGCCCACAGCATGCACTTGGCAGTGAGGAAGCTGACCTGATGCGTGATCCCATTGCTCAGACGAAGAAACCTAGGGGTCCACAGGAGAGACAGAGCTGAGGGGGCATGCAGGAGAGAGAATTTTAGGGTTCCCTCATTATCAGACCATCCTATGGAGAGGAGAGTGTCTCTCCTCTCCCTGAGCTATGACTTCACGCCCAGATTACCCCCAAGACCTCCTGCAGCAGGAGACACTGAGGGTTGGGGCCTTGGGAAAGCAAGCAGGCCTCACCCCCTCCTTAGCCCCAGCCCCTTCCCGCAACGCCCATCTCAGAAGTCCTGCGTGCTGAGCGCCTGCTGTGGGGGTTTTGACAGATCTAGGGCACAGGCCCAGTGCACAGGGCTCCAAGGACCTTCCCTGCAGCGATGGGGGTGCGGGGGGGGGAGGGGGGCAGGATCTCCAAGGCTGAGCAGAGGGAGGTCCCAGGGCAGATCCACCCTTGGGAGGCTGCTGGGGAGTGCGCACCTCCCACCTGTGGGTGCGGCCCAAGGTCCCCAGCAACCCTGCCCCGCTGCCAGCCTCCTAGCCGGCTGGGGCCCCCTGCCTGACCCGGACAAGGAACAGGTGCCATGAGTCGGCACCAGCCCTGTCATTTGTGGGCCCTAGTGTAGAATGAAAAGGCAGGGCCCCTTGTTCAAAAGGGATTGAATGTCAAAGTGGCAACACTGGGGTATGATCCAAAGCCCGGGACCTCAGGTGACTGTACAGGTTACGTACCTGTGGAGCCTCCTGCTGTGGGGTCGGGGGTGGGGTGGGCAGGGAAGGGCCGTGACTACACGGTCCCAGGGGCAGACAGCAGCAAGCACAGCCGCCCGCCAGCCTCCCGTCCCGGCTCTGACACTTGGGCCTCCAGCCCTCTGTGCCCCGTTTCCTCATCTGTACGATGCCACAGTCCCTTTCTCACTGGGTTGTTGGGGGAATGAAAGGAGTTACATACACATGTAAAGACCTGACACAGAGTAATCATGATGTGGATGTCCCTCATTTTTATTATTATAACCTTTGTTGTTGTTGTTATTGGCCCCCATCCTAGTGACCGCTAGATCACCTGCTACACGATGCACATGGAGAAGACCGGGGGCCATGTTATGTGACAGGCATGCGGCCGGGGTTCCCAACTCTGCTGTCAACAAACCCAGGACGGCGGCAAATATCAGTTTCTTCCCTAATACGGGGAGGGGTTGGGCAGCAGTCCTTTAGACTGACCCTGCAGAACTTCTGCTCAGCTTCATCTCTTCTCATCAAGGAGATGCGGAATTAGGGCTCTTCCTTCCCCTCATAGAGCCAGAGGTTTCTTTCCTTCCATTTAGTCACCTAACCAACATCCATCCATCATCCATCCACCTATCCACCCATCCATCCATCCATCACCCAATATCCATCCATCCAACATCCATCCATCCACCCAATATCCCTCCATCCAACATCCATCCATCCACCCAATATCCATCCACCCAACATCCATTCATCCATCCAATATACACCCATCCATCTGTCCATCTGTCAACCCATCCGTCTGTCCGTCCATCCATCCAACATCCATCCAGTCATCCACTCACCCATCTACCCAACCTGCACCTGGTCAGAGAGACAGAAATCCATGCCAAGCAGAAGGGCCCCAGAACCTATCATGGTCATTGGCATACACTTCACTTCTCTAAGGCCGGCAGAGGGCAGGGCAGTGACTTGGGAGTAGGAACAAAAAAAGGGACCCCAGGATTGAGGTCAGGCCTACCTGAGCTTAATCAAATCACAGTTCTGCTTTTGCCAGGTGACTTAACCTCCCACAGTCTCGGTTTCTTTGTCCGTAAAATGCATAAGAGCTGCCTCATTTGGGTTTTGTGCAGACTAAATGAAAAGAAAATAGCACCCAGAAACAAAGCCCAGGCATGGACTTAACCCACGCAGGGTGGACTACCTGCTCACATCTGGCAGCACACTGTTAGTAACAGCATCTGTCGAGGCCCTTCCCTGCACGGCGGGACTGCTCTCGAACTCCAGGCTCATTCTGCACCCGTCAGAGAGACCCCACTCCGGCACTGTGTGTCTGGGGCATGCCGCCTAACTGGTCCCAACCTCAGTTTCCCTATCCACAGCATAACCAAGGATGCCTACAAAACACCGGCCCCATAACTGTCCCTTGATGAACAACCATGATCATTAGAAACGGGCAGAGAAGGGCCGTGGGGGCCACGGACCCGCACAAAAAGGTTATAATAGCAAAGGTGGTGTGCAAAACGGCCCCCCAGTGGCGCCTGCCGTGGTCCAGCAAGGTACACGACAAAGGACACGTGTGTACAATGTGTACACGAGGGACCACACACGGGTGTGAGGGCAAGGCCTGGAAGGGGCCGTGCACACGTGAGAAGTGCGTGGAGCTGCCGGGCTCTGAGCCGTGCGCCTCGGGTGCCGGGGCGGACAGGTGCGCTCCGGGGGCCACCGCTGGGCCTCAATTTCAAGCTGCGCGTCGCCGGCCTCCCACCTGGTCTCTGCCTGCCCAGGAGGTGAATGCTGCTGGGAATTCGTGCCTCAAGAGAGATTTCCCTTCACTGGGCCTGACTTCTGGTGTCAGAGCACTGGACGGCGGGTAGGGCTGTGCACCGGGTCCCTCCCCGGCCCCAACCTCCCCTATCTGGGCACGCCCATGCCGGCCAATGGCAGAGGGTTCTGGAAACACTGCAATCCATTCTGCATGCTTAGAACCTAATCTTATGACACTCTAAGGGCTTTATTAATAGCCTATTAGTGGGTAATTCACGCATTTTGATGAGAAATCATCTAGTGGTAGTTTACGGGGGAGGAGGGTTGCGCGGCGAGTAGGGGGCGTGGAGCGGGGGTGTCACCTCCAGTTCGCTTCCCTGCACCTGCCCAGGCGATGGCGACTCCAGCAGCTTCCACTGCGGCCCTGTGTCTGTACTGCCCCTCCTGACAAGCCCGCCACTCATTAATCTTGATGAGTTTTCTGCTGAGTATTCTTCCAGGGTTTTCAAACCGTTCGCTAATTGCAATTAATCACTTACCGAAACAGATGTCAGGAACAATGGGACTGGGAAGGCTGCAGGCTTGATAAAGCTGTCAGGAGAGGGTGCGTGGGCTGCTGGGGGGCCGGGGGCCCCGACACCCTCTGGGCTCTGGGTGCTTAGGGTGCCAGGCGACCCGATCCTGCCCTGGGCTCAGGGTGGGGACCGAGGGCGGGAGGCGGGTTCTGGGTCGGGGCCAAGTATCAGAGGGGAGCCAGGAGGAAGCCACCACACCCATCCCCGGAGGCCAATTTCCAGCTCTGATTCCCCAAAGGATCAGATCAGGGGCCAGCAGGTGCTTGGATCACAGAAGCAGGCTCACGAATGTGGCCTGCAAATGCGGTTGGGGTTTTGTGTGTGTTTCGCCCCGTGGTAACATAAGAATTGTATATTCACATTAGTTGCCAACATTTAAAAATCAGATTTGACAGAAAAATCTGGACTTCTGGCTTCTCTTGAAAAATACAAAGATTTTGCCACACACCATCTTGCAGCCACAATCAGCCGTGGCTGAGCAAGCTGCACCCCCCCGCCGCCCCCCGCCACGGACAGGGCCCAGTGCTGCATTTTGCCAAAGTCCCCCCCACGCCCACCCCCGGGGGTTCCTCTGCATTCTTCACTTGGCCACCCTGTCCAGCTAGACGGGAGAAACTTTGCACATTAATACCCCAGGGGGCCCCTGCAATGCTGAGCTAAGCTCACAGGGTTTGAACACTCACTGGACATAAGAAATCTGTCCCTTGGTGTGTGGGGGGTGTCCACCCCCAGCTGCACAGGGGAATCTCTTTGGGGGCTTTTAAAAATCCTCATGCCCAGTGCCCTCTGGGGGGCTGGGGATGTTTTGTGTCAGTCAGTGGTTCTCAAAGGGGGATCGCTAGCCAGTGGCTGCATCACCCAGGAGCCTGTGGGAAATGTGGATTCTCAGGCCCCATTCCAGACCGGCTGAGTTACAGACTCTGGGGCTGGGGCCAGGGATCTGTGTCTGAAGACGCCCCCAGGGGAATCTGATGCATGCTCAAGTTTGAGAACCGCTGTTCTAGATCTTGACCTGGGGGGAGATCCTTCAGGTGCATTCATCCACTCGGACTCCTCAAACTGTACCCTTAAGATGAATGCCCTGCGCAGCCGCATCTCCAGGCCCAGACTGCACCCTGGGCCAATCACGCCAGACTCTCTGGGGGTGGCAGCCAGGCGTCTGCATTCTGGAAAGCTCCCCAGGTGACTGCCGCCCAGAGCCCAGGCTGAGATCCACTGCGTGGACAATGCTCACCAGCCATGCTCACCCACCTCCTCCCTGGCCTGGCTTTCCAGGTATAGCAGAAGTACTACGGTAGACTCTGCCCTCAAATCACGGGGCTGGGCTCCCTCAGCCACCCTCCTTCCCCGAGTCCCTCTGGGAGTCCACTGAGCTGGTCCGGCCAAGCTGGGTGATCTCGGACAGGTTGCTTGCCCTCTCTGTGTGGGCTTCTCCCCTCATCTGAACTGGGGTGACGACCACACAGGAGGCACTCCCTGTGTCGAGACCATTATTGTTGTTGATTATCATGGTTCTTCTTGCTGTTTGCATGGTCTTTCTGCATGGACGAACATGAGGTGCTAGATTTTATCCTTCACCGTACGTTTGTGCTTTGTCTTCTCATCTGCAAAACAGGCTTCATGCTCTACCAGGTTGTGAAGATTCAGCTGGTGAACACGTGAAACTCTTAGCCCAGCACCTCCCTGAATGCTTAGGAAGTGCTAGATACTGTTTTGATCCTGCTGCAGGACTGGCACAGAGGTGGGCTCAGGCTGAGCCCCTAATCTAGTCGTGGAGGAGATCCACCAACATTCACTCACTCCACAGCCCATACTGTGCACCTGGCTTGGGTCAGGCCCTGTTTGCTGCCTTGGGAATAGTGCCCTGAGCAGAACAAGTCCCTAGTGAAGCTGACAGTCCAGTGGGGAGACAGATAATAAGTAAATACACACGTCCATGCATATGTCAGCTACGATACAGAGCTCTGGAGAAAAACAGAGGAGGTAAGGTAAATAGAGAGCCCGAGGGAGGAGGGAAGTCTCACCAAGGCCGCACTGTAAAAGGAAGGGAGGCTAGGGATCACGCAGATGCATGTGAGTGGGAAGGGTGTTCAGGGCGGCAGACACAGCAAGTCCTGGGGCTCGTCTGAGGAACAGGAAGGAGGCCAGTGTGGCTGGAGGAGAGCAAGCAAGGCAGAGCATGGGAGAAGATGAGGGGATAGGGAGGCAATGGGGTTGAGGGTATGGGACGGATCACACTAGGCCTGGAGGCCACAGTCAGGACTCTGGCTTTGCCCCAGTGACATGTGAGCAACCGGAAGGTTCTGAGCAAGGAGGACCAGGTTGTACCTCATTAGCAGATTCACACTTGTCACATGTAACAAGCTGCCCCCTGCCGGCCCATCACTACCAGAGCCCCACAGGGATAAACAAGGGTCTCTGGTTCCCTGGGTCTCAGCTTCCAGGAGAGACTGTTTCTGGGCAGCAGTCTGGCCCTTTCCTGGCCAAGCGCTGCAGGTCCGTCTGGGGAGTCCCCCGTGCTCTGGGTCAGGTACCAGCGCGTGAGCTGTGCTGGGCACACATCTGTGACAGAACGTGATCACAGGCGTCAGGCTCTACGGGGCTCTCTCTGAAGGTGCCCCAGATGCATGTTCTGGGCCAGAGTCGTGCGTTGTGGGAAGGAGTGTGTGTCCGGAGCTGTGTCTCCACGTGTGTGGCTCTGTGTGTTCCGCTCACAGGTGTATGTTCCAGGAAGGGGGTGCCCACAGGGGTCTACTGCTCCCTTGTGTGTCTTTGGAAGTTGTGCAGCATGTTGGGTGTACGTGTGCGCTCGGGTCTCTGTGTCTCGTGTGTGGACGTGGGCTCAGAGCTGTGGGCGTGCCCGAGGTATGGACACAGAACCGACACGGCCAAACGCATTCCTCCTGTGAGGTCCTGGCTCGTAGGCAGGGAGGAGAGGGGGCAGACGGTCTCCTGGCTCCATTTCCCAGGTGAGCAGACTGAGGCTCCAGTCAGGATTCAAATCAAGACGTGTGGGACACAGCCTGTGTTCTGCCTTGCCCTCCCCGGCCTCTACTTCAAGCACTTCTCACTAAAAGACGAGGGTCTTTGAGTCACCGAAAGTGGGCTAAGCAGGGTTATTCCAGTACACTCCCCATGACTACACAGGCCTCAGGCCAAGGGAATATTTTTCTGTTGTTCATTCATCCTTCCAACCATCCATCCAACCATCTGTCCTTCCAACCATCCATCCATCCACCCATCATCCACTCACCCATCCACCCGTCCATCCATCCATCTATCCATCCATCCATCCATCCACCCATCCATCCATCCACCCATCCACCCACCCGTCCATCCATCCACCCACCTGTCCGTCCATCCATCCATCCATCCATCCACCCACCCACCTGTCCATCTATCCATCCATCCATCCATCCACCCACCCACCCGTCCATCCATCCACCCACCCGTCCGTCCGTCCATCCATCCATCCTTCCATCCATCCATCCATCATCTATCCATTCATCCATTTCCCACAAATTCTTAGAGAGTGGTAACTGAAAGTATTGATTCTGGAGAAGGACTATCTGAAGTCTAAGTCCTGGCCCCGCCAACCGAGGACATGAGCAACTGTGGGTGGACAGCCTCATCTCTCCATACCTCAGTCTCCCTACCTAGGAGAAGGAATGTATCTGTAAGACATATCCATATTAACTTCAGGAGGTAGGTATATTGCCTACTTGCCTCCTGCCGTGGATTCTTGGCCAAGGGAAGTCACTTCACCTCTCAGCCTCAATGTCTCCATCTGTAACCCAGGAACGAAATTGCTCAGTCCTTCCAGTAAGAGGCCAGGGAGTGAGAAGTGCGCAGCCTGCTAAATGCTGTGAGTTTAGCACGGTGGGAGGGGCAGGCAGGCCTGGTGAGCCTTGGAGGGTGGGGTGGGACGGCAGCGTCTCCCAGGCGTGCGGCGTGCGGCTCAGCCCCGGGTTCCCAGGCAGACACCTTGCCCCTTTGCCACCGGGAGATCTGCTCCTGAGCTCACCCCGCTGGTTCCTGATGCCAGCTTGTCTTCTCCCCGCACCCCCAGCCCTAGCCCAGCAACACCCTTCCTCTGACGTCTGGCTCCCGGCTCCACGGCTGCCTCCTCTGCCAAACTAATGGTTTCATTTTTTTTTAATTTCATTTATTTATTTGCCAGCGAGCAAATGAGCACACAAACGGGGGGAGCACAGGCAGGGGGAGAAGCAGGCTCCCCACCGAGCAGGGGGCCCGATGTGGGACTCGATCCCAGGACCCCGAGATCATGACTTGAGCCGAAGGCTGACGCTTCACCGACGGAGCCACCAGGCGTCCCCAAGCCAATGGCTTTCAGCAAGCCTAGCCTTCCCCTGGCCCTGGGCGTGTCTCAGTTACTGGGGTGCCCTCTCTTTGCTTTTTCAGTCTCCTCCCACCCACCCCGCACCTGTTCCACCAATGCCCTGCATTAAGTTCTCCCTGGTGAAATCCCTGACGTGGTTTCTACTCTCTGGCCCCCGGCGGAGACGGCACAGAGCAGGCAGCTGTTCAACAGCTGTTCCCGCGCGGGGGCAGCCGGGGACACGGGCACTGCCAGGCCCCCACCCCTGAGTGCCATGGGAGGGCTACCCCCACCCCAGCCCCCGGTGCGGCGGCCCGCCCGGCCCCCTGCCCGCCCCGCCGTCTTCTGGGATGAAAACCCCGCCGCAGCTGCCTGCATCCCGAGGAGGCCCTGACACGTGTTAAAATAAATATTCTGCAAATATGATGTTCCATATGTATGACTTCGTGGGGTGATGATTTTCCTACTGATCGCTCTAAGTGACAGCTGGGCTAGGAACACGGGCTCGGGCGGCCCTTGCCGTGCCACGTGGCGGGGGGTGAGGGGGGCGCCATGGTGCGGGAGCATCTGGCGACTCGGGGCGCGCGGGGAGCCCAAAGCCTGTCAGCGCTCCGCGCGGGCGCATTAGCGATTCCGAAGGACGGATGGAGCAGGTGGTCCCAAGCAGCCTGTTCGTGATAATTACTTTTAGATTGTTTTAAAGTATTTAAGCAAGATCCTGGAGGGCTGGGAGAGAAGGGAGAGGGACGGGGGCTGGGGGGGTGGGCAAGCCTCCCGGATTTGCAGAGGTGGGCGAGGACCAGACTGCATGAGGCAGGTGGATCCCACTGGCTGGTGGGTCAATGTGTGCCTGGTATGAGCTAGTCCAGCTGGGCCAGTTGTTAAAATATTGACATACTCCCATCCCGTGGCCCAGGCCCAAGCAAGCTGCTTCGAGAAGGTCTGACCTCTCTCCAGGAAAACCCCGGTTCCCTGGTGGAAGGCAGGCCCAGGGGTAGAACAGGTAAACTACCTGAACATCAACCCCCTGACAGTGCATCTCAAACCCTGACTTCCGAGGGGCACACCTGATGGGCACACCTGGCCTCTGCCTCTGCCAGAGGTAGGGGAGGGGCATGGGGGGTTAGGTCCCCTCCCCGTCCCAGCGCTGAGAACACACAGGGGAGCAGAAGTCTTCCCTGAATGAATGACTGATGAAGTGAACGAATGAATGCATGAATGGGTGAACGGGGATTGTTGTTACCAGGGAGACGAGAGCTGCCTTTCTGGCTCCTTCAAGAGACCCCAGAATGTTCCCCATCTGAAAAAGCAACAGCTCCAAACAGCATGCTGGTGTCTGGCCTGCAGAGCACTGGGGAGTGGGGGCTCTGACCTCACTAGGGGGCTCGGCCTGGGGACAGCCGTTAGGGCAGGAAGCTCCATCTCTGGAGGGCAGCATCAGCAGATGCCAGGGCTGACACCGACCCGGGGCTCAAAGCGCCCCCCCCTCCAGAAAGCCGCGGGGCCCTCCCCTGCGAGCTGGGCCAGGAAGCAGGCACCTGGGGGAAGAGCTCCCATGCAGACAGGTGCACACTCTCCCGAAGGTGTGGGGGGCGTGGCGGGGGACAGATGCCGCCCCTCCCCTCCCAGCACCCTGCCTGTCCCCGGCCCTGATTTACCTTCTCCTTTGTCCACAAGCCCTCTCAACCCCTGGCCTGTCCGGGGCACAGCGGTGCGCCAGGAGCGTATGCGAGGCCCTGACTGCCTGGGTTGATGGGATGGGAAGCCCGGCAGGTGGGGCTCTGCCTGGGGGTGATTTCAGAAGTTCTCCTGGGGTTCTAAGGTACAGCAGGAGGTGATCATCCTCCAGGAACAGTGGCTCAGGCCTAGAACCCCGGGGAGGGGTGGGGGCCGGCTGGGGAGGGGCTTGACTCCAGCGCCTGGCCTCTGGGAGCAGGCAGGGGGAAGGGAGGATGTCCATGAGGGCTGGAAAGGGCCCCCCAGCCTGAGGGGGACCTTTGCCCCCCTCCGGAGAGGGGACCCTCTGGCCCTTTCCAACCCAGTGGAACATCTTCACTTCTCAGGGGCAGGTCAGGTGATTCGGATTCCGGTTCCTGGGGGAACTGACTCTGCCCTGCTTGCCCTCTGTGGTGTTTGCCCAGGCAGAGCCTGGGGCCAGCGGCACCTGAATGCCCTCCTCAGGCAGAGAGCAGAGGGCCAGGAGCCGGGAGCAGCGGTGTTTACAGCTGCTATTTAAAATCCAGGCAAGTTCAATATTAGCTCTGGGGTTTGTGCAATCCGTTGCCAAGATAAAGCAGCCGGGTGGGAGAGCAGGGTGCCCTGCCCTGCCCCACTGGAGCCCGCAGCGGCCGGGCCTGGTTCATGCGCAGCTGCCGCTCTGAAGCCTGCTTGCCAGGGTCCACCGAGCCCAACCGCAGGGCAGCCGTGCTCCATCCACGGGGGATCCCGAGAGGCCCCTTCCCGCTCCACTCAGCAAAGAGGCCTAAGTCCTGAGTGGCAGGATGACCTGCCAAAGCCCTGGAGGACCTGCCCCAGCTCCCACACGGTCTCTCCCACCCTCTCCTCACTGCCCGCGCCTGCCCGCCTCAGGGCCTTTGCACCTACAGTGCCCTCTGCCTCCTCACCTGCTTCAGGCTGGAACGTCACCTCCTGCACCCTTAGCCCCACCTGCCCCTCTCCTCCTCTGCCCTGGCTTCACTGTTTCCAAAGATCTTACCACGTCCCGCCTGTATCATGTCTGACTTCGTACACATGCTTATTTTCTATTCATGCTCCTCTGTGAGGGCAACATCCTTATCTACGCCCCCCTTCTTTTAAGATTTTTTTTTTGGCCAGACCAGCACTGGGCACAGAGTGCATGTTCAGGGAACACGTGTTCCCTGGACTCCCAGCACAGTGCTCCCCCCAGGCCTCCCCCACCTGCTGGGCCTCCCCAGGAACAAGCTGACATCCCTCCTTTAGTGGTTTGGTGGCGGCGCCCAGCCCCTTCCCCACCGAGCCTCTTCCTGCCAGTGCTGCCGGGGGCCTGCACGAGGAGCCTGACAGTCGCCCCCATGGATTTCATCTTTTATTCATGGCCATAATGTAAACGGGCTTGTGTCTGGAACAAAGTCACTTAACCCATTAGAAGAAGCTGCTGCTGCATCACAGCCCAGGATGGGGGCGGTGGGAGCTGCGGGGGTGATTCTAGGGGGGCCACGGGCTGCCGGGGGCCCCAGATGGGTCCCGACCCAGATTTCCACACGGGGGCATCCCCCTAAACAGGCACGCTCAGTTCTGCACGTTCACCAGGCCCATGCCCGGAAGGGCGCCCCCTGGAGGTGTTCAGCAGGGATGAAAAAAGTGCCGGCCCCGTCGGGGGGTGGTGGGGCCTGAGTGTGGAAGGGATAGAGCGGGGCCTGGCCCAGGAAGCCTTCGGTGAATGTTAACCACTGTTGGTTCTTTTAGGAAGAAAGCTGTTGAGTCAGGCCCCCCGGGGGGACCTCAAAGGAACTATTAAGCACAGAGATGGAGCCAGCCTCTCCCCCGACCTCTGCTGAAGCCGACTGTCTGAAAAGTGATACACTGTAGCTGTCACCCCTTGCGCATGGGCACACAGACTGGAAGCACTCACAAGGACAGCTCTGCAGAAGAGCAGCAGATGGTTCAGGAAACCTGCCTTCTCAGTTAGGAGTAGCCCAGCTGCCTGAATGAGTCCGTGAGGAGCCAGCCGGGGGACCCAGCTCTACACCCTACGACTTCTGAGACCTGGGCCTGGGAGCCTCCTTGGGCCTCGGAGTCACCCGAGGTGGTGGGGAGACCACACACCCCTGCGTCACAGGCTGCTACAGGCCAGGATTAAATGAGATACGACAGAGTGAGCCTTGCCCGGCTGGTGGAGTCGGGACTTCAGCCGGCTGTGCATCCTCGGGCAGGCCCTGCCCCTCTCTGTGCCTCAGCTTGCTTACCCCTCATTGAATGATAGGTGAGTCAATGCCCTACTTGCTGTGCTCCTTTGTGGGGTGCATCATCCAGGGCTGGGTGAGACAGGGGAATTGGGGTGACCTGTGGAGTGCAGGCACAAGGTAGAATGCCCTGGGCCCCCATCCTCCCATGGCCTCCCGCGGTCTGGGGCCGAAGCCAGAGAGAGCCCCTCTGATGCCCCGTCCTGGGCCCAGATGGCTGGGAGACCCAGTCGACGAGAGGCCGGGGCCCCTGCCTGCACCCCCAGCTGCCCGGCTCTCCTTCCAGAGTTTATTTCACGAATGCTCCCACGTGTTCCCTGCCTGCCGGGCGCTGCGCTAAACACTACGTATTATGTGTACGTCTCCCGACGACCCTCGAGTAGGTGCTGTTATTCTTCCTGTTGGACAGAAGAGGAAACTGAGGCCCAGAGGGTCAGGAGACGCGACCGGCAGGGCAGGAGGCCGCAGAGCGCCTCACACAGCCGGATCACAGGGGCAGCTGCGGGACCCAAGTGGCGCCCCCTTGTGGAGGCTCACGACACTGCCGCTTGAGGGTGCCCTCCACCCTCTCTGGGGGGCCCTGGAGGTGGGCCACACCGCCCCCCCCCCCCCCGGGGCTCAGGGCCACTGGACGCCACCTGCCCTTAGCCGCTGGCCCACACAGGTGAGCAGGGGTAGCTCCCTGGCTGGTGACGGGCAGTCACCCCCATCACCGGGGGTCCCCCGGCCACCAGGCCGAGTGGGACACGGGGGGCACGCAGGCCCAGGTGGGCCCGGAGCGCACAGGTGCAGAGCGGTAGTCTCGGCACAACCTGGACTCACGGCACTGGGGGGTGTGCTCTCCCTGTCTTCCTTGGAGGTGGAGTGAGGGGGAGGATCAAACGAGGGGAGAACTGGAAGCTGCCTGGCCCTGCAGGAGTTTCTGGGGGCTGTCCCAACCAAGTGCCATAAACTGGGTAAACTTACACAACCAGGGGTGTGTTCTCCCACAGGCTGGGGGCCAGAGGTCCAAGATCAAAGCATTGGCAGGGCCCCTCCCTCTTGAGGCTCTAGAAGGATCCTTCCTGCTTCTTCCAGCTTCGAGGGCTGCCTGCACTCTTGGCCACTTCATGTGACCTTCTTATAGTGTTGGCTTTCAGGCCCATCTTGATCCAGTATAACCTCATCTTAACTAACTATATCTGCCAAGACGCTATTTCCAAATAGAGTTCTGAGGCTCTGGTCCAGTAACGTCACTGGTCATAGACCCGTGACAACTGTCAGCAGAAGGAATGACCAAACAGTTCCAGCTGGGGCTCACAGGTGCCTTCCCAGAGAAGACTCCCTCCCTGCCTGTCCTCTGTCCTGCCCGAGGCCGGCACCCCATAACTCAGGTCATCCCAGAGCAGCGGTTCTCAGTCCTGGCTGCATAGCCTGATCACTTGGGGGCTCTCAAAACTCCCCCTGCACATCCCCCACGCAGATCCCTTCTATCAGGATTTCTGGGATGGGGCCTGGACCTCGGTGGCGGGCGGTGGCTAGCGTCCCCCAGGTGATTTCAACGGGCATTCAAGGCTCAGGAGCACTGCACCACAGGCAAGGGGAGAAATGGTCCCTTCCTAAACTCTTGACCCCCACTCTAGAGGGGGTCTCCTGATGTGGTCCACCGCACCCTCCCTCCAGGGTGGGAGCCGTCCCCAGGGCAGGGCCGGTGCGCCCTCGCTGCTGTCCCTGCAGTGACCAGGCCAGCACCCCCAGGGTCAGCAGGCCCCAGGGCTCAGGGCTCCCTGATCGCCACTCACTCCCAGGGCCTCCGCCAGGCTCCCAGCTTCATGCACCATCTGTGTGCTAAGGACACCCACGTTTAGAGCTCCAGACTCAAATACCAACTGCCAACTGGATCTCCACTTGGGTGTCTAGCAGCATCTCTTAACAAGGCCAGGAAGGGGCTCCTCTCCTTCTCCCCAAACCATTCCTTCTGGCAATGTTGTCCTTCCAGTGGCTCAAGTCAAACCCTCCAGGATATTCTCTTCCCTCTTTCTCTCGTGTCCCTGTCTGACCTGCCAGCAAATTCTGACAGCTCTTCATTCCAAATGGAGCCCAAATCCAATCCCTCTCTCCAAAGCTATCGCTCTTGTCCTATAAACCACCGTGTCTTGCTTTGCTTACTGCAGCAGAACCCTGCTGCTATCCTTGCTCACCTTGGTCTGTTCTCCCCACAGCACCAGGGGACCCTGGGTCAGCAGCCTGGCAGGGACGACACTAGGGCTGTCCATCCTTTTAGCTCTGTACCACGTCCTCTTGGTGTCTGTCCTCAACATCCCACAGGCGGCGGTGGCTTGTCTGCGCTAGCAGGTTCGAGCAGTCAGGATGGGCTTCCTGGAGGAGGCGGGGCGTGTGCTAAGTGCCGATCTGGATGGGCAGCTGGGGGGTGGGGGGAGACTGACGGTCCACCATGGGCAAAGAAGTGGAGTTGAGGGTGGACCAGTATGCTGGGAGAGGCAGTGGGCAAGCTGTGTGGTCTGCTTCTGAAGGGCCGGGGGTCAGGGGCGGCCTGGCCTAGCCCTGGGGCCCCAAGCCTGCAGCTTCCATCCTGTCAGACCCCCTCTGTTTCTCAGCAGCTAACCTGCTTCACGCAGCCCAAGCTGAGCCTCCTGCTTAGCCCATTTCCAGCGGCCCCACCCAGACCCACTGCGTCCGAAAGGCTGGGGTAGGTCCCGGCACTACGGATCTTAACACACCCTCCAGGGGGTGCTGATGATGCTGGAGTTTGAGAACCCAATCTAGCCTTGTGGAACCCTGCGAATATGGGGGACCCGGGGCCCTGTCCATTCCCGCCGGACTCGGATCCAGCCTTCTAGGAACACCACCTGTGTCTATGACCACAGGTGGGCCCTGGGCCTCCCCAGAGGGGACAGGGCTGACAAGCCCACTCGAGGAGACACTCTGAGCCAGCAGTGAAGGCGGGGATCCCGCAGCCGCCCCCACACACCTGTGCCAGCCCTCCCAGAACCAGGGAGTTTAGCGCCGAGCAAGTCAGAGACCCTGACCCTGTCCTTCTGTAGGGGAGGACCCAGAGGCCAGGAAAGTCCAAGGCGTGGAGGTGCCACGCGTCTGGGCTGGGGCCTGAACTCAGCTGCCTGACGACGGGACCAACGGGTGGCTCGAGTTGGGGCTGCTTCACTCCGGGAGACATTGGCACCGTCTGGAGACGGCTTCTGGTTCTCACAGCTGGGGGCGTGGGGGCTCGTGGCACCCAGCGGGTGGAGGCCGGGGCTGCCGTTTGACAATCTCCAGCGCACAGGACCGCTCCCGCGGAGGATGACCCAGCCCCAAAGGTCAACAGCAGCAGGGCCGAGAAGCCCGAGGCTCGATGCACGTTCGGGGGCCTCCGAGCCGTTCCCGGGAGCAGGCAACCAGGGACCCGTCAGAGAGTGGGTGCCAGGAGCTCCACGTTCCTGCCAAACTCCTAGCAAGGAATCCCACAGGCTGCCAGAATGTCCAGTAAGATTCTGAGGAGCATCCCACAGGTAAGCAAAGCACACATCACGGCCGTCAGCCCGGGATGCCTCCGGAGAGCAAGCGGGCATGTGCCCACCCCCCCCCCCACCCCGGGCCGGGCAGCTGGACGGGCGCTCGTTCCCGGAAGGAGGCGGGCTGAAGGCAGGACCCAGACCTCCACCCGCTCGGAGGCGAGTCAGCCTGCCCCCCACACCATCACAGCGCTGGCTCCCACGTGGGGTCCGAACGGGAAGAAACCCACAGAGCAGAATTACACATTCAACCTTGAGAAATCAGGCGGCCCCTCCCAGTGCCGGGCTCCGGGTCCCCTCCCTCCTTCTGCTGCCAAGCACTGGTTGCAAGAGCGGTTCATATTTAATAACGCAATTTATATTCCACTCTCAACATAAACTATTGTAAAGGCGCTCTAATGTAAAAATACATCTGGCTTGTCAATAGTTTATCTTCTGGATCTGCATCTAAATCCCTGGGCCTTCCTGACTTATGGTTGCACCAGTGTCTAATGAATAAAAAGGTGCAAATTATAGGCCCGGCTTTAATGCTCATCATAAAATTAGACGGTAGTTGCAAAAGCTGCATTCTCCTGCCCACAGTGCAGCGGTGGTGAGCCATAAATAAAGTGTATTTAATGTATCCCAGGGCTGTGCAAACCCAGGAAACAGTGTGTTATTGCTCGGCCTTCGATGGGTCCGCCACAAGTTCAATGAAGTGATAACGGATCCATCATGTGAATTTATGTTAACTGTCTCCTCGCAAAGCCATGGCCTCAACACTGTAAATAGCCTACAATCCTTCTAGCAGGCCCGCCTGCCAATAAAACTGTCACTGCTAGGCTGGCAGCAAGCACCTTCAGGACAGGGGGGAACAAGCCGTTAAGTTCTGGAGGCCACTGGGGGCCTCGCCTCTCACTCTCCCCTGCTCTTCTGCGGGGCCGTCAGCTGCAAAGGGAATGAATCTTCTTTCAAAGAGCAGATCCCAATTACGGGGGTCAACGCAGGCCGCCTGCCACGGACGGGTTTGCTCGGGATGGGGCTGGCGGGGAGACGGGGGCTGGCTGTCCCCTTCGGCTCGGGGTGGCCGGGGACGCGGTCACTCTCCGCCCTGCCTTGCCGGCTCAACTCTAGCACACGTTGGGCACCTGCTGGGTCCATCCTGCCTTCGTTACTCAGCCATTCACTGGTCCAGGCACCCGTGCATCAATTCTACCTTACTCAGCAGTTTCTATGTTCCGGGTCATGGGGAGCCCCGAGGAGGACGCACGGTCAGGGCGACCCAACGGTTGGGGAGACGAGATTCCCAAGTATTAACACTTAAGTGGGTGCTAATATCTATGCTTATCTAATTCGCAACAATTTCTGCCTTCAGTGAAGCCCTGTGGCACCAACCCTCACACACCTCTGTTGTTCAAATGGCACATTGAGGTCTGTGGAGAGTTTGTGAAGCCATTCTGTGAATGGTACAAAACACAGTGGAAAATACCAGAGTCTGGGAAGCAGTGTTTCAAGGATGCATCTGTGTATCCGGGGCCCAGGTCATGATATAAAACATAAAAATCACATTGTGGGTTGCAGACCTAAAAGTCTGAGAAAACAGGGGCCCCTGGGTAGCTCAGTCCCTTAAGCAGCCCACTCCTGGTTTCGGCTCAGGTCGTGATCTCAGGGTCATGGAATCAAGCCCCACGTCGAGCTCTGAGCTCAGCGCAGAGTCTGCTTGAGATTCTCTCTCTCCCTCTCCCTCTGCCCCTCCCCCTGCTCACGCGCATGTACTCTCTCTCTCTAGAATAAAACAAATAAATATAATCTTAAAAAAAAAAAGTTTGAGAAACACCTGACTGTCCCAGTCGTTTGGCAATAAAGCTTCTGTTCTCCCTAAGTCCCATAAACGGGCCCCTCCCTGCCCTGTGTCTGGCCTGATGTCTCACCCCACGGAACAGTGGTCTCTAATGTGAGGGCAGGCCAGGGAGCGTGCACACCCTCCGTGGCGTTCTGGGAGTGACCATTCTTTGACCTAATTTCTGAAACCTTTCTGAATTGCTCTTCTGGGGTCCGTTTCATAAGGCCTGTAGCCTATACCTTGCTCGTAAATTCACATCTTCTGGAAGTGTGTGCTGTCGTCTCTTTTTCTCAGTTCCTTCGCCGCCCCACGTCCCCAAGCGTGTACGAAAAGCGATTGTAGGGACATGGGCTCAAGGAAGTTTGGGGACCACAGGGACCCAAGGTGCACCACTGCCCTGGTATCAGGTGTCACTGATTAAAGATGGTGCTCCAAATTCAACTGGGAGCGTGGGCTGCTGTCCTTGGGAGTGACAGCTGGGGAAGTGGTGACATGAGTCTTCATGTCTTCAGCAACGTCCCGTCTGAGGGCCCAGGGACGCCCCTGCTCCTCCCGGGGAGAAGTCCTTGAAGCTGCTCATCTCCCCATCTCCCCAACCCCCGACGGACACCTTGTCCCCCACACCCCGGCTACCTTGAGTGTGTTCTGTTTCAGGACACCGGAGTCCCATGGTCTCCTGCCTGGGGTGGGGTGGCCAGCGACCCTGTGCCGTTTGCTACCATGCTGATCCCAGGCCTGGCTCTGCACTCCTGGAGCCGGGGCTAGGGATCCAGCTACCCACACGAGCATGACAGCCACTAAGTGTCACGCTGGGTTGGCAGGGTGTGTAGAAACACAAGGGCTTTCGAATAGGAACGAGCACTCCGACCCCACGGGTCAGCCAGGAAGCAAGCAGAACAGCTGGGGCTTGAAGGGGTGTTCCCTGTGGGTTCCAGCAGCAGCAGCAGTAGCATGGAACCTTCCAGAAGCCGGGGCTTCTGTGAGCAGAAACCTGACTTCATACATGTGGGGCAAAGGTTCAGCCTGGTAACCTGCACCTGAAGAAATGCCAGGACCGGTTTCATGAGTGCCTGGCCAGAGCAGTCACACAGGGCTGTTCAATGGCCCCGAAGATGTCCCTGTCCTAGGCCCTGGGACCTTAAATAGGTTAGCCTATATAGCCAAAAAAAAGGAGTCTGCAGGTACGCTGAAGTTAAGGCTCTGAATTAGGGGGATTAGCCTGGATCATCCAACGTGCAATCACATGCATCCTTTTAAGAGGGAGGCAGAGGGAGCTTTGACGCACGCGGGAGAAGGCCACGCAGAGACGGGGCAGAGGCTAGAAGATGCTGGCCTTGGAGGCCAGGTGCCCCTGAGCTGAGCCACGCCGGCCCCACCCAAGGCCGCAAGAGGCCAGGAACGGATGCCCCAGAGTCCTGGAGGTGCAGGGCCCACCCACATTTTGGTTTCAGCCCGGCCACACAGAATCTGGCCATGGACTTTGTGGTGGTTTGTTCCGGCTGCCGCAGGACTCGAACACAGCCCCGCGTCCCAGCCATGAATATGGGCTCTGTACTCAGCATCTTGACACCCTAATCACTTTGTCTGTGAACTGGTGTCTTGTGAGTGAGGTCTGAAGGGATAGTGGCCTGCGTGGGAGTCAGGGCTTGAAGCCGTGGCCCAGCAGGGGCCCCACCTCCCACGGCCGCCCTGCCCCCAGCACAGCAGCCAGGCTACACAGAACAGGCTCTGGGTGGGGGGTGGGGAGGCTGTCCTCACCTCTGCCCCTGGTCCCCCTTACCCACCCCCACCCAGGCACTGGGCACGTCCTGGGGCTGCGACCGACTGCGCGGGCGTGGCCCCTCTGCCGTGGCTTGGGTGGCAGGTGCATGGGAAGTCGGGATGGGCCTCCATCTTGCACCTGGACCCACTAATGCTGGAGCCGGCCCCGCTGACCGCAGCGCCAGGCAGGGGCACACGGGTCTGCCCAGCGGCGGTCTTGCTTCATGGCCGCCAGAGTCCAGGGTCACGGCGGAGACGTCTTCGAGAACTGGGATGAGCCCCCTGCCCCACACTGCACAAGCTCGGCCATTTCCCGAACACCCCTGCCCACAGAGGCCAAGGGTAAGCCCCTCAACCTCACTCCGTGCTCCCTGTGCCTCACAGAACCATCCCCTGAATCCCTGATGATCCTCTGGCCCGTGCCTCTGTGGGAACGCCGCTAAGTTCACTGCTGCTCTGAAGACTTGCAAGGCACACAGGTTAACATGGCAAAGTCAACTGGCTGAAGGACTCTCTATTCTCCTAACGCTCACCGTTGAGGCAGCTTTGCCAGGCCCGGCCCCTCGGGTTCAGGCCCCTTCAGTGGAGGCTGGACGTAGGGTCTGGCCTCTCATGAACACAGCATGGAAAATGAGATGGGACATCGCTGCCGAGATCAGTTTCTAGAGGCTGCAACCACCCTCTCCCACCGGCACAAGCTCTCCTGCCTTCCTGGCTTGCTCACTTCCACAAAGCCGGTTGCCATGTCATGGGCTGCCACGTGGGAGAGGGCCACGTGGCCAGGAAACAAGGGAGGCCTCTAGCCAACATCCAGCAAGGGGCTGAGGCCCCTGGTCCAAAAGGCCTCGAGGAACTGGATCCTGCTAACGAATGCAGAAGTGAGCTGTAGAGGGGTCCTTCAGATGAGCCTGCAGCCCCGGCCGGCACCTGGAGTTTGTAAGGGTCTGGCAGCAGGAGATCCTGCTAAGCTGCACCCAGATTCCTGACTTTCAGAGACTAGGAGATCATAAACTGGCTCAGAGCCACTCAGTTTTGGTGGAATTTGTTACGCAGCAATAGCTAGCTGCTGCACCCAGCCAGACAGTCACAGGGGTACCTCCTTTGGAAAGCGCTGTCCTGTGATTCTGCAGCCCCCACTCTCATCTCCAGCCTCCGCTCCGAGCACGGCCACCCCACAGGATCATTCTCACCTGCGAGGCTGTCCTTTTGTGAAGTAGGCTCACTCCTTCCAGGTCCACCCCAGCATCCCCTTCAGGGTCAGCTTCCCTGACCAACTGCACCCACCAAGATCTCTGCTCCCGGGGCCCCTCAGCAACTCTGGGCTCAGTCTGGGAAACGTCAGGGTCCTGGCTCCGCCTACTCACTGGGATGGCTAACTTCTTAACTGACTCAACACCAGATCCTGAAGGGCACCCACTATGTGCTGGACACTGGGCTTACAGGTAAATGGCATACAGTTCTTGCCCTCTCTGGAACAGGGCTTCTCAGGTTGGGGGCTGGAGGACTCGGGGGGAGGGGAACTGTTGCCCCACGATGTGTCCAGGCTCCAGTCTGAGAAACCCGATGTGTGTGGGACTCCCCGTTGTCCCGAGGTGAGCTCCGTGTGGATGTGACTGCCCACAGACCCAGGCCCCGAGGGCCCCAGAAACGCCAGAATATGCTCATGTTAATTCCATTCAGACTGCCTTCAGAATCGAGAGCACAGAGTTTAAAAATTCCGGGAGAGTTCAGGTGGAGCCCAGATTGAGAAACACTGCTCTCACAGCAGGGCGGCTGCCGGTCCGCCCCAACAATGTACTAACTGCTAAAGCCTTGGGGAGGCGGCAGGGACCCACCAGGGGAGGTGCCCGGGCAGGATTCGGTGTCTGTGAAGGTGAAGGGCGGGGCACCCCACACCAGGGATCATCCATCCCCTGACCTGTCTGCAGCTGCTGTTCCCAAACCCCGACCGGACCCGTGGCCTGACGGTGTGAGGACAAAGGGACTCTAAATGCGATAAATCCCTGGGAGGCCTGCCTTGTCCTCGGCCCTGTGTGCGGAGCCTGGTGTACACAGAAGGCGCTCCATAGTGCTGGCAAGCAGAGCCTCCTGCACGCTCTGCGTCTCTCTCAGCACGCAGCCTCCGCGGGCCCCCATATGGGGAGTCCCCTCCCATCACCCTGTGGCCACGGCCGTGGCCGCCAGCACCTTGGCCGCCTGCCCCTGGAAGGGGGCGGAGGTGGTGGGACCGGCTGCGGTCTCCCCCAGGAGGACCTGCGCGCCAGCCAGGTAGACAGCCACCTGCCTCTGGGCTAGCTGGTCTTCTTGGCGCCTGAGCTTGGGGGAGGCGTCCAGAAGAAGGTCAGCATGTACCCCTTGAGGTCAGCAAACCAAACTGCACTCCCCTCCAGCTGGGGCAGCAGGATCTCTGAATCCGTACCCCCAACCCCCGCCCAGTGCCCCACCTGCCCCACCCCGTCCTGATGGTCCCAAGGACTCTCTAATAATAGCAATACTAAATCCTCGTGGCCAATTCTGCTCCATTTCTATAAATAATGTAGAATCTTTTTATTTACTGACAGGTTGTAAAAGTATCAGGGAGAATAATGTGAAATCAGGAGCTGTTGAATAATGCATGACATCCGGCTCACTCCCTCTCCTGCCTGGGCAGGGTCCCCCCTGGCGCCCACCCCCTGCCCCCACCCGCCACTGTGCCCACCTGGCAGGGGTCAGAAAGCCAGCTCCTTGGGTCCTGGGCACCATCTGCTCCCCGTTCACGCTTCCACAGTTTGGAATCCACATGGAGATCTTGGGAGGGAGGTGTCCCTGGGGCCACGGGGGTGGGGGGGAAGGGATGCAGGGTCTCTGGATTTGCACCCTTGCTAATTTGGATACTCAAACCAGGCCTCAGGCCCAGCCGCCTCCTCTTGCAAACAGATATTTGCATGGTTTGAGCCAGGCTGGCTGAGTCTCCTTCCAACTGGGCGCGCACACACAATCACACAAGATACACAACCATACAGATACAATCACGCAGACGCATAGACACGTACGTAGACACACAATCACACACATAAGATGCAGACACAGACACACACAGTCGCACACAAATATACAGCCACAATCATACGAGACACACAACTACATAACTACACGGAGACACACAGATATATACAACCACACAATCTACATACAGACACAAGGCTCATAACACACACACACACGTAGACCCACAGAGATACGCAATCTCACACACACACACACTCCTTGTTTTCCCATATCTTTGATGATCTTGAAACCTCAGGGAGTGGGGGAGGGTCGGAGCAATGCTGGGGGTGGATAACTCCGTATTTTTTCCTGACTTCCGAAGAATGAGCATGAATTATTCAAGGTGCTGGCCTGGTGACGCCCGTTGTTAAGTGCCAGGGGCTCGGCGTGGCCATAACCCGAGGCCCCTGCAGGAAGCCACCAGGGCTCGCTCACTTTGGGCCTGCTCGGGGACGGCTGCCTGCCGTGGCTGGACCTCACAGCCCCCAGGGCCAGGCGAGGCCCTCTGGAGCCGGCCTGCGAGCTGGGCCTGGGGATCCAGGGTCAGCCCCTGGCCGGCAGTGACCTCTCAGCAGCCGGCAGGATGGCAGTCCGGAGGGAAGAGCGCTTGCTACCTGCAGGGGCCATTCTGGGAGCTTTGCGCATATTCCTTATTTGTTCCTTCCCCAAACTCACTAGAACATGCGCGCCCCATAAGGGCAGAGGCTTGGTCTGCCTCACCGACTGCTGTATCCCCCCGTGCCCAGGGCAGAGCTTGGCCCCTAGCAGGTGCTCAGGGAACGTGTGCCGACTAATGAACTTGGTACTGCGATTATTGCCACTTTATAGGTAAGGAAACTGAGGCAGGAGAGCTGGGAAGACTGGTAAGGCCTACCCAGGAGCCTGCAGGGACTAGGAGGAGACGAAACTCTGAGGGGGGGTCCAGCCATGCTGGTAGCGCCCTCCTCCGGAGACCACGTGGGGGTGCAGGAGTGGTTATATTATTCTATATCCTTTCCTTTTTTTTTTAAACATTTTTTTTAAAAAAGATTTTATTAATTTATTTGAGAGAGAGAGAGATAGCGAGAGCAGGAACACAAGTGGGGGAGTGGGAGAGGGAGAAGCAGGCTTCCCGCCGAGCAGGGAGCCTGATGCGGGGCTCGATCCCAGGACCCTGGGATCATGACTTGAGCCAAAGGCAGACGCTTAACGACTGAGCCACCCAGGCGCCCCTCTTTCTTTCTTTCTTTGAGAGAACAAAAGAGAAAGAGCATGAGTGGAGGGGGAGGAGCAGAGGGAGAAGCAGACTCCTCGCTGAGCAGGGAGCCCGATGCGGGGCTCGATCCCAGGACCCTGGGATCATGACCTGAGCCGAAGGCAGACGCTCAACGACTGAGCCACCCAGGCGCCCCTATTCTATATCCTTTTCAAACGCATCAACTGTTTGACAGTGAGCCACGCTGAAGGCTCTGCAGCTGCTGGCGACTGAACCCCCTGGGTGGCAGGGGCCCCTGCTGGGGTGGCAGGCAGCTGAGGAGGGCTTGGAGCTGGGGGGGACCCCGCAGGGCCTGCGCACGGGGCAGATCCCTGTGAGCGTGAGGGCCCGGAGCTGAGGCTGAGCTGAGGCTGCTGCGTAGGGCCCCCGCCTGCACTGCACTCGCACGTCCACGCACACCCATGCACCACGCACTCACACCACACGCGTGCACACATCCACGTCTTTACGTGGAGCAGACAGCACACAAACATTTGTGCACACAGTACACCGCCCACGAATCACACGTATGTCTGAACATACCTACACGCACGCACACACACACTCCTCTGAGCAGGACCAGGTGACGAGGGAGGGATGTTGTCCCCCGGCGCAGGAACCTGGCACCAGGCTGCGCGGTTTGGTTCTGCCCCTTCGCTCCCCCACCAGAGTTGTAGGAATCTGAAACGGGTCCCTCAATCCTAGCCTGCTCTCCCCTCCCATATTGCAGCTGGGGACACTGAGGTCCGTGTAACCTCCATCTATGCTTGCCACAGCCTTAGGGGGCAGGTATGTCCCCACTCCATACATGCAGACGGGGATGCCACCGTTTTCCCAAAGACAGCGAGCAGTGGAGCCGGGACTGAACCCAGGCGGGCCACCTCTAAGCCTCAGCCTCCTGACCTGGGAGGGAGTGGGTTCTCAGGTCCCTGCCTGGCGTCCTGCGCTGACCAAGAAGGACATTACTAACACGCCCACCCCGCTTACCCGGCAGGCACTTCTGCTTTCCACGGGCATGAACTCATGTAACCCTCATCACCATCTGTGGGAATCGGTACTATCGTCATGCCCATTTTGCAGAGGGGGACACTGAGGTGCAGAGAGCCAACATCCATGATCGGGGTTTGAACCTCAGAGACCTGGCTCTAGCACGCTCCAGAATGCCGAGGAGCATCTCTGCGAGGTTCTTGCCTGGGTGGCCTGTGGAATCACCCAGAAGCTTTGAAAATACACCAAGGCCTGGAATCTCCCACCCTGAGCTTCTGCATTAATTGGTCTGTGGGCTGGAGCCCGGGCCTTGGGATTCTGTAAAGGGATGTTGTCAGGGGCGGCCCCAGCTCTTGGGGCTCCTGTGGTTCATTCGGCGTTTGAAGCCTCACACCTCCTCCTGTGAGAGCTTCAGGGGAGCGTCCCAGGAGCAATGCCTGACTATAAATCATCCCTGCAGCAGGGGCTCCCTTCCCTTGTCATTTCAATCCTGCAGCACAAGGCCGGCAGGTCCCCAGAGAAGCTGGGGCGCAGAAGCCCAAGGTGTGAAGCTGACAGCGTCCTTGAGCGGGGCCAGATGGCTGTGTGGCCGGCAGGTGGTGCCGCCCGCGCCCGCAGAAGCTCTGGGGAGGCCCAGGGGCTGAGTCAGAGACCTAGGCTCCCTGCCCAGAAGGTGACTTTGGAACCTCGTGAATTCGGACGTGACAGCTCCAGGAGCTGGGAGGAGGGCTCCGTTTCCAGAATCAGTCCCTCCGCCAGCTGCCCCACGGCGACCACGTGCTCTGGGCTGGGACGAAGTAAGGGGACACCAACACCAGACACCTGCCCATGCAGTGTGGACAGCACAATGCCCGAAGCGGCGGGGCTGGGGTGGGGAGGCAGGCACAAAGAGGAGAGTGTGTGTGTGTGTCTGTCTGTGCACGCACACACGTGTGTTTGTGTGTGTGTCTCTGTGTATCTCTGTGTCGGGGCGGGGCTTGTGGGCCGGCAAGCCTTGCTGTGTGGCTCTGGGTCTAGCACTCTGCCTCTCTGAGCCTCTATCTGTTTCTCCATCCAAGAAAGGGGAGGAAAGCCTCTGCTTTGCCATGGGACCAGGGAAGGTACTGGAGGCCTTCCCTGAGTGCGTGGTGAAAGCAAGCCTCCCCCGCTCCCTTCCTCCCCACAGGACTTCACAGGGGGCAGGGAGAACAAGGGAGGGCCCCGGGGTGCTGGCTCCTCTCCTTTTCCAACTGCTCCATACTGCCCTGCACCCCAAGCCAGCGGGTCCCCTCCTGATCACTTGCTCCTGGTCCCCCCCCCTCCTCCTGTCATCTGAGGTTCACTGTCCCTGGGGTCACAGGCGGCAGCCCGCGGCCAGACTCCCCAGTGCTAAAGCATTCCACTTTAGCCTCCTGGGACGCCACCCCCAGCTCCAGTCCCCACCGGGCCCGTGACCCAAGGGGCCCCTGCCATTCGGGCAGCCCCTAGACGGTCACCCAGGCCCCTCAGGAGAAGTTGGAAATGGCCTGGGTGCCCCGAACCGCACACAGCCTCCCCTTTCCCCAGTGGGGGAGCGGAGGGAGCCGCCAGGGCCCCAGGCCAACTGGTTTTGTCAGCTGGTGCCTGGAGGTGGGCAGCCCGCCTCTGGCAGCGGCCACAGGGGTGCGGGGGGCTGGAAGTGGGGGCCGCGGGGCTCCGGGAAGCGAGCAGCAAATCTGCTCAGGTCTGGAGTTCAGGCCCGGGCCTGTCTGCACTGGGGCCTGCGGCCAAATATTTCTTGCCTCTTCAAACAAGATACACCCGCCCACTCGCCGCCCCCCCCCCCCAGCCTGAGCCTGCGCAGAAGAGACTGGGGGGAGGCTGGGGAGCAGAAGGGATGGGGCTGCTTACATCCCACCCTTTTCTCAGGCGATCCGAGGGGGCTTCCATGTGGCACGTGAGCTGTGAGGGAGCGGGATGGAGCCGGCTGCCCTGGTCTGAGAGGATGCTCTCAACGGCCCCATTCATATCGGAGAGAACGTTCCAGAGAAAGGAGGAGGAAAAACCCCCAGAGTACCCCAGAGCTCAGTGGACACAAGGAGCTCCAGGCGCCAGGCGGAGGTCTTGGGTCTAGTCTGGGGCGACCCCACGTCCTGCGGGACTCCCCAAGGCATCCCTCTGCAGGCCTGCGCGTTTGCGGTTTTCCTCTCCCTCCTGATCTATTCTGGGCTCGCTCTGTTCCAGGCCAGCCTGGGAAAGGGGCTGAGGCCTGGGGAGGGCGGCGGGCAGCCAGGAGGAAGCCGGGAGCAGGCAGGCAGTGGATGATTTAGGAGCTGTTCTGGGCAGGCCCCTGGAGAGCGTGGGCAGGGGAGGGTGGAGGTGACAGATGGAAGGAGCATTTATTAAGGGTGAGAGCCGAAAGATGCAAAAGGTTTTCTTGGGAGTCCTGCTGAGAACGGAGGCTTGGAGCCACTGCTGCGAGGGCTGGGCATGGCACCTGGCCAGGAGCCGGAGCTACAGACCTGGGCACCGGCCACTGGGAGGGTGTCTCCGGCTGGTACATATACCAGCCTGTGTCCGGCCTGGCCAGGCCTGCCGGCTTGGAGACAGCCCTTTGCATTCCTGCTCCACCCTTGGGCAGACCGGAGCCACATGCTGGCCTCAGTCTGTCCACCTGTGAAATGGGGAGACGCATGCTGCCTTTCTCACATGGAAGAGCCTGGCGCACAGTAGGGATGTTCCAATCTCAGTTTCTTCCTTTCTTTCCTTTGTAACACGCTCTGGAGCCAACACTGCTCTGAAGCCTTTGATTTTCCTGGGCCTGGTCCATTCCATTCTCAGACCAGGGGTTCAGGGCAATGTCCAAACTCTTAGCCTGTCCCATCTTGCCCCAGACCCTCCTTCCTGCTCATCTCCCACCTTTTGCTGCTGCTGCAATGCCCCAAACCTCCAGCCTCCCCTTTTCAACGTGCCCAAGCCTCTGTCTTCCCCACATGCTCACCTTCCCCAACAGAGAACTCCCAGCTAATTCCCCACTACATCCTTTGAGGCCCAATTCGAGTGCCACCTCCTCCAGGAAGCCTTCCAGGGATGCTTCCAGCCTGCCCTTGGTTGAGTTTCCATACACTGAGCCCAGAAACTGTATGTTGGCAGAACTGGGGACCGCACGGAGGGTGTTCCTGGTACCCAGGGAAGGCCGGCTTTCTGGAGGCAGTGGGAAACAGGACGGAAAGGTTTACTTTGCGGCAGGAAAACCGATGCTGGGGGAGGGGGAGATAAGGGGGCTTCTAGTCCAGCTAAGACAGATGAGGTCATAGCAAATCCCCCAGGGACTTTCGGAGGGGAAGCGCGCACCTGGCTGCTGGCGGGGCCTGGAACCTTGAAGTGAACCGGCAGAGGGGAGAGGAGCAGAAGGGCTGACCAGGACAAGACCAGCAGCCCCACAAAGGACTGGCATGGGCGACAGTCCCAAGGGCAGACCCCCCCCCACAAGACCTGTGAACCCAAGGACCCACCTCATCACTGGCTTGAAGGTGAAGCTCACAGCCCAATGTCCTCTTCATGTTCACATGAGAAAAGCAAGCCCCCAGCCTCCACGATTATTTGAGAATTCCCCTCTACACCCATCAAATTAGAGTGGTGTCCACCAGGGCCGCAGGGGCTCCAACAGGTATTAAACTTTAATGAGCACTAATGGCTTTGTCCTACTTTGTGAGTGCCAGGCTTACATTTATGAACATTTAATTTCTCAGGCCTTGACCTCCTTTCTTCCCTCCCCTGCCTCCCCCTGCCGGCTCCCACCCTTGTAGAAGTTGGTAGGCGGCAGGCAGGGCAGGAGCCTGGACCTGGGGGGGGCGGTCCATCCTGGACCACCTGACAGCCAGCTTCCTGTGCCAGGTGACGAGTCATTCTCCGCGGGAGAGAAGCAAACCTCAACAATCCAAACCCCCAAGTCAGCAGCCAGCAGCCAGACAGGACTATCAGCCTGATGCAAGGGAAGGCAGCATTTCATTAATTCCTTTGCTTCCAGGTAGATAAGCAGAAGTGTCAAGAAGGTCCCTGGGGGGCACATTCCACTGCTGCCTGCATTGTGACCTAAAGCCCCCCACATTGGGACCAAAACCTGGGGGGAGGGCGCTAAACCAGGATGGAGGTGCCCAGGGCCGGCGGCCAAGCCGCTTCCGCCCCCTGGCGGCAATGAGGCCTACTTGCCCTGGGAGGGTGGGAGGCAGGGGTGCTGGGGCTGCAAAGCCCTCTGCTCAGGTCCAGCCACCAGGCTGGGGGGCTGCCTGGTTCCGGACGAGAACCCCTAAAGAGCCTGGAGCACTGGAGTCGGAGGCTATCTCGTGGGTGAGGCTCCCCTGGGGCCTTCCCGGGACTGCAAATCACCCACAGCCTAAAGAAAGGCTGTCCCAGAAGGTTCCAGACCTGTCTCAGTCAGCCACAGGTGGCCCTCTGGGGTCATCTCTGCAAAATGAGGTAAACAAAACCGGCTGCAGCTGCCTCGGCAGCCCTCAAGCTCCAGAACGGAGTCCATCCCAGCAGCATACATTAAGCACCTACTGTGTGCTAGGTACTGTGCAGGCCTGGGCTGAGTGACATCAGACATAACGGCTAGCAAGATTCAAGGGGGTGATGCGTCAGTCACAGACACCAGGTTGTTCGGCCTCGAGCCCAGGGAGGGTGGAGACCACCGCCTCCCCTCTGGCCCTCTGCAGCCAGGGGCCCTCAGATGCAGCTGAAGTGAACGCATTCCTCCCCTTCTGGGGAAGCACCTCAGACTCCAGGAGGCAGCTGGGCCAGTCAGAAGCAGTGACCATAGGGCCCATGCACAGCCTGCAGCAGCAGCGTCTGGCTGGACTCAGTCTGATCCTCCTCCCTCTGACCAGCCTTCAGTCCTGTTAAAGGGAGGAGGCTGAACTCAAGGAGGCAAGGTACTGGCCCAGCCACGCCAGAATTCAGCTGCTCTCATCTGGGTGGATGGAAAGGCACCCTTGTGAGGGGCCCCCAGCCTGGCCAGAGTCAGACAGCCTGGGCCCCCCCATCTCCCCTGCTGGCCTCAGGCTCTGTCCCCCGGAGATCTGCCCGCTTCCAGAAGCAATGCTCCTTAAAGGTTAAGGAGGCCGATTGCCTGGGTGGGGGTCCAGTCCCTTCTACCACTTCCTGGCTGTGCTATCTGGCTGGGCCTCAGTCTTCTCATCTGTGAATTGGGGACCTTAACAAGGTTGCCAGATAAAATACAGAGTGCCTGGTGAAATTTAAGTTTCAGATAAACCATGAATAATTAAAAAAAAACACCTTTATTAAGATATAATTTCCATACCATACAATTCACCCCTTCAAAGTGTGCCATTCCATGGTTTCTGGCCTACTCACAGAGCTGAGCCACTATCATCACAGTCCATTCTGGAATATACTAGTCACCCCAGGCGAGGGGGGGGGGCGGTTAAATAGTTAACTGCTTCAGTTACCTGTGGGGCTGTTTTGTTATGTTGATTACTTGTACTGTCTTAATTTGAGATCCCCCAGAAGCAGAGCCTGAGACAAGGATTCAGGTGCTAGGAGTGTAGTTGAGGGGAGGCTCCAGGAAGTGAGGGAGTGAAGTGGCGAGACAGGGAAGGGAGTGGTAGGGAGGACAGCCACCGAGGGGCCACCTTGAGCAGGCCTGCTGGGGACCCTGGGAAGGACATGCAGGGTGGGCTATTTATCCCCATCCCCCAACACCTTTCCTTCTTGGGCAGGGGTGGCTCCCAGGGATGTCAACCCCCTACCCGGAGTGGGGGCACAGCCAGCTAACAGCACAGAGCAGAGAGATCCGGAAACCGTGGGATTCTACAGACCTCTCTGCAGGTGAGCTCTGGGCCAGGCTGAGCAGGGCCCAACAGCATCTGCTACAGCGACTGGGGGCAAGCATACTGGGGTGAAGAGTGTCCCCCCAAACTCATGTCCACCTGGACCCTGTGAGTGTGACCTCAAATGGAAATAGGGTCTTTGCACATTAGGAGGAGGTCATACTGGACCAGGAAGGGCCCTGACTTAAGGCCTGCTGTCCATACAAGAGGGGCATTTGGACACAGACGCGTACAGAGGGAAGGCGTCGTGTGAAGGGAGGGCAGCGACTGGAGGGATGGGACCACACGCCAGGGGACACCCAGGATGGCTGGACACACCGGAAGCTGGAAGAGAAAAGGAAGTTCCACCCCGAGAGCCTTCGGAGGGAGCGCAGCCCTGCCCACGCCTCCATCTCGGACCCCCGCCTCCGGGACTGTGTTTGAAGCCCCTCCCCAGCATGTGGCCTTCTGTCGCGGCAGCCCCAGGACGCTCACACGGCAAGTCGCTGTCTCCGCGCCTCAGCGGCTGCCCCCGACAGGGGATGACACCGCCTGTCTCACGGGGAGGCTGGTGCAAAA
>NC_138384.1:3429919-3455520 GCF_054177405.1 Leptonychotes weddellii
TTTTTTTTTTTTTTAAAGAGGAAATCAACGAACGAGAGAGCTTGGGGTCATTAGTGCCTAGTATGAGGGAGAAAGCAAATCAAGGTGATAAGAGAGCGAGTGAGTCTGTGAGGAAGGCAATCCAGGAGGGCCTCGTGGAGGAGGTGACATTCGAGCTAAAGCTTGAAGGGCAGAAGGAACCAGTCATGCAAACTTCCAGGGAAAGGGAATTCCAGGCCCTTTCCACGTGCAAAGGCCCCCTCAGCAGGACCAGGAGAGACTGGATCACAGGAGGTCAGTGCCGGAGGGGTGGGGCGGGGTGGGGTGTGGAGGATGGTGGGGAGGAGGCCGGGTACTGTGAAGGGGCGATTCTGGGAAACTGGCTGCTGTAGGGATCAGATGGGGCCTGGAGGCTGGACCCTCAGGTGCTGGGGGGGAGCTCACACCCTCCTCAGGCCTGGACCAGGCAGCCGACACGAGAGACCACGACTGTCAGACAGAGTGGTGTCACCTAGCACTGCTCTCCGTGGTCTTCTGGTGGTTCCAGAGTGCCCCATACTCAAACTGGCAAGAACTCAGGGGGGGCTGACACAAGAGGACCTGGTGTGTGATGCCGTGGGGCCCTGGTGGGTCCCAGGAACTTCCGAGCCTTGGTTTCCCTACAAGGATGCCCTATCACTGCAGGGCTGCCCCGAGGAGTGTTTGGCTCCCATAAACAGGCCTGGCCAAAAGTCTCACCATCTAGGCCTACTGACCAGGAGCCTCCCTCCTCCCTCCCCAGAGCGGTTCTGCCTTGATCCAAATGCCCGTTGTGGGCCCAGCTCACCCTAGCACACCCACCCCAGGCTCTAACTGGTCCTGGAGGAGGCCAAGGGCACTGCCTCCCCACTGCAAGGGCCAGAGGGAGGGCCCGGGGCAGGCAGTCCCTCAGGCTCACCCTACTGGGCTGGCCCTCTGGGCTCCCGCAGTGAGGGGAGCAGGGGGCTGCCCAGCCGGCGGGCCTTGGAAAGAAGACAGATGGAGGGCCAGTCATTTCAGCTCATGGGCACCCATTTCTGGAAACCCAGCTGGGTAGAAGTGACTGTGAGGGGAGCCGTGACAGCTCTGGCCCCCTCTTCTTCCCCAACATACCACTGGGGTGGTGTCTGTTAGCGAGAACCCCAGAAAAAGGTTCTGGAAGGAGCATCCCAAGAGGGTAGCATGGGGTGGTCCTTCCTGGGCACTGAGCTCCGTGAGGTCTCCCTTCCAAGGCTTTTCATAAATCAGCATGTTCAATCCCCTCATCACCATTTTACAGATCAAGAAACTGAGGCCCAGAGAGGGTAAGAATCTCCTGGAAGATCACACAGCAGGGATCCAAGTCTGTGCTGTGAACGCACCATCCTGCCTCTGACAACAACAATAATACCAGACCTCACTTCCAGACTGCTGGGTACCCGGCGCTATTGGGAACACGCCACACGATACCTCATTGTATCATCACAAAACTCTGAGTTACTATCCCACTTTACACGTGGGGGAACTGAGGCAAGAAAGGACTAAAGGACTTGTCCATTTGCACAGCAAGTAAGATAGTGGGGCAGGATTTCAACCAGGAAGGACGGGCTTCTGTCCCCCCAGAATCAGCTGTCCCTCCTGGTTTTGGGGCAGGAGGGCTATAAATGTTGGCAGCCTAGGGCATCTGCTGTCTCGCTCTGCTCTGCGGGCCACACTCCTGAGCTCTGGGGGCCAGGGGCACGCGAAGGATTCCACCCGCAGCCAGCGATCGCCTGTGTTCAAACAGGGTGGGAGGTGGGGGCGGGCTCCGAGCAGGCACCTGTCAACCCTGACCTGACACAGAGGCCTTGACCAAGGGGCAGCTGTCGCTCAGCCACCGGGAACCCCAGACAGGCTTCACTCTGGGCCCAGCAGTTCACCCCCTCAGTTAGAAAGACGTAGCCTCCCCTGTACCCCCCTCGTGGGGTGCAAACCAACCCTGAAAAGGTCCTCTGGCCCTCTCCCACCCTCACCCAAGTTCAGGACCGTGGCAGGCCCCGTCTGGAGCCGGAGCTGGAGCCGTTCTGGCCTGGGGGTCACCAGCGGTCATTCTTAATGGCTCGGCTCTCCTGTCCAGCTCTGTCTCCACAAGGGAGTGATCTATGACCCCATTACCGCCGAGGCCTCTAAAGGGCTCCAGGATGGATTACCGGCTGCCTCGAGAGAGCGGGGAGGCAAAATCACACGCAGGTGAAAAATGAACTTCATCAGACTCCCCGGCTCTCATTACCATCCATCAGCAGCCAGCCTGACCCTGGGGTGGGGGCTGCAGACACCCCCCCGCCACTCGGCTGTCAGAGCTCCACCTTAGCTCTGGCTCACAGCTTTGCCGCCTGCCTCACTCCCCAGGGACCCTGAGAGGGGGCCAATTGCCAGGGCGGGGCAGGAGGCAGGTGTCTCCCACCGGGCCATGACTCTGCGCAGCTCTGAGTCCCTGTCCAAGCATCGGGGCTGTGGACTCCGCCGGCGGGGGCCATGCCATGAGACACGGGGGACGTGCGTCCCATCCCGCTCCCCGCCTCCTGTCCAGACAAGCAGCTACAGGCCAGCAGCCCTCCCACCCCCCCAAAACACCTGCCCGAGTTGCCCTGCTCTGCCGGGCCCCGTGTGGGCCAAAGGGCCTCCTGGCCGAGAAGGGGCTTGTCTCCCATTTGGCGGAGGCCCCTAGGGCTCGGGGCAGGTGACAGGGAGCCAGAGAGACCTTTACGAGAGAAAGCAGCTCTGGAGACAGTTGACTGTGCCCAGCGGGGTAGGGGCAGGTGCCCAGCAGGCTACCCTAGCTTAGTGGAGACTCTGAGCAGCTAGGAGTACAGCAGGCCTGCTCCGAAGGTGGATCTCCCACCTCCCCCCAGTCACTTGCCAAAGAGCCCCCCAGGCACAGAAAAATAAAACCCGGACAGGCCTGTTCTGTGCACCTCCCTGGCCCCACCCCTGCAGGGCCCTGCAAGTCACTCTACTCCTCCATCTTGGGTCCCCTCCGGAGGGCCCGGGCTTCGCTAGCCAGAGCTCATCAAGGACCCCGAAGATGAAGCCTGTCAGGCATCCAGAACACTCCACCCACACGACTGGCTGTGAGCTCTTGGCCCTTCTGCGGGCTGAGCCACAGGCTGCACAGGTCCCAGCTTGTACAAGAAGCAAAAGGGAAACCCAGGGGTGAGGGACAGGCACCTGAAATCTTTTCTCTTGGTAATAGTCAAGGCAGCTGTTCAATGTCTACTCGGTTCAGGCTCATTGCTGAACAAGCCACAGGAGCTCATGTGATCTTCCCGGCAAGGCTGCAGGACTAGTGCTATAGTCGGTTTTATAGGTGAGGGCATGAAAGTTCAGAGAGGTCGAGGGAGTGGTCTGAGGTCACACAGCGAGTAAACAGCAGAGCTGGGAGGGAAGCCAGCACCTCTGGGTCTCACCTACATTATGGGGCTGGTGAGCGGTTCTTCAAGCTGAGCCCGGCCCTTCTGGGATGAAGGTCACCCTGCCACGCCAACACATCCTCACGGGGGGTGGGGGGGGGGCCTCAGCCAGCGTGAGGCATATTCCTTTTTTCTCTGAGGGGGTCTCTGGGGCTCTGGATCAGGGGGCCTGGCCTGAGTAGCCCTCATGGGGCTACCCTTCTCTGAGCCTGTCCCCACCACTGAAGGGAGGCAAGACAGACGGTCTCTGCAGGGTGTGTGTTCCAGGGAGGGTGAACCTGCTTTGGAAAAGGCAGGCTCCCAGATCCAGAGGCACTGTTGGTGTTAACCGGATTCTGAGGGGAAAACCCGTCAGACTGAGCCAGAGTTGGGGGTGGCTGCTAAGGCCCGCAGGGAATGGCCAAGGATTGATGAGAGCAGCCTCTGGGCCAAGGACACAGTCAGTCCTGTGGCCTGGAGACCAACCGTCCGCTCTGGCCCCAGGCTCTGCAGGGACGAGGCACGTAGGGGCCTCCCATCCCCAGCTGGATGACTTCTTGCTCTCGGTGGGGGGCGGGGGGGCGGTCCCTTTAATGGAAGACACTTCTTATCCCAGCCAAACCCTCGACCCTGCTGCTGTCTCCTCCTGGCTTGCGTCCCCCTGCCCCAAGCAGACAGACACCCACGAAGCATGAATAGTCAATTGTGGGCCGCTTCTGAGCAAACCTGCAGTCACCCAGGCTAGCCTGAGAGAGGAATGTGTGTGTGTGTGTGTGTGTGCACGGGCGCGTGCACGTAAGCCTGTGTGCATGCTTGAATGTGAGGCAGATTGTGTGCATCTGTGAGTGTGTGCCTGTGTGTGGAGGGCTGTGTGTGCACGTGTGTGTGAGTGCGTGCACGAGGGAGGACGTGCACTTGCGCAGGGAGCCCTGTGTGCCCACGCCAGGCCCACGAGACTACGGTAAAGCACCTAGTGACGGCCCAGGCTGGAGGGGGGAAGGAGGGCTTGCTTGGAGGATGTCTGGTCTTATCCAGAAGCACTCTGACCTGCTCTGCGTCCGTGCTCACAAACAGGACACCCCCGGGCCCCGCCACTGTCCTTCCTGCTCACCCTGAGCCAGCGGTCAGGGCCCACAGGATCTGAATGTCTGGAAGACTGCGGGGTCACTGTGTGTCCTCTCAGACACAAGCGCTCACAGCGGAGGCCTCCCGGCCAATTGGCCTCATGTGGGGAGTAAACCCTGCCCCTCAGGGTCCAAGGCTCCAAGGGGCTGGCCCCTGTCCCGCTCCTACCAGGGCTTCTGGGTAAAGGAAGGGCCCGGATGCCAAGATAAGGCTGGACTCAGAGTGACCGGGGAGAGAGCAACAAGCAGGGAGATAAGCCAGAGGAGCTGTCTGTGCCACGCCCCCCAGGCCCCATGGTGGTGTGGGGCTGGGAGATAACCACATTTTGGGGGTGGCCCCCAGCCGGATGGGGCCGGGGCTGAGTGACTGATGCCGCCCGCCCACCCAGTGGAAAGCAGGGCCTCTGTGGAAGCCCTGGAGAGCGGAGCTGGTGGAGAGCCCACACAGCTATGATCTATTCCTGGGCCTTGGGAGGACTCTTCCGGGCGCCCCAGCTAGCCCTGCACGAGGCACGGCCCCCAGGCCCGCGAGGTGCTCCTAGACACGGAGTGGGACTCATCCCCAGTGTGTTCTGAGCAGACGTGTCCTCTACACACAGAAACGCTGGCCTCAGGTTTACCCAACAGCCTCTGGAAGGGTGCTCAGCACAAGCGTGTCCTCCTGGGCCTGTGTTCTGGGCCCTGAGCAGTGGGTCACCGTCCCAAGCGGCTGGCCCGAGATGCTGGCCTTTGTTCCACGTTAGTGGCAGCTGCCGTCAGGTGGCTGCCTCGTTCACATCCTGACTGTCTAACTGCCAAGCCTCAGTTTCCTCATCTGTAAAATGGGGCTAACTGTACCTACCTCTTAGGGACGTTGCGAATATTGAATTGGCACCCAGGAAGAGCTCCATACATGTTTATGAAGTAAAATGAAGTTAATAGCATGAACTAGCAGGTTTTCCCCCTGGGGATATTCTCAGAGGCATTGAAAACAGGTGTTGGAAGTCAAACTTGTATGTGAAAATTCACAATATCCAGAAGGTGGCGAGGGCCCAAATGCCCATTAGCAGCAGAATGAACACAGTATGAAATGAAATGAACACACGTGAAAGAGGGATGGAATACTGGTCATGCTACCCATGGATGAACCTGGAAAACATGGTAGGTGAAGGAGGCCCATCACAGAAGAGATGCCACTTACATGAAAGGTCCAGAAAGCGCAAGGCCGTGGAGACAGAAAGCAGGTTAGTGGATGCTGGGGCTGGGGAGGGGAGGGGAGGGGAGGATGCCAGCTAATGGGTAAGGGGGCTTCCTCTTGGGGGGATGAAAATGTTCTTGCACTGGATGGCGGTGGTGGCGACACGACATTGTGCATGTTCTAGAAGCTACTGCATCGCTTACTATAAAATGGTTCTTTTATGTTATGTAAATTTTATTTCAATACAAAAAGTTTAAATGAAAGTGCATTGCGAAGACTTTACCAGACAACCGGCGGGTTCCCATGCCCACCTGGAAACGTCCAGGTCCCCTCATAAGGTGCAAAGAACAGGGAGAAGGGGTCTTCCCCTCCTGGGCCGAACGGCACTTCCCGGCTGGAGGAGCAGGAGAGGGTTTCTGAGCTGGATGATGGATCAGGGGCTGATGACATAGACCCCTTCATGAGTATTAACTGGATCTAATTAGATCTGGGTCCACACCAAATGGAGCCGATTTGTTAACTGTGTTTCTGTTAGGATTTCAAATCGCTACCAGGTAACACAGAGCATAGACCAAATATCCAAGATATAGCACTTAACTGCATCATGATGGAGGGCCATGGAGAGGGCCAGTGGCCCCCAGAGTGGAGTGGCCGGGAAGTGGGGGCACCTGGGTGGGGAGGGGCATCCCTCACCTCACCTCGCCCCTACCTCTATCTTGCTTGTGACCTCCACCCTCCCTAGGCTTCAGTCTCCTCATCTGCAGAACAGTGGGGCTGATCCAGGGGCAAAGGGGAGAGATGGGGGGGCTTCGGCATCTCCACAATTTCCATGAGGTCCTGGGGCACTACCCCCTCCCCATCCACAGAATTGTCTCCCTCTGCCTCCAAAACCTCCACCAGCCACCTCTGCATCTTGGAATCCTTCAAGTCACAGCTCTGTCTCTCTTCCTCCAGGAAGCCCTCCCAGACTGCCGCAGCTGCGTGCCTTTAACCTTTGGAGTGCCCAGTTGGACATTAAGATCCCTGAGGACAAGACCCCTACCTCTGACCTCCTGCTATCATTTAGAGCTATGGTGACCATCTTTGTTAGAATTTACTAGCCAGTCCTTATAATCCACCAGAATGTTCTGGAAATGATAATGCTTTGACTTCCCAAGGCCAAACGCCCAATGTCCTGTCTTTGGACTTGAGAAAGAAGCCCCTTTCCCCACCAAGTTTGGCAAGACTGTAGCACCCAGTAGGTGCAGACCGGGCAGGAAGGCCAATGGGCCAGCCCCTCTTCGTGGCTATGCCCTGGACCCTGCCAAGGTCTTATCTCCAGGGAGCCGGAGCAGAGGATGCCCACAGCAACTCGCTTCCCTCACCTCCTGGGCCGTGGCCATGCGGCTCTGGCCAGGGTTCGGGGTCAGGCAGCAGAGGGAGCACATGCTCCGTGGAGGGGCTCCAGGCCCCCTCACGGCCCTGCCGGGGGTCTGCCAGCCCGCCAGGGAGTGGGTTCTAGGCCTCATAGCCTGAGCTGGTGCCCGCAGCGAGGGGGCAGTGGGAAATGCCCTGCGGGAACGGCTCAGCTGCTTCTGTTCTGGTGGGACTTCGGTTGGCCCACAAGAACCAGAAGGCCCGGGAGACTGACCAGCAGCTCACCACGGGGATGCGGAAGGAAACCGATACTTGGACGCACCTACTATGTGCTGGGAGCACCTATCAAATCAGGAGCGAGGTGGGGGCAACAACCTGTCAATCAATAAGAGGAAAGGTGTGAAGCTCCTCTTAGTTTTCTTATGTGCCAATCCATCCATTCATTCACTCGGCAAATACTGATTGAAGGCCTACTATGCGCTGGGCGCTGTCCTGGGTGCCGGGAGCAGGAGCTGATGGAAATGTTTGTTCTCTTGGAGCTTCGTGGCCAGCGACGACAGCAGACAGCAAACAGGAAAATCTGCTGAGTGCACTGCTGGACGGTGGCAGGTGCCCAGGACGGGGCGGGGGGGGGTGTTGTGTGGAGCAAGGGAAGGGCGCACGGCCCCCTGCGTGGCCAGGAGGGCTAGGCGGCTTCTCCAGGTCTGCCCGGCCAGTGAGTGCCAGAGCTGGGCTCCCAACCTAGATATTTTAATTCTGGAGTCCTCTCTCTGGTTCTCTGCACCAGCTGGGGACGGTCCAGTTCTGCTACCCACTCCTCACCAACACACACCCGATCAGTAAAACCCCTCTCCGAGGGGAGGAGGTATTGGAGCAACACTCACGTAGGGAGATGGCTGGGGACCAAAGGGGACAGGTGGCCAGTTCCATCCCCCAGTTGTCTGCTAGGCCTGCCCAGAGACCCAGGGTGCGTATGAGGCCACAGGACACAAAGATTTGCCCAGGCCTCAGTCTCGTGTCTCTAAGATGGGCTCACAACTGTGCATGCCTCCCTAGAGTCATGGGGAGGAGTTGAAAGAGGGAATATGTGCGAAGAAGGAAGAGCGAGGCCTGTGCAGTAAACTTCCCACAGCTGATCTCCCCACGAAGAGAGCCAGGGTCTCCCTGGCCCCTAGTGGGGAGTCAGGGAGGCTAAGCGGCCTTCCCACGGCTCATCACCCTGGAATAGGCTTCTGGCTGCAACCCTCCTTGGGAGGCCAGCCCAAAGATGGCCCGAGCGGACGGGCAGCCGCGTGCAGGGTGCCGAGTGCCCAGGCCAGGGAACGTCACAGGGTCTGGGAAGGGAGTCTGGAAGCCCCACCCTTCCTAAGCTGCCCAGAGCCCACCATGAGGAAGGGACCATGTCAGGGTCAGGTGGACGCACCCCCCCTCACTGGCCTCCCTCCCCTCCCAGCTCCCTGACCTGGCCATCCCAGCCCTGACCGCTGGCACCAAGAGATGGGCTGCCGTCCCCAGGGAAATCCGCTCAACCACATGTGTTCCCAAGCCCACTGGGGTGCAGATGACCAGGCTGATAAACCCCTTTCCTGGGGACAGGGCTGTTTGCAGAAGGCCTGAGATAAGGCTGAGCAGTCACCACAGAGCCTGTGTCTTCCTGTGAACGTTCTAGCACACTCTGCACTGGGGCCCAGAGAGCGAGAGGGGGAGGCCTCCCCCCACTACCCTGCAGGTGTCTATGAATGCAGGGTTTACCCCATGCAGAGCCTGCTGCTAGTCCCCTGCCTGCCAGGACTTCCAAGTGTCAGAGGAAAAGAGCTAGAAGCTCTGCCCAGGACATGTGGAGCAAGAAGCAACGGGCACTTTCTAACCACGGTCTCTGCGCAAAGTGCTTCCCATCACTATCTCAGCTACGCTGCCCTATGACGTAATCTATTACCTGCACGTTTCAGATGAGAAAATTAAGGCACAGAGAGGTTAGGTACTTTGCCCACAGGCACACAGCCGGGACAGGTTTCAGCTGGTGTCTCTCTCCCGTGGTTCTGTTTGGCCGGCAGACCGTATGTGAACCCTAGAGTCAAGATTTTATAGGTTGGCAAGGAGGGCCAGGAGGCAATGGGAGGAATGGGGTGGGGGGCAGGGAGGCCTGGTACCCACGACATTCTGAACCTACACGGAAGTCTGTGGGGAACGGGGTGCACGCGATGCTCGGGATGCTCTGAGCGATGGACATGGCTTCCTGCAACCCCCCAAGCCCACCATGTGCGGCCCCCTGTGGGTGTCTGTCACCACAATTGCGCTGACACACACCACCCCCACCAACGTTCCAGGCTCACAACCAAAGGCGACCAGAACTTCAGAACCGAAAATGAGAATGTGGTTGGTAGAGAAGATGGGAAGGAGAACCCGGGCCACTATACGCTGCAAAGGCCCCTCCCAGCCCCCCCGAGATTGCACAGTGCACGACCTGCCCAACAGTAGGAGCAGTCCAGGAACCCAGCAGGGTTTGTGGGGGGGATTTGCAGATCCACCTGCAGATCGCCTTGGACACAACGTCTTTCCCCAGAACAGAGGGGCAGCTCTCCCGCAAAAGACCCCCTCTTTGCTCTCCTGCATGCCCCTTCACGGTGCCCCTCCTTGCCCGGCCCCAGCCCTGCAACCCAGTGGGACTCCCACTCACACCTTGTGCTGTGGGGGCACCTGTGGCTTGGCAGGGCCTGGTGCTGAGGGTTGAAGGCGCAGACATCCGCTGCCCGTCCCCCACTTCTGGGCTCACCTCCAGCTCCTGGCTCCCGCAGCGACAGCCCGCCTCCCACAGCTCTGAGAACAGAGCCAGGCTGTGTTCACGTGTCCCCGCTGGGACCACACGGCGGGCGGGCGGGCGGGCGGGCGGGGAGGAGGGAGAGGGGGGAGTAAAGCCACCAGCCCACACGGCCAGGCCACAGGCTCTGTCTGTGCCCAAACCTGCCATTAGGGAGACTCAAGGCGGCCAGACCAGCCCACCCAGTCACCAAACTCAGCCCAGACCAGCCCCTGGGGGCCCGGGGCGGTGGCCGAAGGGCAGGGTGGCAGCAGCGGCACTCGCCATGGCCCAGGGTCACCGGGGCTCATTCTGTGCCAAGAACCATGCCCCAGGCAGCACCCCCAACACTGGGGAGGATGGAGATCCTGGGTTATCCCCCATTTTACGGACGGGGGAACTGAGGCTCAGGGCACACAGATCTGCCTGCATGGCCTGGTTCCTGAGACTGTGATTCCTGGCGGGGGGGGGGGGGGCTGTAGAGGGCGTGCCAGCTCTCTCACTGGGCAGGGGCTGGAGCAGACCTTGGGGAGCCCAAGGGCTTAGGGGGCAGGAGTGGGGGGGAGGCCACCCCAGAGTGTGGAGGTTGGTTCCTGGTGGAAAGTCCTGCTTCAGCATTGCGGGGCTGGTCCTAGGCCCTGCACAGGCCTGGGGTAAACCTCCCACCCCAATGAAACTATCTCCTTATCTATAAAACGGGGCTAATGGCTTGAGAGCCGGCATGCAGTTGGTGCTTAATACATGCTCCTTCCCTTCCCGTACCTCGCCGGGTGGGGGGGGAGGGGGAGAGGCCAGGATGTCGTGGGTGGGGAAGGGTGGCAAGGAGCTGCCCCTCGGATGTGTTTTCCAGCAGTTTCCGAGCAGTTAACTCAGTTCCAGATAAGGAAGCTGTGTGTGTCTCCCCCTTGGTGGCTGCCTCCCACCCCAGGCCCAGTGAGGGTCCCAGGGGGTCCTCCCTGGCCCAGCGGGGTCTCGAGATTCCTGAGCTTCCGGACAACGATGGCAGTGGTGCTGACCGCTTGCGCGGCCCACGGGGTTTACATCGGGAAGCAGGCCAGAGAGGTTAGGCAGCTTGTTCGGGGCACACAGCTCCAAGCGGCAGTGCCGGGATTCGAACCCAGGCCAGCCGGGTCCAGAGCCCTACTTCTCGCACCACATCTGGGGAGCGAGGGGTGCCTGGGATGGTCTCTCAGCCCCCATAAGGGAGGGCCTGGGGCCTCCGCCACCGAGGTGAAGGGCTGGAGGGGCTGGTCCTGTCTGTGTGTCCGTCCCTGCCCTACAGAGGACAGAGGCCTTCTTCCGAATGTGGGTGGCAGAGTGCAGCCCAGCAGGAGGGGGTTTGGGGTCCCAAAAGCTGGCCTCGCGGGCCCTCCCCGGCACAGCCCCCACCGAGCCAGCAGGTCAGACGTGTCACGTCCATGCCCCTCATGCCCTCCAGGGACGGCCGGCGTGGCTGGCCGCCAAAGCCGCTGTCTGCTCCCTCGTTCCCTCAGCCCGAAGCCACAGGGCCACCTGGCCTGCAGGGCGTGCTGGGTGCACGCACACACGCACATACGTGCTCAGAACCACACCCCCCCCCACGCAACCTCGGAGTCACATGCGCACAGCGGCGCACACACAGCCAGAAGGACGAGCTGCTGGCCTGGAGACCCACTTGACTCGTCTGTGCTGACGGAGCCTGGAGGCGGGGAGGGAGGCCTGGGGGACGGCCAGGGCTCGCGCGGCGCGGGGCAGAAATGTGGAAAAGTCTGGCCCTGCCTTGGAGGTGCGTGACCACGGGGGCCGGGGGGACAAAAGCACAGTCATGCCACCCCAGGCTGCGAGGAGAGGGGACCCATCCATTCCCCAGCCAAGCGGCCACCCACCCATCCTCAAAAGGTTTGCTGAGCACCGACTGTGTGTAGACCCTCTTCAAGGCATCAGTAAGCACATGAGACACCAGCTTGGTGCTGAGGGATGGAGGTGGACCCAGGACACCGACCCTTCGCTAATGCACTGCCTCGCTGACCTCCTCCCTGCAACCCTCTCAGTGGCTGCTGCCGGCACCCCTACTTCGCGGATCAAGAAACGGAGACTCCACTAGAAAGTAGCAGACCCAAGAGCCTGAGCCGTTCCTTCTCTCCTTTCCCTCCTTCCCCTTCCCGTGTCCCTCTGTGTTGTCTGAAATGACAAAGAGAAAGAACCAGAAAAGGCAACACCCACGCTTCGGTACCCGCTGGGCCACTGTATGTCCTGGTTTGCCCAGGACAGCCCTGGTTCTCCCCACGTAATAAATAATAATAGCGCCTCCTGTGCTCTCAAAGTGCCCTGGTTTAGACCTGGTTGAAGCCAATTAAGCTCCCTTCCCACTCCTGAGCTGAGGGAAAGATGTAGTATGAGAGAAAAAGGGACGGTACTAGGACGGAGCAATCACTGAAGGCTTCCTGGAAGAGGTGGGGCTGAGCTGTGCCTGGAGGAGGGGAGACACCACCTACCAAGGTCCCCTGTCCAGGACCCAGGACCCGGGCCGGTGCTCAACTTTATTGCTCTCCTTGAGGACCATCTGCTCTGGGGGGGCCCCAGAAAGTGCAGAGCGTGAGGAAGGGCCAGAGTTGGGGCTGAACCCCTGACAGTCCCTGGCCGCCCTCCCAGCGCCCCTGGGGTGGACGAGGTGTGCAGCCCAGCAGAGGACCTGGCTCTGGAAAGCCACTGCCCACTATCCCTCCCACCAAGGCCCTGAAGCGATTCTGGAGAACCTTGGGGACTGCGGTTGGAATTCCTGTAATCAAGGGGACATCTCGTCCTGCACGGCGGCTCAAGACACAAGCTCTGTGCCACACACCTTGGATCCCAGGTGTGCCCCTCCACTGACCATCGGCAAATCACCTGACCGCCCCCCCTACACCCTGTCTTCTCACCTGGAACATGCGGGAAGAACAGCGCCTACCTCACAGTCTGGTGAGCATTCTGTGGGCTGGTACCCACCAAGTGTGGCAAACAGCCTTGGTATACAGTAGGTGCTCACTAAACGCCAGCCACTATGGTCCTTCTTGTTGCACCCATGAGGTGCACACAGGAGAAGAGACGTGGAATCTGAGACACAGAAAGAAGACTGTCCTGTCTGGTCTCGGCCCTTCCATGACTGTCCAACCGGTTTGGTGGACTCTGCTTGAATACTCTTGAGCTCAGGGAGCTTACTACCTCATGGCCAGCTGGCCCGTCCACAGATGGGCAGTGGGGTGTGCTCCACTTGTCCGTGTGCTCCTTCTAAATCAGATTAAATCCCAGCCGGGGAGTGCAGGATCAGGACCAGAGTCCCTGCTTCCCACTCTGCAGCCGGATACCCTGCATGTGGTCTCTGCTGCCCAAAACGTCGGCCGGCCGTGGGGAGGTAAGGCGAGGCGGGAAGCCCTTGCACCTAACCTGGGGTGGGAGTGGGAGCCCCGGGGCTTTGGCGTCACCTGGGCCAGGCACACCTGCCGCTCCCAGGATCTCCTTGCAGACCCAGCCCCGGTCATGTGTCCTCGGCCTTCTCGACCTGCTCCCAGATCCGCCTGGCTCACATCCTGACCCTTCCTGCCCTTTCCCTCCTACTTCTTCCAGAAGCAGGAGGTGGTGGGGGGACACGTCATATAGGTTCTAGACTCTGCCCCGTCCTGGACAGCTGGGCAGCACCACCCCCGGCAGGGGTCCTCCCTCCTCTGTGGGAAGGGAAGGAGGATTCACCTGGCTCCCGGGGACGCACCTCTCAGACCTGTTCCAGAGCTCGCCGTCGGGGGGCCCAAAGCTGGCACAGGGGGAGGAGGGTGTGCCCACAGCAGGGGCATCGAGGACACCCCCTGGGGAGGGCCCCCAGGGGCTCCAGTGCGTGCTGCCATGCCTCAGGGCCCTGCTACACCCCTTAGGATTCCAGCACTTGCCTGGGGCCCCTGGGCTCTGACGGGGGCCACTATGCTGGCCCCCGGGACATCACATCTGTCCCCTGGGCCATGCTCATGCTCCACACATGCTCCGAGGGGCCCCTACAGCCAGGACACGCACCCCTCACCAAGTCACAGGCCAGCACTCTACTGCCCCCCCACGTCCATCTTCTGTCCTGGAAGTCTGGCCAGCGGCCCAGGACCCATGCACCCCCCCGCCCCCCGTGGTTCTGCGGGGGGCCGGCCCGGGGGACTCACCCGGCAGGAGCACTTTCCACTTGGAGTTCTTCTGCTCCATGAGAACGGACTGTCCCAGCCCCTGGCCCCCGTCCCTGGCCTGGCCCGGTGGCCTTGGAGCAGCTCCCTTCGGCCTGGGGGAGGGTTGAGGGGGGTGGAGCAGCAGGGCCGGGAGGAGCAGAGCTGGGCTCTCTCAGCTCTGCAGTTCAGTTTCAGGAGCAGACTCCTGAGAAGTCGGTTGAGAGAGAGAGAGAGAGGGCTGCCCGGCAAGCCGCGGCACCACACGCGGGCGGCAGGCCCTCCTCCTGCCCTCCCAGCCTCCAGCCCGCCCTGGCACACACCCCCGCGGGCTGTGCCTGGAGCTCCGGAGGGCAGCGGGCGGCGGCGGCTGCGGTGGCCACTTCCTGCTTTCCCTGCAAACCCCGGCACCGTACTTCCCCGGGCGAACCCAGTGGGCCAAGGTATTTATTGCTATGTCCCACAGGGGGTCCCACGGCCCACCCCGGTCCCCCGTGTGCACTTGCAGTCACTCGGCAATCCATCCCGAGCACCTACTATGCGTCAAGTCCCCGCCGCGTGCTGCAACGCGCTCCAGGCAGAAGCAGCCGTTCACCTGGCCGCGTTCCCAGAGGTCAGGAGCACCCCGGGCAGACGCCAGGGAGGCACGGCCAAGGACGGGCTCAGCTCCGGCAGAAGCAAAGGGTGCAGGCCCCGTGCCCTAGACCCGGGGCGTGAGGCCTCGGCGGGTGCCCCGCGGGAAGGCTGTGACGGGGGAGGGGACGGCCCGGCCCCGACGGGGAGGAAGGGCTGTGCAGAAGCAGAGGCAGGGGTCCTGGGGCTCTGGGGGAATTCCAGGCGGGCTTGGGGGGGGGGGCGGGCAGGAAGCCACCCCGCCGCAGGGCTGTGGTCGCTGCCGACCAGGACAGAAGCTCCCCTGGGAGACAGAGGAGGTCTCATGAGGGGAAGGAAGCCCACTGTCACCGGGGTCTTAGCTCTTGGGGTCTCCTCCCTCGAGGGTACTCCTCTCTGCCCTACAAAGGTCGAGAGGCCTCTTTCAAGTGCTTCCTCCTCCCTGCAGCCCTCCTGGGTATAGTACACTTCCTCAGCCATTCTGCCCCTTGTGAGATCCTGTCTCGGCCCGTATGGGGACAGAAGGGCTGGGCTGTTGCTGGGGGTGGAGACCATGGCTCAGCTGCCTTGCGGGGCAGGCAGAGGGATGCCCGGTGCACCCCTAGGTGAGCCCACAGGCTGCTTCCTGGGTGTGCAGATGGGAGGCTACGGGAGGGGCAGAGCCTTGTCTAGAGCTCTGGGGTGAACCCCTGTCCTGTACCTGGGGTGGGCAGCAGGGCTGCGGGGCTGGGGGACAGGGGCTTGGGGGTGGTCCAGGGCTGTGACTTCAGCCCCATTTCTGTGTTGTGTTGTGCAACGTCCTGGGAAAACACCAAACTGCACTGAGAACGTCCTGGGATGGGCGAGAATCCAGCCCCTTCCAGGACACCCCTCCCCCGCCAGGGTGGTGTGGGGACCCTCGGTGGGGAGGGGGTCCCCATTCTAAATACAGTGCTTGGTAACTCGGGTCACCTTCACAGCAACAGTCCCGAGACAAAGGTCTTGTCATCATCCTCACGTTCCAGAGGAGGAGATTGGCCCAGGATGACCCAGAGTGCACCTTCTGGGGCTGAACTGGGCTATCTCAGGCTCCCCCTGGAGCTTGGCCATGAAGCCTGAGGGGACAGCCCCGGCAAAGCGCCCACAAGGATGCTCGGTGTTGCGTCAGCACTCAGTAAATTCCTGTACGCCCCTGCGGTCCTCACAGCCTGCCCATGCTTTAGTCGAGAGCTCGGACCCCATGCCCCTCGGGCTGCACATGGCCAGCTCAGCCCGGCCACCGTGACCAGTGTGGCAGGGCAAATACCGGCCCCCCAGAGATGGGCATGTGCTAATCCCTACAGCCTGTGAGTGTGTCACGTCACTTGGTAAAAGGGACTCTGCAGACGTGATTAAGCTCAGGGCCTCGAGATAGAGAGATGACCCTGGATGATCTGGGGGGGCCAATGCAATCACAACGGTCTCCGTGAGAGGGAGGCAGGGCTGTGTGCTCGCCAACGTGAGCGCGGAAGTAAGAGGCCGGAGTGATGGGGCGAGGAGCCACGAGCCAAGGGAGATTTCGAAGCTGGCAAAGCAAGGAAACGGATTCACCCCTGGAGCCTCCAGGAGGAGCCAGCCCTGCCACCACCGACCTCCGGACTGTAAGGTCATAAAGTTGTGCTGAGTTCACGGCAATGCAGGAAAGTAGTACAACCGGGAAGAAAGCTGTTCCCAGACTCCCAACTCCTGCATACAGCAGCTGCTCAATAAATGCTCTCTTCTATGTGTTTGATCCAGGGAGCTCACAGCCCCTCCTCAGAGTCATCCAAGTTCGAGCGAGAGAAAGAAGCAATCATTCACAGGTGACCTTCAAGTGTCCTTGACCCCAATAGGTCAAACCTCTAGAAAAGCAAGTAGCCAGGGATCCCTAGAATTTTATAGTTTAGAGCAGCACCCTGGGAGGGCAGAAAGGTTCTGGAACGGAGTAAGAACCTGCCTGGAACATCAGCCCCCAGCCCAGCAAGCCTGAGGAGATATAGTCCCCTATATGTATAAGAACCTCATTTCCAAAAAAAAAAAAAAAAAAAGAACCTCATTTCCTCCTTACCGTCCCCTGTCTGGTTCCCCAGCACTAACTGACTGAAAAACTTGTATTTGCTCCACAGATGACTACGGGGTACCTATTATGTGCACTGTGCCAGGTTCAGGAGAGAGAAGACAGTGAGATATGGTCCCTGCCTTCATGAAGAAGGCAAGTGAGCTGAGCACAGGTTGCCCCAGGGCCTTTGCACTTGCTCTTCCCATAGTCTGGAACTCTCTGCCCAATACCATCTCCTCAACAAGGCCTTCTGTGACCACCCTGCCTCAAGTCGCAGCTCTCACCCTTCTGTGTCCCCCTACTCTATTTCTCTTCACGGCACTGAACACCGCCTAGTACCACGCATTTTGCCTAACAGCCTTTGGCACATAGTAGGTGCTGAACAAATATTTATGAGCAAATGCATACACATCAATGACGGTGTCGACATGCAAACGGGCAGTCATGGTGAAGACGCAGGCAAAGGTCCACTGGGACAGGTGCCCAGTTTTCAAGTGGTTTCTGCTCTCAGACCATAGGTGCGAGCTGGTGTGGGGCACCGCAGGGTTTGGAAGTGCAGCTCTCGGAGCCAACTAAACCCATGTGGCGCCAAACTGGGGTAGCTGAGGTCCCTGAGCGCCAGCTTATCAGCTAGAACAGGGGAAGGCAGGACGGTGGGTGAGCGGAGGCCGGGGCAGGAGGGGGACAACTGGCCACAGGGGCAGGCGCTCCCTGGGGCCCCCACCCGAACCCCACAACTGCTCAGCTCATCTCTTTGTTTCCACCTGAAAGCCCGATCACAAGCTTCCTTGGAAAGAAATGGGGGCTCAGACATGCAGATCTTCTCGGCAGCGGCTCTGTGGGGAAAGAGCTGCTCTGAGCTCTGCACCATCATGAACCGCATTTCAGCCAACGCTCGGTTTATCGTTTTATTAAACCCCGCGCATTGAATTCTCTTCTCCTTATTTCATGAAACCGAAATCACTCAGACACCCAGAGTCACACGCCAGCCAAGGGACCAGCTGAGAGCGAGCGGACCCTGGCTCAGCCGCACAACAGAAGGAAGGGTCTTCAGGCCCACGGGGGGTGAGTCCCCGGTAAATATCAGAGAGGCTTCTGGGGTGACATGGACCCACAAGCAAAGGGCCTTTCAAGGCCACCTGGCTTTCTAAACCTCCTGCCCCGACTTGCAGGCTCTGTGCTCCCGAGTTCCCAAGAAGATAAACACGCGGCTTGTTGCAGAGAAAACAGGCTTTGGATCCCGGCGTGGCTGAAACCACACATGGGAAGGGAGAGCGTGGGGGGGCCTCGGGCAGCCAGACAGCGCCTTTCCCTCAGAGCTGGCGAGAGGGGGCGTGCAGGGCTGGAGAGGCCGAGGCTGGACCGGCCCCCGTGCCCTCCAAGCAGTTGCCACTTGGCAGCTGGGGCAGCCGTCCTCCGAGGGCCTCTGTCAAAGCACTCAGCACCAGCACCCGCTCCAAGTGAGGCCTGCCAAGCACTTCTTGGGGCCGGAGCCAAGTACCCTGCCTTTCTGGCCCTGGAGGCCCAAGGCCGGGAGCCCACTTGCCCAACAAAAGAGACAAAAGCCTTTGTGCGGCCAGGCCTTTGGGTGGCCGCTGGCGTGCTCCCTGCCGAGGCTGGGGGCCAGCGCCCGCGCTCCCGAGGGCCCTGGATGGGGGGCCACTCTTGGATCCTCACAGCGACTGTGCGGGAACCAGGCTGCAGGAGGCTGTCTGCCTCGTACCAAAGGCTAGGAAGAGCCAAGGCAGGACTGGCACTTAGGGAGCAGAAGTCCAGGAAAATGAACGAGCCCCAGGATTGGTACCATACACTCAACTCCTGGGCAAGTCATATTGCCTTATTCCCCTGGGCCCCCTACTCCAGGAACTCAGCCCGGGGCCTGAGGGGGCTCAGCTCCGAGGAACCTGCCCGATTCTCCACTGGCTTCCTTCTTTTGTGTCCTCAGCTTGACTCCTGAAGGGCGCCTTTCCCAGGCGAGCTGGGTGAGGCCCAGCACCTGCGTGCAAAGCTCCCCGGTGTCCGGGGGGGCAGAGGCCTGCGTGCATTTTCCTGCTCTGTGCACGGACAAGGCCGAGCAGGATGGCCCCGGGAAACGTGCTGTCTCAGGTGCTTTCTCGGGAGCCGACGAGGAGACACGGATGTGTGTACAGTGCTTTCTAAGGCAGAGCCCCCGGGGAGACCTGGGGAGAGGACAGGGGCGGGGAGCGGAGGAGGAAGAGCCAATTCCAGGTGAGGCCCCAGCCCCACAGGAGCCCCAGAGGGTAAGCTCCATCCTTAGCTGGAAGCCAAGGGGCTGGGCTTCACACTCCTGCATCTGCCAGGGCATGAGAGCTCCCAGCCCTTCCCCTAAAGTACACGGGGACCAGGGGAGGGTGTGCAGGTGGGGCACCTCAGGCTCGGACCCAGCTCTCGGAGCTCACGGAGCCCTGATGAACTGGCCGCTGGAGCGGGGGGCTGGGGCACAGGTGGCCAGCCAACCCTCCGCAGTGGCCGGCCCCTCCTACACTGGGCTGCCCTCCACCCCCGCCCTGCATCTGGGTTGGGCGGGAACTGGCTCAGGCCAATGGAAGGGACGTTGGTGGGGCCAAGGCCAAGGTAGGTGGGTATCCAGTGGCTCTCCTGTGTTCTCTTCCCGTGTCTGCTGGTGATGGAATCAGGGCACTCTGGAAGCCAAGAGATGGCAGAGCCAGAGGCTAAGGGGACACTTGGGACCCTGTGTTACCCAACAGGAACCACGATGGGCTCAGGGTTATCTATCACAGCACCTGTCAGGGCTTGCCCTGACTACCACCACTGATTTTAGAAGTGACTTGGGGGTCGGCAGACCAAGGGCCCTGAAAGATGTCCCCGTCCTATTTCCTGGAGGCTGTCAACCTGTCCACGCCATCCCTCCCACGGCAAAGGGGAAGGACGGGAGCTATCAGTTGACCCGGGCATGGAGGGCATCCCGGATGGTCCGGGTGGACTCAGGCCATCACAAAGTCCTTACCAGTGGAAGGAGGAGGCAGAGGTGGGGATGGAGAAGCAGGGCAGACCCACGGCGTCGCGGGCTCCGCAGCCGGAGCTGGGGCCACAGGCTGGGGAAATATGAGCAGCCTCCAGAAGCCGGGAAAGGCTAGGACACGGATTGTCCCCCGGAGCCTCCAGAGGTTCGGAACGCAGCCCTGCCCAGCCCTGTGCGTTTAGCCCAGTGAGACCATGTTGGACCCCCGGCCATCAGAACTGTAAGTCAGTAAACGTGGGTTGTTTTAAGCCACCAACTTGGTGGCCATCTGTTACCACAGCAGCAGGAACTAGAGAGGACAGACCTCTTCCAAGATAAGCCACTGCCACGGGGGGCGGACAAGAGCAGGTGAAGGGGGCCTTCTTCTGGGCGGCGCCGCCTCCTCCCACCCTGTTAGCCTGGTTCCTCCTCTCCGCGGCCCCACGAACTGTGGTCCCCCAAAGCCCAGAGTAACGAGAGTGGAGGCTTTCTGGGTGGGAGGAGAGCAGCTCTGGGGAGCACCCAACAGGGGTGGCCGACCCCAGCTCCCCAACATGGCAGGTGAGAAAGGGAGGAGCCCCGGGAACTCAGCTGTGACTGCAGAGATGATTTTGGCCTGGTCTCCTGTGATACCCACTGCAGCCTCATTAGGGGGTCTGTGACTACCGCTACCTCTCTCTATCTCATTTCTTTCTTTCTTTCTTTATTAAATTTTATTTATTTGACACAGAGAGAGAGAGCACAAGCAGGGGGAGTGGCAGGCAGAGGCAGAAGCAGGCTCCCCGCTGAGCAGGGAGCCCGATGCGGGGCTCGATCCCAGGACCCTGGGACCATGACCTGAGCCGAAGGCAGGCGCTTCACCGACTGCTTCATCGACTTCACCCAGGCGCCCCTCCACTAGCTCTCTTAGTAGAGACATTATTTGCTACTTCCACAGCTCAGAAAGGACATCTAGGGCCCATGGGGCATAACCATGGGGCTACCACTTAGCTGTGCAATATGGCAGCCCTGATGACCACACAAGAAGCACATTCACAGAGACCACAAGGCGAATGGCACACCCTGGAGTTGTGCAGTGTGCACAGCAACCCTGAGTACCTCCTTGATGTTCATCCCACTGACATGATGCTACGGGAAGACCATTTTTACCACACCTACTCGCCGTTGGAGCAGCTAAGCTTCTGGGAGATTCTGAACCTTGCAAAGCCTCCATGTCTGGGAAGTGCAGCGCTGACTTGGAAACTTGGACCTGGGTCTTGGACACCAAGCCGCACCCTCGCTTATCACAGGATGGTGCGGCTTCTCTCCCAAGGAGGCTGCGGCTGCACAAAGGTCACTGTTCAGGAATGCCTGTTCCCATCCATTTGTGATGAGTTGGGAGTGTCCTCTCGCTGGATTTTATACCACGTGTGAGTGAGCCGCATGAGAAAGGGACCTTGCTTTGATTAAAGGCTTAAGAATATCGGGACAGAGCTGAGCCCGGGGGCTTGCCACTGTACGCGAAGAGGCTGTCCCATGGCCGGGTTTCGGTTGTGCCCTTCTCCCACCGCCGGAGACTTCCAGTCAGTCCAAGGCGTGTGGCTTGCCTGGAGTCCCATTTCCCTGCAGCCCCAGAGCGATACTCCCTACGACCAGCACGTGGCCACATCCTAGGTGGGCGCTCTGAACCATGCAACATCCACCTCTGGGACAGAACAAAGCAGGGGGGCCCCCCGTGTCCCCGGGGGCACCCCGCCCAGCCACCTGGCCTGGCACAAAGGTTCCCACTGTGACAGCTTCTTCCCTCTGCCAATGCTGTGTTGCTACGTACAGGATGTTTGCAGGGAGTGGAGGGCCAGAAATGGACCGTGCTGGGTAGTTACCCCGGGAGACAACAGATGCTCACAGCCCCCCGGGCCTTCTGGGAGAGGCCCCTGCTGCAGTGAGGGGGGTGGGGAGAGACAGCGGGGAGACAGGGGTCCAGAGCTCTGGAGAGAGGAAGTGACAGGACCGGGTGTGTGCGTGTGTGGATACGGTCCTGGATGTGTGTGCCTGTGGTGTGCGTTCACATGTTATGTGTACACGAGTCCCAGGGCGTGTGTGTGCACACGGATCTGTATGTATGGGCCCCTGCGAGCGGGGCATTTGCTGGCTCTGTGTCTGCTCCCGCGCGTCCCGGCTCCCGCGCCCATGTGTCTGGATGTGCTCGCCCCCGGCGCCTGCCCGCCGCCCAGCTGGTAGGGCACAGCTGGCCCGGGGGCTGGGCCTGCCCGCCCGATGAGAGGTGGCAGGTGTGTAATAAGCCATCAGTCACTGTCACGTTTCTGAGCAGCATCAGCAGCCTCCCGGGGAGGAGCCTGACTCCAGGACGGTGCTCCTGGCAGTTCTCTGGCCGTGAAGCTGCCCGCCCCCCGCCGGGCAGGGCTGCAGCCTGACGGGAGCAGCTGGGAGACGTGGGCCTTGGGCCCCTGCCCTGCCCCGGGGCAGCCCCAGGGCTGGGGGAGGAGGGCTGGGCCTTGTGTGTGCCTGTGGGGGGTGGGGAGGCGAGGCTCCCCCAGGGTCAGGTTTTGCAGGACAGTACTGAGAGCTGAGGTGTGGTTGGGATGGAGGAGGTGGGAGAGTATCCCCGAGGACGCTCCGCACTGCCTGGAAGAGGTGTGGCCAGGTGCCCGGGACTCCAGTCACAATGGCTACCTGCAAGCAGTCGGGGCCAGCCCCGCCCTGGACCCTCTTCCGTCCAAGCTAACCTGACTCCCACGCCTGCCCTGTAAGCCAGGCCCTCCCGTTAGCCTTTGTTCCCATTTCCCAGATGAGGAGGAAGAGGCATGGAGTGGAAGAAGACACTTGTCCGGGGCTCCGAGTGTGGTGGGGGCCGGGGGGTGATGGCTCCCCAACCAGCATCCCCCCCACCTGCATGCCCATCTGCCAGGGTCTGGGAATCCCTCCGAGGGCCCCTGGTCAGCTGGATGTGTCCTTGCCGAGAGCTCTTCACAGAGAGAAAGAGGTGGGTACCGGGGGTGTCCTGGAGACAGATGCCCCAGATGGCAGCCCAGGACCAGAGGGCGGGCCAGGCCAGCTGCCCCCAACGCCACACCCCCTCCCCACATCGGCCAGCCTGGCTCCTCCCAAGATGCGTCCACTAACAAGCAGCGCTTTCAACATGGGCTCACACCAGAGGCTGGCATGGGTCCCGGGACTCAGTCCCCTCAGGGCTGCTCTAGAACCCTCCCCAAATAAGAACACAGGTGCCCACGCACACCGACATCCAGCCAAATGGCCTGCCTGAGATCCACCCACAGGCCCCGCAGTGAAGGCCCCAGGACTCCACGCTCACAGGCCTGTCACCCAGGGAGGGACAGCCTCTCTGTCATCGGGGAAGTGCCAAGATGGGCGGACAGGGTCTCCGGAGCTGGTGCGGTGGCAGCAAAATGCACCCACTGCGTTCCGGTGGGCGGCATCTTCCCCAGCCACATGCCCTGGTTCCCTCTGGCCCAGCTGAGGCTAGCCCCCGCGAGAGCTGTGTGCCAGGCCCCGGCGCATTCCTGACGGAGAGGACCAGGAACGGTCCCCGCACCACGGGCAGAGAGGGGACGTCCACGGCATCGCGCAGGGAGTCAGGACAGCACAGGGCGGCGACCACACAGACGGACCCGGGGCGCCGAGACGCGGCTCAGACCCCCAGGAGAAGTAGATAATCGCGGTTTGGGCAAACACAGGTGTGCGGGGTGGTTCCCGGGGGGGTGGACGCGGGCACCGCCCCGTGGAGGGCCTGTCTCAGCGCTCAGGCAGCGGGTTCTGCAGATCCGTTACATTCGTTTTAAAATGAACGAGTGAATACAGTGGAATTACAGAGAACAAATACAGCACACAGAGGCTGTGAATTGGGGATGAGAGGGCGTCGGGAAGCAGGGATTCTGCTTTAATCCCTGAGGAGTGTGAAAGAAAAAGATCCAAACTCAAGGAAGGGAGAGACCCGGCCTCCAGGCTCTCCCCGAGAACGTGGAGACGGTGGGGTGGAGGTCTGCGCCTGAACTCAGTGCTGGGAGCCACCCTCCCTGCTGGGGACGCACGAGCCACGCCAGCACCCGGAGACGGGAAAGCGCCCGTGTCTACCTGTGCCTGCGCCCGCGAGGTCCGCTCCGGGCACGCCGCTCTGCTGAAACCGGGGGAGCCCCGGCTCCTGGGCCGTCCTGGGGCCTCTGGGTGTGCTCTCTGCTGGGGCGCCTGGCCGAGGCTCAGGCTCCCTGGCGGGGGCATGGACAGCTGTCGTTGCCTCGAGAGATGCAGACGTGACCTGGAAGGACAGGAGGGGACAGGGTGAGTCTTGGCCATACTTGCCCAACGGGTGGGCCCCCGAGCTGCTGGGCACCACTCGTCCCCCACGATGGCCCGGCTTTGCTGTCAGGGACTTGGCTGAGCTGGTTTGGGGCAGCGCAGGGCTGGTCCCCAGCAAAACCACGGTGAGTGTCTTCATTGCCCGGTGACCCCTGCCCAAGGACACCAGGCTGGCCGCTGGGCAGTGGGGTTCCACCTGCTGGCCTCATCACTCCCCAAGCCCCCTCAGCTCTGCATGGAACTTGGCATAACTACCTGCCAGTTGAGTATAATTATAATGATTAACCTAGCTAATCTTCAGTTCACTCTGCCGGGTGGTCACCCCGTTCCTCCCAACTCCGGCCCCTTGTTCCGTATTTCTTTTATTGTGATAAAATATACCTAACATTCAATTTACCATCTGGACCCCTTTGTAAGTATACTACCTGGTGGTATTAAGTACATTCACGATGTGCAACCATCACCTCGACCCATTTCCAGAACGTCCTCACCCAAACAGAAACTCCATACCAGACCCTCTGACACCCACCGTTCTTCCTGTCTCTATGACTCGGACTACCCTGGTTGCCCCATCCTCTTCCCACATCAGGGGAAACTGGGGCTCAGAGCCTGAGGTCACAGAGCTGCTCAACTCCACGGCTGACGCCCTCCCAGTCAATAGGGCTTCAGGTCCTGGGCTCACACCTCCAACCTCAGAGACCCTGCCCTGCCGGTGGGGGAGGCGGGGAGCCAGGCCCTGCACAGATTCCAGGGCCTTGATGCCTACAGCTATCTGGGGGCCAGTCCCGGCGACCAGCGACCCCCCACTTCCCGACTACGAGCTCCAGGGCCGTCGGGAAGCAGCTTCATGTTGATCCAGTTGTTTTAGGGATTAGTGCCATAAAACCAAAGTGCCCTAAGAGAGATGGATGGCCCAGAATTCCCTGGGTGAGCAGGGGCTCCGCCAGCCCTCCGTGCAAGAGGCGGCTACGTTTACCGTTTGTTTCCAGCATGCTTTAATTTATGGGATCCATATGGTGACACTGCCCAGACCACAGCCCCCGCAAATCCCACAGGCGTGCTGGAGGCCTAGGCTGGAGCCAGGAGGAGGCGGCACCTCAGCCCGGCACGCTTTATTCGCTCGCTCGCTCGCTCAGGGGCCCGGGGCCCGTGGGCATGGCAGGGACCCTGGAGCCCCATACATATCCCGTCTTGTCGGGCTTTAGCAGCTCTTACCATCTTATCCTAATTATCCTGGGAAACTCTGCCAGGCGCAGGCTGCTGTGTCCACCATCAGTCACAGGACGGCTTGTCCAGCCAGCCTGGGGACTATCTATGGGGTGGTACCTGGTCAAACCAGGCAGCGTGCTTGCAAACCCACTGGGGTGGGCTGGGGTCGGGAGCGGAGGAGGGTCAGCTGGCTCTGACCCCTGCCCATGGGCTGGTGGAAGGGAGAGAGGGGAGAGCACCCCTCCTGCTTCTCCTCCTGGAGCTGGGGGGCCAGGGTCCTGCTGGTGGAAGGCGGCAGGGAGCCACCTCTTGGGAGGTAGGGATGGCTCCTAGGATGGGGAGCTGTAGGCAGGAGGACCCTATTTACTATGTGCCATGCTTAATCCTCCCACCAGCCGTGTCATGCACCGAGACA
>NC_138384.1:3456020-3502153 GCF_054177405.1 Leptonychotes weddellii
CCCCCCCCCCCCCGACCTTGTTTCAAATAAATACATAGAATAGATAGAACCAGACTAGCATAGCAGGGAGCGGGGCGGGGGGTGGGGGGTGGGGAGAGAGGGAGGGATGGAGCTGACCCCTTCGCTTCCCCTCCCTTTCCTCCCTGACCTGAGGTCCCCGAGGCCCCTCTGCTGAATACACCATGTTGAGGACCCTTTGGCATCCCAAACCACAAGCATTCATTCAGGCTACAAATTAGCTGAGCACCTACTAAGTGCCGGGAACTGTTTAAGGAGCTGGGAATACAGCTGTGAACAGGACAGATGGGGCCCCTAGTCTTCTGGACTCCTAGAAGGGACACGATGGAAAAGAAATAGGTGCTTCACCGGAGGGAAACCAAGAGCCATGTGAGGAGCACCACCTCCTGAGGGAAGCGAGGAAGAGAGCTCTGAGTGCCTTCCTGGCAGGAGGACCACCGATGATGCAAAGGCCCTGAGGCATCAGCATCCTTGGTGTTCTGGAGGCACAGCAAGAAGGCCTGTGTGGCTGAGGCAGCCAACAGCAGTGGGAAGAAAGGAGGCGAGAGAGACAGCGAAGGGGTCAAATCTCAATGTGGTGGGCTAAGTGTACAGAGATCCACAGCATCCCCCCAAAAAGTCATGTCCCCCTGGGACTTCCGGATGTGAACTTATTCGGAAGCAGGCTCTTGGCAGATACGATGAGTTGATGTGAGGTCACCCTGGACTAGGGCAGGCCCCAATTCGATGAAAGTGTCTTTATAAGAAGGGGAGAGGATGCAGAGGAGAAGCCTGGGAGGAAGCAGAGGCAGAGACCGGAGGGACGTGGCCACAGGCCAAGGGATGCCTGGATCCCCCCCAGGCCTGCAAGAGGCAGGAAGGACCCTCCCCGGGGGCCTCCAGAGGGATCGTGGTTTTGCACTTCTGCTCTCCAGAGCTCTAGGAGAATCGATGTCTGCTGCCTTCTGTCACGGCCACCCCCGGACACCCTACACCCGGGGAAGGACATTGCCCTCATCTGGGGAGAGATGCGGGTCAACTCAGGCTCTGAGTGCAAGCAGGGCACGATCTGATGGGCATCTTCAAGGGCCAGGTGGCATCCCATAGCCCACCCTGTCTACCCCTGCCTCTGAGTTCTCGAACTCAAGCCCGCATCCATAACACCAGGCTCCTGGCCTCAGAGGGGGCTGATGGGCGCAGCGTCCTGGAGGAGAAAGAAAAACCACCCACGGCCTCTGCTCACCCAGGAGCCCTCGGGTGACACACGCCTGCCCGACCATGCGCATCCCAAGTGTCTGCGCTCTCTGTGGGAGGCTGATGGGGGCCCTGCCCGCGGCGGGCCAAAGCCGCCCACCTGGCTTTCCACGCGGGCCCCTCCGGAGGCCCCGGGAACAACAGCAGAACGGATCTGCCGGCCCAGACTGGTTCTCCCTGTTGCCTTATTTAAAGTTTACCAGACAGATTTTCTGCTCTGAAAACTTGGAGCCTGTCATTATCCACCCCAGAACCTGTAATTTTTTTTTTAAAAGAACAGCCCGGAAGGAGCAATGAGTCAGCTGGGTAGCGTCAGCTCCACACTTTGCCCGTCGTGAGCCGGGGGACGAGGTGAGTCGAGTCAGGGACGGAGGGAAAGGTCACCTGCTGACGCAACAAGCATTTATTAAGCACCTTGTGTTTGCCAGGCACCAAGCTAGGCGTCTCCACAAACACAGCTTCTATCAGTCTGGCACCATTTTACCGAATGTGCACGATTTGTGGAAAAGCCTCTAAAGAAAGGGCAAAGCGGGTAAGACCCAAGGCCAGCCGGAAATAACTGGGTACAAGGCTGGATGTGCAAGTACCCCCAGGCCGGGCCTCTAAGGGGGAAGGGAAGGAGAAAGCCGAGTGAAGTAACACAGGGGCTGTGAGTCTGTGCTCTGGGCACAGCCTCAGCTTGCTCACGGGTGAATGGTTGTGCTCCTGGCTCCCGGCCGGGCCTTGCACCGTAGCCACCGAGCTCAGATGGGAGGTGCCCGAGGAGCCCTCCCCACGGTGACCTCCTCTGCTGACGCTCGCCACCCCAGCCCAGCCCAGCCTGGCCGGATCCAGGGAAGGGGGAAGACCCCGGGAGGCCCAGCTGTTGCGTGGACAAGGATGAGGCCCAGGAGCTGACTTCCGGCCTGACATCACCCTTCCTATGGCATCACTCGATCTGGAAGCTTCCGTGAGGATTCCTTCCGCACTGACTGCCAGCCTCAGGTCACACGCCTATACTTCCCTCCCAAATTTCTGTCAACTGGCGGTGGATAGCTCTGAGACCCCAGCCCAGCCCTGGGGAATCTATCTGCATGTCAGGGCAGAAGGGGAGAAAAGGGGGGCAGAGCCAGGCCCCACAGTCTCTCATCAGGGGGAACCCCCACCCCACCTATCCGAGCTACAGATCACCCCGGGCTTTCCAAATGAGCTCATGGGCACCATGGGCTGGGCCACACGCCCAGTTCCCATGTTCCTTAAAAACACGGCCCGATTTATAAGCTGCTTGGAAGGCACATTGCTAAGGGAATTTGTGGTTGCCGAGATTATTTCAGAGGTGAGAACGTTAAGGCCCAAGGTCACTTCATGCCAGTTCAACATCATGGGGTGAGCCAACAGCTCAGGTGGCCCAAGATCTGACAGTCGGGGAGCCCCGTGTCTCCTGGTTCTAGCTCTGGGGGAGAGGAGCTGAGGAACCACGTCCTCATAGGCCATTTGCTGCAGAGCCTGCCCAGTGGGCTTGGGATAGCCACACCAACACCCCTGGCAACCATGACCCTGATGATGGCCCGCGTCCCACGAGTGCCTGCCACTGCTCCGAGTGTGTCCACATCCATGCCCTCAGTCCCTGCGACTACACACTACTGTCATTTCCATTCTACAGATGGGAAAACTGAGGCCCAGAGCAGATTAATGACTTGTCTTCCCGGGGCAGCCAAAGCCCAGAGAGAGATGCCCTCTCCAAGAAGGGCCCCTTCAGCCTTTGCTGGACCCCAGCGGTCACCGCTTGCAAAGGGCTGGCTCTCCTAAGGGGCCTGGTGATAGGTGCCCCCTCCCACGGCCTCCTGCCCACCTGCATGCGGTCCCTGCCACGTCACCCTGGGACTGCTCACCTGCCCTGTTCGAACTGTGCCCTGCCCCACTGCCAGACCTTGGCAGATGCTAGTCTCCCTGCCTGGCATGCCAACCCCTCTCTTTCTCTGCTTTCTAGAACCTTCTGAGTTCTTTCGAAGGCTCGACTCAGGCCCAGATGGCCTGGGAACCCCAGCACTGGTAAGATAGGGCTCTTGTCTTCATTTGGGTCCCCCAGAAGCTGACCCTGAGACTGGGACTGGAGTGGACAGGGGACCTGGATGCATGGGTTGGGGGTGGGAGGGGAGGCAAGAATCAGAGGAGTCAGTAGGGAGCTACACTGTGGGTGGCGGGGACTCAGTCCCTCTGGGGAGCTGGGGGCTGTGTAGACTAGGGTTGAGCCACCTGAGTGAGAGGAGGCTGGAGGGTTTGCCCTCTCCCCAGCCCCACTGGCCACAGAAGGCAGAGAAGCCCTGGCGGTGGGTCAAGCTCTGGGAGAGGTGGGGTGCCTCCGGGTACTGACCAATCAGCAGACATCTGCTGTCATTTGACAAAGGCCTGGTCTTGCTCCCATGCTATCCTCAGAGCACAGCACCTGGGCCACACACAGTAGGTGCTCAGTGAATGCTCGTGGTTTAACAGACACACAGCAGCATGGGCTGGGAGACCCTTCCACGCCCTTAGGGGAGAAATGTGCCTCTGCCTTAGGCCCCAGTGGATAGCTCGATGGCCACCAGTGGGCAAGGGGCTTGGTGCACTCCTGCAGGGCCAGCCCCACACCCTAGGAATGCAGGAAGGAAGACACAAGCATCAGGGTGCCGCTTCTGGGCTCCCACTGTGATTACTGTTGACTCAAGTGGCAGCTCATTCAATATTTAAGCTCTGTGCCGCCTTCCCCCCACACCGTGCTGGGCTGCAGCCAAGCCAGATCGAGTTACCTGAGCAGCTCGGGCGTTCACACCTGCCCAGGTTCTGCTCTGCACGCCCCTGTTGAGAGAACGGGTCCTCCTGCCAAGGGGACGCCACCTCCCAGCTCCCCAGACACACAAGGAAACAAGCCCCCAGGCCATTATGGGCCACGACGCCTGTGAAGCCCCATGGGGTCAGGATGGGGGGGAGTGGGGCAGCAGGGGTTCCCAACCTCTCAATCTGCTGCAAAGATCACAGGTGATTTCTGTGGCCTCTCTGCAGAGGACCCCTGCGGCCCTTGCAGGTGTCCTGGCCCTTGGAAACACCCGGGGCACTGACTTACCACTGCCCCCTACTGGCCACGAGCAGGACCCTTCACTTCTCTGAGCAGCTCCCTCCCGAGCCAGGGGGAGAGAAGGTGCCTGGACCTGGAGTTGGGAGTGTGGGTCCCAGACCTGCTCATCCAGTGCCATGGCCACAGGCCATACGTGGCTGTGGAGCCCTCAAAATGTACCCCGTGGCCCTCGAGATGTACGGTAAGTGGACACACCAGTTTGCTAGGAAGATAAGATCTCACGAATAATTCAATGCATCGATTACATGTTAAGATGATAATATTTTGGCTACCCATTAAAACGTATTTCACCTTTTTTTACTTTCCCATCCAGTTTCATGGAGATATCATTGACCGACGACTTGTATAGGCTTCAGATGTGTATACAACACAACGATTTGATGGGTGTTTACTGCAAAACGATCACCATGATAAGTTTTGTTAACATTCATCACCCCGTGCAGTTACAAAGTTTTCTTTCCTTGTGATGAGAATGTTTTTACTTGTTTCTAACGGGGCTACAGGAAATTTCAGATTACAAATGTGGCTGGCGTGGTATTTCTACTGGGCAGGGACGCTGCTGGAGAAGCTAATTGGCTGCTATGAAGTTTCCGGTAAATCACTTGACCCTTTGGAAACCAGCAGACAGACCAGATGGCCTCTGGCGTCTGTCCGGCTGGGACACTTTGTGGCCCTGAGCGGTAGCCTGGGAGCAGCCCGAGCACAGCCCTGCGGGAGCAACAGACCGGAGGATGTGGGCCACTCCCCTCCGACCTCGCCTTCCACCTCTCCGGGCCCCCACCTGGGGCCCCCACACCTGCCTGCCCTGCCCTCCCAGGAGCAGGCCCTGACAGCTGCTGGCACCCCCCACGCTGCGGGCCCGGGTCTGGTTTAAGGATGCACCGGGCTGCCTGGCCCTCAGGACTGGGCAGGGATAAACGTGGCCACCGGCCTCCAACCCCCTCTCCCTCCACAGACCCCTCCTTCTCCTTCTCAGTCTAATCTAACTGCACAGAGGGTCCTTGCAAGTCTTGGAGGAAGACAGTAAAGGCCAAAGGTCACCGGATGCCTCAGCCGCTTGTGTCCAGATGGGGCAGAGCTGGGATATGTGTGAACCAAGCCACACATATTAGCCAGGCCTCTGTGTGGTCCCGGGACACACACGCACACACGGCAGATTTTCTGAATTGGCTCTGATTTGAAACACTGTGACCGGCTGCCCTCCAAACTGTCCAAATGTCCCGGGTGTTCTGACGCATCAGGGCAAACACAGGGACAAGCGCCAGTTTGCATCTTGATCAAGAGGTGAAGGCCCCACATCTCTCAGCTAGGAAGGATGGGCCCTGGGACCGCTCTGCCTCTCTCAGCTGATGCCCTGAAAGATACGTGAGAAACAGAGACCACACCGGGGCCTGCCCTCAGGGGACCCCGCCTGCCTGCGGAGATAGGGCTCAGGAAACAGCAGGAGAAAAATGCTGGCTGGAGAAAGGTTAGTGCTGGGGACAGGAGAGGCGGCTCGGCGCTGCGGGTTCTGACAGATGTGACCCCGGATGACGGCATGCACCTGGGTGTGCGCAGGAGGAGGCCGACCTTGGGGAGCAGGCGGTGGGGGGGGGATGGAGGGAGCCCAGGTGTGTGCGTGTGTGTGTGCACATGCGGAGGAGACAGCTGGCAACCAGCCTGGCCGCCTCCGAGGCCTGCAGCTTCACCCAAGCCCTGCTGCACCTGCCGGCCATCCATCTGGCCCCCAGCTGTCCTCTGCCCCATGTTGGCCAGGTCACCGCATGCTGAGTATGAGTTGTGAGCTTAAAACAAACACCTAGAGCAATCTAAAGAACTTTCCAGAGGGTTCCTGGGAGGAGGTAGCATTCCTGTCCCCCTATTTTGGTGAGGCATTTGCAGACAGTCTTGGGGGCTGGGCGGTGTTTGTGGCACCAGCCAGGAGACTGACTTCTCCTTTTCTCTTCCCTCCCCCAGCTGTGTGAGGCACTAAGGGGCAGGAAGGAAGGGGGAGGGGGGAACTCTCTGAGCCTGCTCTTTCACATACACACGCACGCGCACGCACCCTCGCACCCTGGCTGGGACCAGTTCACTGTCATATTGCCCTAGGACCTGCTCACACCTCTCTGAGGTCCCCTGGCCTCCCAGCCTCCCAAAGTGAGCAGGTGTGGGGGTCTAGCAGGCCCAGCGTGGATATTGTCAGCTCAGCCCTGGCCAGAGGGTGGCAGAGGTCAGGCCTTGACTTGAGAGCAGCCCCAGCAGCTCACATATCCCTTTTCCATAGCTATCCACGGCCCAGGCCTGAGGCCACCTGGCCTCAGCCCTCCCTTGCCTGTCTGTGCTGGCCCTGGCCCTAGAGTCCTGTTTCAGGCTAAGACCTCGCCCCCGCCCCCCCCCCCCCGGGGATATGATGCCCCAACAGCTGTCCTGTGGTGACCGACAGGGCAGGAAATCCTGTCAGGGCACAGGGCAGGGAGGGGGCGGGAAGGGGCACTGAGGCAGGGGTGGGATTATTCTGCTTGGCTTCCTCAGAGCTGACTGAAAGGCGCTGTTGTCCGTGACAGAGAGAGGGCCAAGATGGCCTGGCCCGGGCCCAACCAGGCGGGCCTTCTTGGGACACCCACCAGGGTGGGCTTCGGGCCGGGGCAGCCTCTCAAACATGGAACCACACAGGACAAGGGTTGATCAAGGGGTCTCAGGGCCTTGAAGGGGAGATGCGTGGCAATGGGGGCAGGGGGTCAGCTGGAGGAGAAGCAGGATCGGAGGAGAAGCAGGATCGTGGGAAGGCAGAGGGTTCTCTGACGCTGACTTGGGACGTACTCCCAGGAGAAGGTCGCAGATTAACTCCCTCCATCGTACAATGGTCCTCATGCAGCTGTTACAGGTGGGGCCCCTCACTGGGTGGGAAGATGGGGCTCAGCAGGGAAGGTGCAGAGAGGGGACTTGAACCTGGAGCCCACCTGTGGACTCCCAGCTGTGGTCTCAGGGACAAGAGGCCACTGCTGGGCCTGCCCTTCCCGTCCTGAGAAAGAGCCTTGGGAGGCCCCATGGACTTCCCTCCTGTCTGGGGAGTGGGAATGTCTCTGCTGGGGTTTAGGGGCTAATGGCCCACAGGCTATCAGACCTTGGGGCTTCTGCAAACATCCGTGGAGGCAGGGCCTCCTCCCTGCCCAGAGCCAGTCCCAGGGAGGCCGCTCGCTCCAAGGACCCACAGCCCCTGTTGGTCCTGATGCCTCTTCATCCCCTGCTGGGCAGCCTTGTATCTTGGGCAGCCCTGCCAGGAGGCTGCCCCAGACAAGCCAGGACAATACGGGGAGAGAGACCCAGGGCCGCCCTTCCTCAACCTGGGTGGACAAGACCTCATCTTGCTTGTCCTGGGGTAAACAGTGCACCCCACCCCATGAATGTCTTCCCGGAACCTATGGATGGGACCTTATCAGAAACAGGGTCTTTGTAGGTAGACTCAACTTAAGACCAAGTCATGCTGGATTGGGGGTGGGCCCTAAATCCAACGACAGATGTCCTTACAAAAAAGGCACAGGGAGATTTGGGGACACAGAGGAGAAGCCACGTGACCGTGGAGGCAGAGACTGGAAGGATATGGCCACAAACCCCAGAAGGCCTGGGGCCTGCAGATGCCCTGGCAGCGAGACCACCGCCTGGCAGAAGGAGAGGGCACCTCCTCCGTGGGGGCCTTGCCCTCCCCCTCTTGCCTCACTGCCCGGGGGCTTAAGGTTTCCACCCATCGGCTGCGGGGAGAGCTCCAGAAATGGGGCGTCTGGGGGGCCTTTGGAATTTGAGACTGGCACCCAGGAGCAGGCTGTCCTTCCCCTCCCGACCTGTCTCTGCCATCAGACCCACCGCCCGCTGAAAGATGAGCTAATCCTTCTTGACAGACCCACTGCCATTTCTGACAGCCGTGGAGGAGAAGCCGGCTGGGGCTATATTTAGCCTCCAACTGCTCCTGCCCAGGTGGTTCTGAAGTGAGAAGGTGCCGAGGGGGGGAATGGGGGGGGGAGCCAGGAGGAAGGAAGGAGCGGGGAGGGAGGCCAGTCTGATCCCCTCGTTATGAAAACGGAGGAGAGGAGGATGGAAACGTTCACGGGAATGATGGTTGAACCAAGGCAGCTGCTATTTCTTGGGCACTGCCCGCTGACGGACACACATTCACGGCCAGCCAGTGCGGCAGCCGTGGCTCTTATGCCCATTTCCCTGACCAGGAGACTGAGGCCTGCAACAGCTGCAGGCCCCAAACTGAGGGCGATGCTCGGACCCCGCAAGGGCACCCCTCCCCGGGTCCTCTCTTGTCACCGTCAGGAGAGCGCTGCTCGGGCCATCCCGCACGGGGCGGGGGGTGGGGCGGGCAGGTGGCGGGGGCGGCGGCAGGAGGCGTGGGCCGGGCCCCCACCCCGGCTGCTGCGGGTCAGGGGTGAGGCGGCGCTAAGTGGCTTATGCCTCCATGTGGAGGCCAACTGACAGACGGCTGGATTAACAAAGACGCGCTCTGTTCGCCGGCAGGTCATGCGGAAAGCACGGCCACGGCCCCTGTCACTTCTCCTTTTTTATTTTTTTGTAAGAAGAGATGTTTGTTCCCGAGCCGAGGTTTGGGGGGGGGGCGGGGGCACCGGCCTCTGCACCAGCTGGAAGCGCATCAGCTGCGGCGGTACAATGGACGCTCCCCGGCCGCGTCCACACCTCGGTCCCGGCCCGCCCCGCCGCCCGGCGACCCTCCCGAGGCAGAGCGGCAGCTGAAAGCGGTCATTAGGCCTGAATGGAGCCTGCAGCAGGCGGCCGTGGGGCGGGCGGGTGGCTCCCCCCCCGCCCCCCGCAGCTGAGGACACGCTCCCCACCCCGGGGCCCTGGAGGGGTGCGGCTCCTGCCCCGCCCGGCCGATCCCACGCCCCCGGACACGAAGGCAGATATTCCAAATTAAATAAGACGTCTCCTGAAAACCGATCTCCCCCATTTCTTCGTGCATGTAAAATGGGGCCACGTGGGAGTTTCACATGACAGACATGGCTGGGGTCCTACTGAGATCGGGCAGCCTGCGTCCAGAGCCCCGCTAATCACAGGGGTCCAGACCCGTGGCCGCAGCACCCCTGGGGGCTGGTCAGACATGCAGATTCCCGGGTCCCATCCAGGCCTGCAGAGTCAAATCCTAATTCCCCGGCCAATGGGGGGAGCCCCCTGACTGCTGTACCTGTGACCTGCCACCAAACCGAATCAGGCCTCTGGTACTGCCAGGCACCCGTCCGAGCGCTCGCAAAGCCCCGGGTCCGCAGAAATGCCCGCCACCCACCCAAGGTGGCTCAGTCCCCAGCGGGGTGTAGGGGGAGCGGGGGATGTGGAATTTCTCCTGTGGGTCATGGTCGCCACAACATTGGATCTCAGAAAGCTGAAGCTGCCCCGATCTGCCCCAAAAAGGTTTCTGGTCCAAACCTCTCTGATTTAGAGACTATGTGGAAGAAGGCAGTCTAGCCTGCAGAATTCGAGAACGGTTTACTTCCACAGGCAAGGCACTTAAACATACATATTTCATTCTTTTCGGGAGTATGCAGCAATGTAAAGCCAGGCCAGCCTCTTGGAGACCTCTGGGGGGTGGAGGCTCAGGTTTAATAAACAGAAAAGAAAGATTTCCTCTTGAGGACTGATTGCCGCAGGTCTGCTGACAGTCCTAGGAGCCTTTCCCGAGCTAAGTCCCTGTCCTCGTGTCTGTAGTCAGCACCGTCCTTGGTGGCTTCAAATGCATGCCAACATTTGAGGATGGCTTCCCAGGCCCCGTAGTCGAGAGGCTGTTTTGACACTCAGGTCAGCGTCTGAAAAAGTAAAATGTGTCCTCTGGCCCAGCTTGCCCCAAAAGGTTCCTTCAGGGTCTTCCTGGAGGCTGGGCTTGGGGTCCATGGCACAGTGGGGACCAGCCACCCCCCAGGCTCTCACCACTGAGATATCAGCCACGTGCCTCCAGGTCCTCAGAGCTCAGGGCTCCGTTGGACGCCTCCTCTGAATTTAGAGAGACAGCAGCTCTGAGTTCTAGTTCAAATATGAGGACACCGGCATTCAGACGCTTATTTGGGGTCCCCTCAAAGTTCACAGCTAAATCCCTCCTCTGCCCTACCCCCTCCGCTGGAGGATGCCCTCGGCGTGGCCGGCAAGCTACTGGGGAGGAAATCACCACATCCTTCCCTATGTTTCAAGAACCTGCTATCGGCTTCAACAGAGCCGAATCCAAACTTCCCAAAATCCCAAGTAATGGTGGGTAGTGGAGGATGAACTGTGCCCATAGAGGTCAGCCCCTGCCCGTGGCTCCTGGGGGCGGGGCGGGGGGGGGGGGATGTCTAGGCCCTTGGGATGCCCTGGACAAGTCTTTGTTTACGTGGGGCCATGGGCCACATGGCATACTGTATGAATCAGCATGATTTCTGGTGGGGGCCTGGCTACCTCTGGATGGGAGGACACGGAGGTCAGCCACGTGGGCAGTCAGCCATGTCTCTGTGACCGAGCCCCGATAAAAACTCTGGACACTGAGGCTCGGGGGAGCATCCCCAGTCAGCAGTACCCTGTGTGTGTCTTGCCATCATGGCTGTGGGGAGTCAACACTGTCTTGGTTCCACTGGGAGGGGCCAACTAGAAGCTCGACCGCTCTGGACGCTGCCCCGTGTGCTTCTTCCCTCGGCTAATTTTTCTCAGGATCATAAAGCATAACTTGAGCATAAGAGCTTTGAGCTTGGGCTTCCGTGAGTGCTCCTAGCAAAGTGTCAAACCTGAGAGTGGTCCTGGGGACCCCTAGCTCTGCACTGGTGGGGAGGGAGGGCTGTCTTGTGGACTGCCTCTCAGGTTTGCAGATGGCAGAACTAGACAGAGCACAAGAGAAACGAGAGAAACTTTACACAATACTGATGCCCAGTCGGGGCCACTGGCCATGAGCTGCCGGATCTGATGGGGAGCCTGCCTCCCACCCGAGCACACAACCTGAAGTCCCTTAGAGGCCACATGTCAGCAGGTGAGCCATGCCTGAGTCTTCCCCACACCTGGGGGCGGCGGGGCTGCCTGAGCACAGAGCCTGGCTTGTGGCCCAACCCTGCAGACCCCTCTCCCCTGCCAGACACCGGCCCCCACCCTGGCACTCAGGGCTGGAATACTCCATGTCATGAGCTGGGTTTGGAGGCTTGGGCCTCCTTCTCTCTCAAAGCAGAGCTCATGCCCTAGCGCGTAACGGGAAGGGGCCCCGGGAACCAGAACACTCAGGTCCGAGCTCCATCTCTCTTTGTGAACTGGTTCTCTGACAGGCCACTCCTCTCTGGAAAACGCTTGGCCTAAAAGCCACCCAGTCTGCCCAACAGCTTCCCCAGATTGGACTCTGTACAGCCTTGCCCGGGGCTGGAGGCGGCCCTCTGTCTGGACGGCCCCAGACTGCTAGGACCTGCCTTCCCTACCGACTCAACATCTTTCTCCTGGGACCCGGCCCCAGTCTGCAGGAACCACCACCACACCACCCGTGACGAAGCATCTTCAACCCGTCCGCCCTCTTCTCGAGCGACCTGGCCTCCGGCCCTGGACGTCTTGGCCAGCCTCCTTCCTCCAAACCTCCTGGCCTGGCCAGGGCTCCAGAGCGTCGACACCTGCCCACCTGTTCCCAGCCCCGAGTGGGGAGGACTGGGAAATGGAGCTGGGCAGGAAGGAAGCCAGAGCCAGGGGGTGTTTTAGGGACACCGGGAGCCAATACACTATCAGAGGAAGGTTCTCGCTCTTTTTCTAGAGCAGCAGTTCCTAAGTCTGGCTGCACACTAGAATCACTGGGGAACTTTACACAGTACTAATGCCCACGGACCATGGTCAGAGACTCTGGTGTAGTTGGTCTGCATGGGGCCAGGGCATCAGTGTTTTGTAAAACGCTCCCGGGTGGGGGCACCTGGGTGGCTCAGTCGTTAAGCGTCTGCCTTCGGCTCAGGTCACGATCCCAGGGTCCTGGGGTCGAGTCCCACGTCGGGCTCCCTGCTCGGCAGGAAGCCTGCTTCTCCCTCTCCCACTCCCCCTGCTTGTGTTCCCTCTCTCGCTGTGTCTCTCTCTGTCAAATAAACAAAAATAAAATCTTTAAAAAAAAACAAAAAAAACCGCTCCCGGGTGGTCGTAATGTGCGGCAGGAGTTGAGGACCGTTGTTCTCAGCCCCCTCTGGGTGGGGCGCACACACAACCCCCCGTGAGCGGCTTCGCCAGGGCAGAGCCCACCAGCAAGCCCGCTGGGATGTGCCTGCATCCAGGTAGCCTTCCCCTGCTTCTCTCAGAAGGAGCATGCGCCCCGCAGATGGAGGGCTGGGCCGGGCCGCGGGTGGAGGGGCACCTCTCATAGGACTTGGCCTGGGTGGCGTGGCCTTCAGGGGCCCTGAAGGAAGTGGGCCCCATTCTGGGCTGGATGATGATCGAAAGCAGGGGCCGTTTGGTGACGGGGGACCTTAACGGTTCCTAAGAGGCTACAGGGGTCACAGCAAAAGAGGCACAGTTGGTGATGCTGGTGGTCCTGCTGTCTGGCCCCCGTCTTGTTCCGGGTGAGGTCACGAGTGCCCTGGCCCGGCCCGTCTGTATTCTGTGAGCGTTGCTTGTGTTCGGCGGGCATGTCATCCCCAGCTGCCGGCAGGCAGATTTTCACTTGCTCAGCTGATACCAGGCCTGGCAGGCTCAGGGCAAAGGGACCCCCGCCTTGGTGGCTGCCCGCATGCTCTCCAATCCCAAAAGCCTCCTTCTTTCCCTTTCCTTTCCGAAGTCACGAGCCTGGTGCTTCTCCTGGCATGGAAACGAGCTGCCCCTGGGGGCCGCCCAGTCTCACCCATGATGCCTGGAGGGCCCCCACCCCACCTGAGTGTCCATCCTCCGCTGGCTGTGGGCCTACGCATCAGCCTGGGGACCACTGGAAACTCTGCACACAACTGTGGCGTGACTGACCCCTTCCTTGCTCTGGGACTCAGTTTCCCCATCATGAAGCAGGAAGGCTGCCTCCCAGGTCCGTCCGCGTGACATTCCGTGATTTGGGGCATCTGGTGCAGAAAGGATACATGGCAGCCACCCTGTCCCATCTGCTTGGACAGTTGCCCCTCATGGCCTTCGGGAGCACCTGCTGCTGTCTCCTCTCATCAACTCCTCACTTCTGGGATCTTCCCCAGCCCCTAGGACCACTCCTGGTCCTGCTGTCCTCGTCTGGGTCACTGTCTTTGCCTGCAGCCAGGAGGCAGACACTCCTGTCCCCAGCCGGTTAGGATGCCCTAGCTGGCTCTGGGGGGTGCCTGGAAAAGCACAGGGCACAGCCCTTGTGCTCAGAGCTTGCAGGGGACTCAGGGCTCAAGGTCCCCCCCCGCCTTGAGAGCAGGAGCTGTGACCAGCCAGCGGCCACACTTACTGGGCCCTCGCCCTGTGCCAGGCTGTAACCCTCACGGCCTCCCTGAATGGGGGGAGTCCTGTTTTCACGCTCGTTTTATTCATGGGGAAACTGAGGCAGGGCCAGGTTTAAGTCCCTCTCCCTGGGTCTCCCGATGTCAGTCTGGCCCCACAGCCCTGCTGCTGGCCGTCCTGCGTGTGGCCTGGTCTGCAGCTGGTGTGCTGTGTGGCCTTAGGCTGGCCGCTTCACCTCTCTGGGCCTGTTTCTTTGTCTGTAAAATGGAAGGAACTGCAGAATGTGTTACGCAGCATTGCTGTTTGGGGTCAAAGGAACGAGTCCAGGTAGAACCCTTGGCAGACAGCAAATGCTCAGTAAGTGCCGGCTCCTAGGATTCCGCACTGCAGGACAGACGTGCGGAGGATGGGGCCTCTCAGTGACCCTGGTGACAGCGAGGTCTCCCTGCAGGAGGACATGTCCAGCATCACCAGATGGACGGGTAGGGAATGACGGCAGCCACCAGCCGCAGACATCAGGACAGGCTTCTGTTCTGGGACTACCTGGGTAGTGATCCGCCCTTGAAGGGCGGGTCTGAAACCCACAGATGGGCCTCTTCCTAGGGGGCCCCCGGGCCTTTGCATCACCATGACTGGAGTGTGTCCTGGAGCCCCACAGAGAAGCCAAACCAGAGTGACCTCCAAGGGCAAGGCATGGGTCACGTGGCAAGCCTTCAGTCCCTGGGCCACCTCACCTGGATGCCGGGCATGGGCTGGGCACTCTGCTAGGCCTGGCTGCCTGCTCACCAAGTCTGCTTCCCCTCTCTGGACACCCAGCTAAAAGCAACCTTTCCCACAGTCTCACCTTCAGCTGGACTAACTCGGCATCACTTTCACCATGTCACCACCTCCTTCCACCCTCCGCCAGCTGGACCAGTAGCTGGGGACTCTGGGGCCCCGAGCCATCTCACGGAAGGCCCACTCAACATCCTGTCGAGCCACAACGCGCAAACGAGAATGAACTTCCCTGCATTAACCACTGGAGGTGCGGGGCTGCTTGTCCTGCCTAACACACCAAGCCTCAGCAGCGGCTGAGGCCCCGACCTCAAGGGGCTCCCAGTGCTCTCAGGGTGAGAGGTATGGGCCCTGCATCCGAATTACCGGGGAAGCCCGGTAAATATGCAGATTCCTGGGCCCCAACCCATGCCTCCTCAGTCACAAGCTCTGGGGGCAAGGCCTTGTAACCCCATTTTTAAATCAGCACCCCTGGTGAATCGAGTGCATGACTGCATTCAAGAAGTGCTGGTAATAGTGCAGAAAATCACCCTCTCTCATTTGATGCAGGGGACGGGGACAGGCTCGGTCCCTCCCGCCTGAGTGCAGCCCCACCCTCCCGCTGCCATGAAAGGCCTGCCGGCAGCACCGTGGGGGCTGGGAGGCTGCGAGCCCTTTGTGGCTGCTGGTCATTCAGTAAACTGGGCAGATGAGAGATTCATTAGGGTCCTCGCTTAGCGCAATGACGAATTCATTGAATTCTGATAAGGTCGTCCCTGAGCAGGTGGGATAAATCGTGGCTGAGTCTTGTCAGGACGACTCTGAGTCATCCCGGATTAAATTAATAATGATTAATTGGGGCTCCTGAAAGCTGAGCCACTGAGCGAAGATTAGAGTGTGCGTTCGAGCTCACTCTCTCTCCCTTTTATTTCCTCTCTCCCTTCCCCGGCTGCGTCTCTTCCTCCAGGTGACATTCAGAGACGGGAAATTGGAACAGAAGGTTTGAGAACCTGGAGCAGCCATCAACAGCCGAGCTGGGCGGGCAGGTCTGGGAGGGCCCCCGCCTGGAGAGTTCTGCTCGTTCTTGAATGTCTGACCCGCTGAGGCGGGCAGAGCCAGCTGCCTGGGTCATAGAGCCTAGCTCGCCTCACTCCGTCTTGCACCCCTGGGAGCTGCTCTGGCGGCCCCCGACTCCCGGGCAGGGCCTGGCAGGGCCCAGGAGTGCACGGGCGGGGTGGAGGGCAAGGGGATGGGCTCCTGGCTGTGCTCAGTTAGTGACAGAAACAGCAGGGCCTCTGGGCCACCCGGAAGGAGGGTGTGCCCATGCAGGGGGCTGCCGCCTGCAGGGAGATCCTTCTGCTCAGCCCTGGGAGAGGACGCTGGGGACGGGGGACAGGACCCCGCTGCGAGGCCACGGAGAGTAAGACACACACAGCCACAGGGCTGGAGAGCGTCCCACCTAGAAATCACAAAACAGAGACAAGTCCTGGGCTAGCCCCCACAACGTCTCGGTGGATTTCCTTTCTGTTGCCCATTTCGGGTGGCTTGGGATTTACCCCCTGCTGCTGGTCTCATTTTCTCTAAACTGTGGCTTGTGCAAATGAGGGCAGAAAAAGGTCTGTGTTCAGTGGCAGATTTTTAGGAGGAGATTCTATTTTCTGGAAACCATTCATTATCCGTACAGCCCATCTCCCAGGGACTGCCCCATTCGGGGGGCTCCTTCCGCCGCCCCCAGCAATTCCACACTGCGCTCCGGCGAAGGCCGCTTCTGCCAACTGCCTGAGTTATTAGCAAACATTCACCGAGACCACTGCTCAGCTAGGCTCACATGGCTTGTAAAACAGCACACACTCAACTTGGGAGGTTCAACCATAAACATTCCTGCAGCAGGCTTGGCAACCTTCCTGACGCCAAGCGTCAAGGCGCCCTGTGAGCGAGGCTGAGGAAAGGCGAGGCCAGTCCTGGCCAAGCCCTCTGGCTCCGGGGAGGATTTGTGCCACCTCAGAGGGTCCCCGGCTGGGTCCACGCGGGAAGTGTGCATGGTGGGAGGATGAACGGTGGGGGCAGCCCTGGGGGAGGGCAAGCTTGGACTCTCCCACCGAACGCTCCCATGCCATACTCAAGAGGGCCAGAGGGGTGGAGTCCATCCTGCAGCACCAGCCCATGAGGACCAGTGCCTGAAACTCTGCCTGTCTCCTCCTCTGCCGGCCCACTGCACCCCCCAATAGCAGAGGGCAGGTTGGCTCGGGGCTTGAGGTCCAGGGTGCAGAGTGCAACCACCGAGGCGTGTCCCAGCCCAGCAGCGTGCTAGGTGTCCGGGGGCCAAGCTGCTTCACAGAGTAGACCCTCCAACCTCCTCGTGCACAGTCTTGGGGAGAGGTTGGAATCTCAACCAGAGGCGCCGTGAGAAGTCAGGTGCATGCATGGGGACTGCTCACAAGTGCAATCCTTAATAGATGATGCATAAACAAAATGGAGTCTAGCTACACAATGGAATATTACTCAGCCACGAAAAGGAATGAGCCACAGACCACACTGCATGAGGATGAGCCTGGGACACATTGTGCTCAGTCACAGAGGCCACACACAAAAGGACAAACCTCATAGGATTCTATCACACGAGATCTCCAGAAGAGCCAAATTCACAGAGCCCGAAAGTAGAGGTGACGGGACGCTGGCTGGGGGGGGAGTGGGGAGGTCTCACTGAATGGGGACGGAGTTTGTCTGCGAAGATGAAAGAGTCTTGGAAACAGTGGGGGTGGGTGTGAGTGAATGTACTTCATGCCACCCAACCATACTCCTCGTGGTTAAAATGGCAAAATGTGTACTATATATATTTTAATATGATAGAAAGCATAATTGTTAAGTACAGTGAGAACCATTTTCATTTCTGCGGAGGAAGGGGCCAGCCAGAGGTCTCAGATGGAACATGTTGCACTTCAACTCTAAAGGCAAGAGCACGGTCACCGGATGCCCCAAGGCCACCTGCTCTAGGACACCGCCCTCTCTGTAAGGTGGACGTGGGTGTGGAGGCAGCACAGGCTTTCCCTGCGGCCAGGCGAGGGCTGGACACACGGCAGGACACAGGAAGGCCAGGTGGGACGAAGAAGGCAGCCGAGGACCCAGAAATCTGGGTTCTGCCCCCAGCTCTGCCACCCCGCAGCTTTCTGCCCTGAAGACCAATTCCCAAATGGACACGGGAAATCTGCCCTGCCAGACTCAGCACCTGGGACATTCAGGACCAAACCTGTTAACAAACAAGGTACTGTGTGGTCAGCAGGTATCCTAGATTTTGCAGGTCAACTCCAAATGCATTTTCCTCCCTAAAGATGAGCGCACACATAACTACGTGAGGTTTGATTGCTTTACACCATGGTACGTGTTCACTGAACGAGCTCACTGACCAGAAGGCAAAGCCCCACAATGTTATGGTGGGTGGGGGCTGGGAAATATGGCCGTGGAGTGTCAGGAAGACAGAGATAGATGGGGGGGTGCCCACAACCAGAGGTACTGGTGCGGGGGGACCAGCTCTGCCAGCCAGGAAGGAAAACTGTCCAACACCATGTACATAAATACCTAGATTCCCTCTGAGCCCACGCCTGCCGGTTCTACACCATCTGCAGTGTGTAGGACTCAGCCTTCCCATCAACAGGGCCTGAACCTGTTTAATTATCTTACAATATGACAAGGTCTCTTTTATCAGAGCCAAAGAAATGTTCCTCCCAGCGGTCCCTTCTCACAGACCAAGGACATCTACCAACTGAAGAGTGTGCTCCAGACCCCAAGGGCAACACTGGAAAGAAACCTCTTCACAACACACCTTCCTGGAATTTCGGGGGTCTTCCATCCACAGAGAGGTCCCACTGCCCAGGCTGGCTGCAGAGACTCTCAAGGTCAATTGACCTTGAGATATGGAAAGACACTCACCTAGAGTCAGCCCACTGCCTCGTCGGCCCTCCGTCACCACCCCAGGCCATCCCTGGCTCATGCTTCCTCATGCTGCGAACCTGCCACCAGCCCAGGCCCCCTTCTCAGGGTGGGAGAGTCCGCCCGGGTCCCTGGGCTCTGGTTTCCCTTCTGCCCCTCCTTGTTGGCCTCCACCTGAGTGGCCCGCTGCTCAGCCCGGTGTGGCAGGCAGAATAATGGCCCCCAAAGATAAGTCGACCCTAGTCCCCCAGGCCTGTATGTATGTGACCTCTCACGGCCAAAGGAACTTTGCAGATGGGATGGAGTTGAGGACCGTGGGTAAGGAGGGGTCCTGGATTCTCAGGCGCTGAGTAGGAAGTGTGATGACAGAAGCAGGTCAGGGAGGCGCTGGGCTTCAGGCTTTGAGGAAGGAGGGGCTGAGAGCAGAGGAAAGCTGGCCCTCCAGGAGCTGGCAGAGGCCAGGAAATGGATTCTCCCTCCAGAAGGGAACCAGCCCTGCCCACGCCTTGATTTCACCCCAGGGAGACCTGTGTGCGACTTCAATACACGTGCCTTGTCTCAGCCGGCGAGGTGAGGTTCCTTCGGGAGGCAGCCACAGATAGCCAGTGCCCAGGCTCAGGGCCCCCCCAAGCCACTAAGACACAACACCGATGCTGATCAGCTAAACTCGAGAGACAGGCAGGGACCAAGGCGTGCAGGGCCCCGGGATCGAGTCTGGGCTCTACCCCAGCCTCTCTGACAGCACAGACTTAGCCCCTCTGTCCGCATCTCGGGCAAGGTCTGCAGGTGGCATGACAAGCATGCGGAGGCTGGGCCACTGAACGCCCGAGCCGGCCCCTCGGCGGGCCACTCGAAGATGTCCACGGGAAGAGCTCTCCCAGCGTCACTTGCCTGACCTTCCACGCCTGCGAATGCCACCCTGCTGCCCACAGACTCATCCCTGCAGGGATGCCTTCCCTGCTCCCTGTAAGAACCTGCTTCTGAAATCTCACCTTCCCCTCCCCGCCCTGAGCCCTGGGTCCACGGCGGGACCCGCCCAAACCAAAGCTTTGTGACGCAGCAGAATTCCTACCCACCCCAGCACGGCCTCCCACCCCAGCAGGTGACCCCGGGCCGGGCTTCTGTCCTGCCTCCCAGTGCCCCTCTGCTGCACGACTCCGGAACAGCAGGCCCAGCACGGCGGATGCCGCATGAGGAGCTGACATGCTGATGATGTGGTGGCCTGACCACGTGTATGTCTCGACCTTGGCTTCTGATCGCAGTCCTCTCCCAAGGCAGGGAACGAGAAAGCACCATGCACAACTCGTTCAGAGACGGCGCGTGAGTGGCAGCCCCGGGGTGGAGAGGGGCCTCTCTTGCCCCTGGCTGATGGCATGAGGGACTTGTCCTCTGCAGCAGGGCCCTGGCACCTCTCCCCTCTTCCCATTTCCAAGCTGAGGAGGATCTGGGAGGACCCCCGCCAAGTTCCAGGAGTCCCCTCTCCCCCCACCCAGGACCCGGAGGGCCATCACCTTGACGCTCGGGCAGGCAGAACTCCATCCCACCCACCCCTGCCCCTGGACGACAACTGTCAAAATGCAGGGTCAGGCCTGCCCAGCTGTCGCCAGACGGTGCACGGGGACCACGGGGACCACGCTACCCCGCCACCCGGAGGACCCTGTTTGGGGTGGGGCCCCACTGCCCAGCTGGAAATATCAGACCGTCCAGGGCGGCATCTTGCCTGCAAGTGTTCTGGCCCAGACTTGGCGGTTTCCTGGGACCCCTCAGCAGGTGTGTCTGAAAGCACAGCTGCGGTGGAGATGGGGAGTGAAGGACAGACTCTGGAACTTTCTGGAATCACTTGGGTAGGCAGGCGATGGGCTGGATGCCGGGCAGGACACCCAGTGAGAGCCACTGGACAGGGGTGAGTGACGCCCTTGCTGGCCTGGAAGGCCACTGGGTTGGAAAGGGGTAGAGATAAAAGTTGTTTCTTCCCGGACACATCAGGGGTGCCTCCTGGGGACATCTCGGCCAGGAGGCAGCCGGAGACAGGCCTAGGCTCCTGACCCCCAAGGGCCAGCCCTCCACAGTCCCCCGGACAGGCAGGGTCTCGGGCCCCACCCAGACCCGGGGAATCAGAATCCGCTTTTTCTAGCAAAATCCCGGGAGATGTGTGTCACCTTACAGTCTGAGAGGCGCACGGTGTCCTGACCGCCCCGGAGAGGGAGACTTGCATCTCCTGCACGTCCTTCTCAGTGGCCCGTCCCAGTGTGTCCTCCTCACAGAAGGCTGTCCTGGCACCGAGCTCGAAGCGACCAGGTCTGCTTCCCGCTTTTGTCCCTGTGTTTCCAGGCGCAGGCGAGTGATTTAACTCCAAGTCACAGGGTCCCCCAAATGAGCTCTGTGGGTGGTGTCGGAAACCCCAGCCTGCCAAGGGCAGCCCAGCAGCTAGTAATGGTCACTGAAAACTAAAACGGAAGCTGGTGTAGCTGGAAACTAGAGAAATTTACAAACGTGTTCTCCACTTGCTAAGAATGGTCCCATCTCCAGAGTTTGTCTCCATTCACTGTAGGGAAAGGGGGGCCCCAGGGAGCCCCAGCCTGGCCCCTGTGACCGGGCCTGCCCGAGAGACCCCCAGTGCAGAGCCCGGCTAAGCCAGGCCAGGCCCCTGATGCTGGGAGGTCACGGGATCGTGGTAGCTGCTGATGTAAGGGGACGGTCAAGCCCCGCAGATGACCGGAAGCTGCCCTCAAGGAAATATTCCTGCCCCCCGCAAGAAACACCCCAGGCTGCAGTCAACGGAGGCAAAGTAACCAACAGGCACGGGGTCTCTGTTGGGGTCTGCAGGGCGCGTGCAGTGAGAGGTCAGTGGCGGGCAGGCCATGCAGGAGGTGCTGCCCTCTCGAGGGGACCGACAGGGGCTGACCAGGGTGGGCATGGACGTCAAACCACCACACACTCCCGGAGAACAGCCCCCTGGGCTCAGATCCTGGCTCTGCCACGGCCAGACGTCTGTACCAGTTACTTAACCTCTCTGTGCCTTTGTTTTCCGGTCTGCAAAATGGGGGCGACCCAGGGGGTGACCCATGCGAGGGCTGTGGGGAGAATGGAGTGACTTAGAGCAGGTGTGACCCAAGCTAACAGAGGAGGGCAGCCCGTGCCCACTCCATTCCCCGTGTCTTTCTCCTTCAGATTTCCACCCTGTTCCCAATCCGGAGGGTGCACACCTGGGCTGTTTCCTACCCTGCTGGGAGAGGGGAAGCCGGAACGACTGGTTTGGCAAGATCACCCTGCAGTTCAGCCACAAGCCCCTGAGAAAGTCTCATGCCTGAGCGTAGCCCACGAATGAAGTGTCACACACGGAGCACCACGCAGCTGGGAAAAGGGGCAGGCCGGACCTACGCAAGTCGCTAAGAGGAAACTGCCTGCCCGAAGGCAGGTGCCCTCGGCCAGGTGCTCCGGGAAGCCGCTCATCCAGGGAGAGCAGGAGGCCACACTGGGCTCTGGTGGTCTCTGGCTGTAACCGCATGCGTGGGACGTCTGAAACCTCCAGCTTTGGAGAGTGGGCTGCTCTGGGGGGGGGCACCTAGGGACGCTCTGCACCTGCTAGAGACGGGCAAGCTGGAGCACAGAAGGGGTGCCGCACGGCGTGGGATGGCGTCCCCCCAAAATTCACATTCACCCAGAAACGCCGAGTGCGAGCTTCTTTGGAAACAGGGGTTTGCCCATGTAATCAGTTAGGGTAAGATCATCCTGGATGAGCATGGGCCCTAACCCAGTGACGGCATCCCCCTGAGAAGGCCACGTGACAGCAGAGGCGCAGACGGGAGTGACGTGGGTCTGAGCCGAGGGATGCCGGGGGCCATGGCCTATATCAGGCGCCAGCAGAAAGGCACGGACAGATTCTCCCTCTGAGCCATCACAAGGAACCGACCCTGTCCACACCTTGAACACAGACTTCTCGCCTCTGGAACTTGAGAGAATGCATTTCTGTTGTCTGAAGGCACCAGGTATGTGGTTGCCCGTAACGGCCGTCCCAGGACACAGTACAGGTCTAGGAGGGCCCCGCAGCAAATAGGAAAGGCGCAGCCTAGGGAAAGACACAAACCTGGGACCGACAGGGGCTTGGGCCGGCAGGGGATTGACGACAGAGGGCATATGCCAGAACGCTCTGGAGCGGCGATGTTCTGTGTCAAGACTGCGGTGGTGGTTGCTCAGCTGTAAACACGTGTGAGTCCGAACTCACTGAATGAGACACTTAAAACTCATGGGTTTTACTGTTGTAAATTACACCTCAAAAAAGCTGATCGAGGGCGCCTGGGTGGCTCAGTCGTTAAGCGTCTGCCTCCGGCTCAGGTCATGATCCCAGGGTCCTGGGATCGAGTCCCACATCGGGCTCCCTGCTCGGCGGGAGGCCTGCTTCTCCCTCTCCCACGCCCACTGCTTGTGTTCCTGCTCTCTCTCTCTCTCTGTCAAATAAATAAAATAAAATTAAAAAAAAAAAAAGCTGATCGAAAAATGAAACATAAAACATTTGATCTGTATGCAAACACACAATTATTCTTCCTGATTATTTGTCTTGTTTTATAGACAAGAAATCAAAGCCCAGAGACGTTAAGTAGTTTGCCCAAAGATGCACAGCAACGAGCCACAGAGGTGGGACGAGGGTGCCTCCCAGGCTGAGGAGGGTTATCCTGTTGGCCTCCCAGCCTCTTTACTGGGCTCTGAGGATCAAAAGCAGGCTCGTCTTATTTCTGTCTCAGTCCCTGCAGCCTGACCCAGTCAATGCAAAAGGCTGCACTAATAAAAGATGGAGGGTAATAAGAGCCTTTTGTAGTTAAGAGTCACAAGGAAGTGCTCTGTGCTTGGGAAGGAGGAGGGCAGAGCCCGGCCAGGAGTTTAATGACCCCACAGAGAGGCCTGTCAGGTCTTGCCAATGGATGGCTGTGCCCGCCCTGACCTCCACCCCCAGCCTTCTGCAGGGTGAGGACAGCATGGGAGGGCCTCCCGGGGGTCAGGGGCTCAGTCAGCAGCTGGGGCTGGCTCAGGCGAAGAAGGGCTGGGAGGAGGCCCGGCCTCCCTGCTGGGCAGAGGCCACACACTGCGCCGAAGCCAAGGCCCCATGCCCTGCGGGCAGAGCTGCCCTGCATTCACACCCTCCGATACCAGAGCATGCACACGGGCCAGGTAGGAGGCAGGGAGGCGCGCCGTCCTCCGCAAGCCAGTCCACCGGAACAGAAGAATCCAGAAAATGCTGCCTGACTGCTTCAGGAAGGAGAGAAAATATGGCAGAAGCCAGACAGGCACAAAGGCACCCTCCTGCCAAGCGGCTGCTGCACGCTGGGCTTGCATGCCCCCAGGGCAGGGGAGGGGTAGGAGGCCGGGCAGGGGCTTCCACACGGGCCCAACTCACTCCTCAGTGCGAGCTGGTACTGGGTAAAAAGTCCAGGATGTGGTCCTTTCTGGCCATCTGGTCAGCATGATAAAACAAAAAGTATCTCAGAGACTGCAGGGCAGCCTACAAGGGAACCATATCCTCTCCTCTCTGTATCTGTCTTGGCCCCCACCAAGCTTTTATGCAGAGTTGGTTAATATTACAGATTATTACAAAAAAGGGGAGCAAAGTGTAAGTTAGAGGTTTAAGTTAGAAAAAAGTGCCCTCTTGAGGAGACATGGCTTGGTGTGTAATGTCTAGGCTACATTTCAGTTGATATCCTTGTGCAGTGTGGACCCTGCACAACTGCACATGGGAGCCCTGAAGTCATGAACAGAATGCCCACTGTGTGACAGAGGGCTGAAGGCATGTTTCTTGCTCTTTAGAGGCCTAGCGTTTAGGTGCAGGAAAGAGACCCACGTATGCTTCAGGTAACAGTGCAAGGCAGGATGGATCAGCGCCAAATGGAAAGGTGCACACCAAGGTGGTGCTTGGCAGAGAAGGATCCCAGAGGCCAGTGTGTTCCTGGGTGGGTAGCCAGGCAAAGGCAGGTCAGGTCACAGGGGTAAAGTGGACAAGGCAGTGTGCTCAGAGGTCGGCGAGGGGAGTCCAGGAGACAGGCTGGGGCCAGGACGAGTGAGGGCCAGCTAATGGGGCCAGGCCTGGGCCCAAGGGCGGGAAGGATGCCCTCCGGCGTGGCATGAGGAACACGACCTCCCCTCCAGGGAAAGGGCTTCACTGTTCAATAACCTGGCATCCAAACCACCTCCCCTTGTTACCAAGGGAAACCCAGACAGCACTTTTGGGAGGAGAGAGGACTCCTCTTCCTTTCCCACAGGGCCAGCCTGAACCTGAGCCCGCCTGCCGGACGGGGCTGGGCCAAGGGAGCTCACTTCCCGGGGTTCTGTACCTGAGAACCCCACCCTGCCTCCTGGCCCTGTTCCCCAAACACGTCCTCCTCCAGCTTCCTCGGTGCAGGACAGGAGAGCAAGCTGGTCATCAGCTGAATCGGCAAACGTCTTTGCTGGAGGGCAAGTCGGGGTGCCCCGCCCTGGGGCCTTGGGGCCCTCAGCCATCCCGAGGGAGAGGGGGCCGTGGTCTCCATTCTCTCCTCAGCCCCGCCGGGTTGGCGTCCCTTCCTGTGCCAACGATCTAGGCGGCTCCTGACGGCAACCAATCCCCGCTTTCCAGGGGAAGCTGTGCAGGTCCTGGCCTGGAGTTTGGCCCTCACCCCAAACCTTCAGGGCCCCCCACTGCCCATGGTTACTTTCTACTTGGCAACAAGGCCCCCCGGCCCCATTGCCCTCAGCTCCTCCCTGGAGACCACAAACAGCCCCTGCCTGTCTGGGCCCCTGGGATCCCCCCCTGCCTCTCCCTCTCCAGGTACCCCCTTTTCTCCAGCCCCTAAAACATGAAAGCGGGGTTGGTGCTGTGATTTGCATGGTCCAGGCACGAGGAGGCAGGAGTAGGCCTGCGAGGCCGTGGTTTCCCCTTCTCATGTGAAGCTTTTCGGGTGTGACTCGGTCCAGCAGCGGACACCTGCCCCCGGGCCTGTGGTCTTGATGGTACCCTGCCACCAGGTCAGGAAATCCATGCAGATGTCGGCTGCCCTCTCTGACCGTCGGCCCACAGAGTCTGCTGCCTCGTCAGTCACCCCACGGGCATCATCATTATGGTGGCATCTCGCTACACAGCACGCAGGTGCTCGGCACCTTCATAAGGACCAAGAAACCCTCCCGTTTCACAGATGAAAACACTGAGGCTCAGAAAAAGTAAAGGCCTTGCCCAAGTTACTTAGTGACCTGAATCCTGGGTGCAGGTGCAGAATGTGTCCACCGGACCAGCCTGGCAGGGATACCAGATGACATAGCACCTCCAGCTCACCCCGAGACCCTTGGCCCCTGAGAGTGCCCCACAGTTTGGCCAGCATTGTCGCTGCTGTGCCCCAGCCCCGGGGCCCGCCCAGAGGGAGGGCAGGCCAGGAAAGGGCCTCTTCACGTTCCCACCTGCCCGCTGGTCCACTGCCCCCCTGCGCCCGTTTGCCAGGCTCTTGACAGCAGGCCAGGCACGTCCTCCCGGGACCTCTGAGTCTCAGCCAGAGCCTGCTTACACCTTCCTCCTGGCCCCCCTGTGAAAGGCCACGGTGGGGGGCTGTGGCCCGCCTGGCAGGAGGCCCCGAGACCCAGGCTGGCTTTGGCTGGGACTGCTCAGAGGTGCTGTGATTGGAGCTGGAACAGAAATGAACAGGGGATGGCCTCGGGGCCCCTTCTGCAAAGTGCCCCTTAGGAGACAGGAATGAGCGGCTCTGAGTTTCCATGCACGCGTCTATGTTGGGGGGGGGTGTCTCTGATGGATGGGGACCCCAGGGGGACCCGCTCACTGCACCTAAACCTCTCCATTCCTTACCCACGCAGAGCCCTGGAGCTGTCACAGGGAGCGGACCGAGCAGCAGTGGGGACCCGGGCTTCCTCCCAGGGCGCCTCGTCCCACCTCCTGCTTTGTTTTGCACTGGGGTCTCAGAGGGTCAGGAGCCGACGCCACAGAAGCTTCAGGCAAGGTCCTGCCCACCCTGCCTGCCACGGTTCCAGAAACAGAAACAGGTGCCGGGAGGCCCTGTGGGGAGTTTGCAGCCCTAGTAGTTAGACGTGCCCCTGGGGGTCAGGCTGCCCTGGTTTGCAGCTTGCTTTTTTACCTCCGAGCTGTGTGACCTGTGGCAAGTTACCTGACCTCTCTGGGCTTCAACCTCCCCTTCCGTACCCCAGGGCAGTTCTGGTCCCCGCCCTCCCAGGGTGGAGTGAGATGTGGGGAGCCATGCTGCCTGCCCCCGGCCTGTGCTCAGAGAGCACCAGGCACCCGCAGTCACGGATCATGGGCCCCTCTCCTGAATTCCTCCGCGGCCGTTGTCAGGCAAAAGCCAACGGGAGAGGGGGGACAAAGACGGAGGCTTTCCTACCCCGTTGGGACAAACGCAGTGGAGTCACTCTCCCCAGCACCCACGGGCACCTGCGGCTCCAGGGGAGGACCGGGACTTGGGGTGAAGGGCCTCCTGGCTATGTGACCTCGGGCAAGTTTTCAGCCGCTCTGGGCCTAGGTCCTCATCCAAGTTGTGTTGGGACTGAAACGCCTCCTGCCCCAGACTCCACTGACCCAAGCACAAATGCCGCCTCTTCCAGGAAGCCAGCTGGAATCCCTCCTCTAAGGAGCAGACTGCATTCCGACCTCTGCTGTTCCAAGTGGCGCTGGGTGTCTCCCCCCAGACAGGGTTAGGATTAAAACAGAAACCTCTCTGAACTTTCTCGGGTCCCCGGTGTGACGTGTTGCAGGGTCCAGGGCCGCCCAAGGTCCTCATCACAGTCCCCACAGCTGCAAGGCGGGTCGCTCCCATGGTCCTGCTCTCTGCCCGTTCGCCTGGTGTCTGGGAGGTCACTCCCCACTCCCCTGCCCGCGCACTACATTCTGGAGAGAATTCAGAGTCAGTGCCTCTTTCCTCACTTTTTTTAAATGCCAAAGAGGCGGGAGAAGTGTTAGCACTTACGTCTCCCTGATCTGCATTTCTTCCTCCCACAAACATTTAGGAATTGCCTACTGGGCGCCAGGCACTATTCTAGGCATGAACGGAACGGGCCAAGCCAGGGCTTACAGAGCCAACTTAGGTCTCAGTGGAGTTGGGGAGGCAGACACCAAACAAGTAAAAACTGCAGAGAAGGTAACAACAGGAAAGACCGGAGGAAGTGAGGGAGTGAGCCATGAAGACACCAGGAGGAAGAGCATTCTAGGCAGAGGGAACTGTACGTGCAAAGGCCCTGGGGTAGCAACATGACTGGCGTGTTGGAGGAACAGAAGACCAGCTGAACTAGAATGGAGTGAGTAAGGAGAAGAGGTTAGGCTGACGGTGTGGGCCAGTCACTAAAGGCCTCCTGGGGCACTGTGAGGTCATGAGTGGTCGTGAAGCTTCCAAGTCCTCACACAAAATCCTGGAGCGGGTGGTGCAAAGTGCAGGCAGGCAGCAGGTCCCCCACTCTCTTGTTTGCTCTGGGCCCCAGAGTCGGCCCCCAAGGCCACCCTGGGAGCCCAGGCCTCTGCAGCCCCGCCAAGTGTCACCTGTCTTGCACAATTTCCGGGAGCCAAATCTGACAGAGCCATCTGTCTCGAGCAGACCCCAGTGCTTGCCTCCAGCTGGTCCCTCACATGGGCCAGAGTTCTCAGCAGCACCGCAGAACCCTCATCTGCTGTCCCCGTCCCCCGAGACGCACGGGGAGACCAGAGGCATTGGGAGCCAAGTGTGCAGATGAGATGAGGGGGCAGCATCCCCCGAGGTGGAGTGACCCCCTGAGCCTGCAGCCCCTGCCCCTTCCAGTCCAGGTAGAAGCACATTTTGCAATAGCTTCTCTTCAAGGGGAGCTGCTTCCTGCTGCGGGCCCCAGACCCTGAGAGACCTCAAGCCCCACACTACAGGACAAGGACATGTGGCTTTCACTTTTTTTTTTTTAACTCCCAACACAGGGAATAAAACCTCCCACTCTGGCTGATCATACAAACCCGCCTGACTTGAAACTTCCCAAGTGATACCAGAACAGATGTTCAAATAGCCCCTCAATCTTTCATCTCTCCAAAAACACACACACACATACACACGCACAATCCAGTCTGACGCTGTCGGGCACTTGGACTAATAGATGTGTAAACCGCAGCGCCAAATAATTTCTGGCAAGCCCGAGAACTCCTCACGATGATTATTATAGCTCAGACGTGCCCGCTCCTAATTTACGAGAAGAGGACCCAGGCTTCTGGGCCAGGCGCTCCACGATCTGTTGTCAAGACGGGGGGCTCCTGGAGCCAGGACCATTCGGAAGCCCACCTCGTAAACGGACGCCCCAGCTCAGCGAGGTAGGATGCCAGCAGTGATTCCGGGGGAGACAATGTCCCAGCCAGGAAGACTCCCCCATTTTACTTTCCAGAGCTGTGTTGTCACACTATTCCCTCAAATAAATGTTCCCATTTCGAATGAGTCACTTGGCAAGGAGACCAGGCCCCGATGCCAACACGCAGGCTGACCCTCCTGAACGCTTTCCTTGGAAAATATCAAGTGGCCATTGTGCTCCTCCACTAACAAGCCCCCCTGGGGGGGGGCGGTGAGCCCTCTGCCTGGGCCAGTTTCTCACGGCAGGGTCTGCTGACCTGCTCCTGGGCAAGCGAGGCACACACGTGCACCCGGGGCAGTGGACTCAGCAGCTCGGCACGAGGCGGGGTTCTGGGATGAGTCAGGACACTCAGCTTTTCTGCACCCACAGTCAGGAGACCCACCCCGTCTCCCAGATAAACCGGCCCTGGCTTCCCGGTTTGCTTCCTCTGGTTGGCCCGGGGTCACGCCCCACTGTTCTGCTTTCCCCGTGATGTCTGAACGGCATCAAAACCACATACCGCCCGCGACGTCATTCGTCACACCCCCCTGATGTAACACTGATCACTGGGCGTAGGTGACCTGGTCTGCCTGGTCTAAAGTGACCACTTCCCCTGCCCCCCCCCCAAAATCAATGAGGATCTTGTGGGGAGACACTCTGTGATGACGCGAACATCCCGTTTCCATCATCCTTCCGCCCACCGAGCCTGGCACCCACGGATGATTCCTGCCCCAGACAGGGGTTACCAAGCTGTCCGCACACGAGAATTCTGTTTCTGCCATTCCCTCAATGTTCACTAATGTTTTCATTCGAATTCTGGTCTGTTACTCTAGAGCTCAGCAAAAAGAGAGCCCAGATCCCACTGAGTGGGGCCCTCAGCCATGCCCACCCCACCTGCGGGCTGAGGTCTGCGTGCAGCCGCGGAAAGGCAGCCTCGGTGGGCGGCCTGGTGGCCGTGTGCTCCAGCCCTCTGCCAGCATCGACCAGCCACCCCTTTCGGGTTCCGTGGGCCCCCACTTTCCCAACTGTCCCTCCCGCCCGAAGGATCCCAGCAGGCCATGGACCACGACGCTCCAGTGGCGGTTCACATCCAGTTAGCGGACCCTCGCGCACCCCTCGCTGGCGCGGACACATCTGCCCCGAGTTCCTGAGAATTGTCAACCCAGCAAATCCCTTAATTGGTGGACATGACAAACCAGGCCCCTGCGCTGGAAGAACAGAGCCCCGGGGCCGGGAAGGTGGGGCCGTCTGGAGCTCAGGCATCTGGGCAGGAGCAGAGTGGAGGGCACGGGGCAGGCCTCCCCGCCACCGTCCCCGCGCTCGCCGAGTGGATGTGAGCGGAGACTCTGGCCCGGCTCCCGCCCACTCTGCCCTCTCCCGCCTCCTCCCTGTCTGATCGTTCTCCGCTGTCATGTTCTTTGTCCCCGTGCCGCACGCCGTGATTACATGCCAGGAGTCATCCTGCAGCTACAGCTAAAGCACGACCCATCAGGCAGATTCTCGGGGCTCCCGGCCTCCTGATCCACAGGGCCTTCAGTGCGGGGCATCTCAAAAGCAGAACAGCGTGCTTCTGAGGGCTGGCGGGCAGCCGTCTAGGGAGGAAGGCCATAGCCGAGGGCAGGACCAGAGCTGCCGGGAGGGGCCTGGAGACAGTGCAGGCCTGCCCCCCACCCCCACCCCAATCCATTTTACTCCCCGCAGGAAATGGAAGCCCAGAGGGGCAGAGATGGGCCCAAGGGCACCCAACAGGAGGGGCACAAGGCCCAGTGGGTAAGAGGAGGGACTCTGAAGCCACAGTGCCTGCATCCAAACCCCAGCTCCACCTTTTCCTAGCTGCGTGGCCTTAGGCAGGTGACTTAACTTCTCTGAGCATCGGTTTCCCCATCCATTTCCTAGGGGCCATCTGAGGATTAATTGAGCTAATATGCTCAGGAGGGTCGGGACACAGGACCCCGCCGTGCAGACGACTACGAATATCCTTTCCACCCCTGCTGGGCTGCTCTGGCTTTGGTCCACAGGCCTGGCGAGACTGCACGGTGCCAAGAAGGTCTGCCTGCTGGGGATCTGCAGTTCGGCCCAGGGAAGGCAGCCCAGGACTCAGCACCAGCCCACTCAGAGTGTGTGTGGCCTCATCCTCAGCTGCAGCCCCGTAAGTCAAAGGGAGAGAACCAGCTGGGATTCACGTGGACCCTGGGCACGAGGGGCTGGCACCCACTCAGCTCTGGCTTCTCAGGGCCCCCCCCCAGCAGGGTTTCCAGCTTCTGCCCACTCAGCGCTTGGTTAGGACAGAGCAAGGAGGCCTAGTGAGGCAAGGGCGGGGACCTGCGTGGCCGGTGAGCTACGACAAAGGGATTGTGACATCTGAGACTAGGTCACCAGACGCGTTACCCCTTTCACCGTGCTCCCTTGAGCTGTTGGCCATGTTGCAAGGTCACTCAAGCAGCCCCGTGGACAGACCCACCACGTAGACAGAACCCCACCTGCCTGCCGCGTGAGGGCACCACTTTGGAAGCTAATCCTTCTGCCCGGAGCCAGACCCAGCACGTCCTGAGAACCCTGGGTCAGAACGGCCCTGTGGGGCCACTTCCGAAGTCCTGGCCCACGGAAACCATGAGACCTAGTCCATGTGGTTTTGAGCCACTAAGCTGGGGGGGGGGGGCGATTAGTTATGTGGCATTAGGTATTAATACAGCATTGAATTATACAAATTAATCAGGAAACTAGACCTTATATGGCAGGTGATAAAGGTGCATGTGGACTTAAGAAACTCTGGTATAGAAAAAAATACCAAATTATGAACAGATAGAGAGAAGTCACAATCCACGATAAACATTCTCCTAGGGAAACAAGAGCTTTGCGGTCCCCCCACCCAGCCCAGCTGCAAGCCCTGCTCCTCTAGGGGGCTCACTGTCCTTGTCATGAAACCAACCAGCTACCCGGTCCCTTCTCTGGTCCTTTCTGAGTCAAACATTCGACACTCTTGGATCTGCAGCACTAACCTGGTTCTGTAAACACCATGGGCCCCCAAAAGGCACAAGGACTCTGGAGCAGGCTTTTGGCAAAAGCAATTTCCACAAACCTGGAGCAAGAAAGCGGGAGGCAGGTGGGCTATCCAGTTAACAGAAATAGTGAAAATAAACCACGGCCAAGAGCCCTGATGTTTGTGTCGCCCAAGATCCTACACGGGGCCAATTCAGCCCCCAAGGCTCCGAGGGAAGCGAGAGCTCTGCACGTGGGGTGGCTGACCCCAGGGATCCCGTGACTCTTGGCTAACCCTGCAGGTGTCACGGTGATCGGGTCCCACTCAGGCAAGGTGAATCCATCCAGCGTTTCTCCTAGGCCTCCCGAAAGTAAGATAGAGGCGAAGAGGCCCGGCACGCCAGCCTCACGCACCCCCTTCTCCATCCTCCTGTCCCAGGACGTCACCCAGAATGATGGAGCCCTCGGGATGTAACTGCCTCCCCAACGACGCCCACGGCAACCCCACCGCAGGCTGGACGGGGCGGGAGCTTCACATTCTTCTGGGATTTTCTTTTTCTGGAGTGTGGTTTTTAAAACAAGACAACGGACTCTTGGAAATGGGGTGGAGGCTCGCAGCTCGGACTAATTAAGAGGCAGGTTAGACGAAGACCCGATGCACAGTAACTTCTCCATCAGGCATTTAATCCACCCGCTCAACCCTGTAGGCCTCAGTTTAACCCACCTACGGAGGGGATATGAGTAATAATTATCTCCTCTGGAGAGGTGCTGGGAGGGTTAATTAACTGAACTGCTTTGAGAGGCTCCGCGGCCCGGCTCGGGGCGCCCCGGCTTGCTTGCCTGCTGTCAGGAATTCATGACCTCGGAGAAGTCACCCGTGTCCCCCCGCCCCACGAGGCTCAGAACTGCTGGCCTGTTAAGATACCTTGCAGCTCGAAAGCTTAATGGTGCTTGTGCTGAAGGTATTGTAGGTTTATTTGCTTCTTCACCTTTTGGGGTCTTTACTTACATAACTTCAGATCAGGGAGAGCCATTCTTCCCAAACGTCCCCACATCCCACCACGGACAAGGGTGCAGCAAGGGCACCTGGCCCACCTCTTCCACCTGGTTCCGGCCTTCTCCACGGGAGCCCTCCCCTGGCCTGGCTGCTGGAGCAAGCTCAGGTGGGATGAGCTGGGCAGGCAACCCCAGGACCTCATGAAGACCCAGGCCTGGGGAGCCAACCTGGGCCGCACCAGCGTGGCCCACGGGACCTTCGCCTTGTCCCTGGCTCCCCCTGCTTCTCCTGCACTAGTTTTCTGAGAAGCCAGAAAGAGTCACACTGGACAATGTCCTCGGAGCCCTCTGAAAATAGAGTAAGGAAGCAATGGGGACGTTTTTTTCAATGAACGATCCTAGTTTGCCAGAACAACGTGGGGAAAATCCCCACATAAAAGAGATCACTGGAGTCCGTGACCTTGGCCCGGAAGGTGACCCCTCGCTGGTGGAGTCGGAGAGCTTCGGTGTGCAGGGGGTCTTGAGCACAGAGGTCTCCTCCTGGCCCGGTGAGGGACTTGCTCAAGGTCAACAGGCAGTCAGAAGCAAGAGCTGGGTGCACGTGTCCCAAAGCCCCTGATACCTGGCCCCGGGCCTTGCATTCCACCTGCAGGGAAGCCCAGCCTCCAAGGGCTGGATCCATCAGCTCCAAAATAACACGGGCTTGGGGACAAGCGCTACAGACCTAGCTCTGGGGAGACTGCCAACGGACATGCTGATTTCAGCAAACCTTGGGGGGAAGGACGCTTTCCGGGGCCCAGGCGGGCTCAGCGGGCCCCCCCCCCCCCCGCCAACTCTGCAGGTGCAGAAATCCAATGATTCCCAGAGTCACACACCTGAACTTAACACATGGCATCCCCCTGGCTAAGGCTCCTGCCTGATGAAAGCTCCTTGGTAGCTCTGACATGGTGTTCAGGAAAGGGGCTTTTCTTGAGACTTCCCTTCTAATGTGGGCAGGGGAGGGACAGAGTCTCAGGGATGTGGGTGAACACAAGAGAAGCTGGGGCTCCGAAAACAACCACCTGCAACATCGGCACAACTCTTGGCAGACTCACGGGTGTTCAGATGCGGGGCTCGTTTGCTCCCCAACAACCCAGGAAGTGGCAAAGATGGCGCGACCCCTCAACAGGTGAGACACTGAGGCTATGGGGCTGTCTGCAGTGGGGCTGATAGGAGGCGGGCCTGGCAGAAGGAATTTCATCCCTGAGAACAGGGAAGCACGCGTCCGCCCCAGCCCAGGGACTCAGACCTGAGGCTTCCTACTTCCCTCCCCACAATTTTCTCACCCTCTTATTCACAGTGCTCAACACCTAAGCGAGAGGAGTGAGCCAGGCCCCGAACACGTCTCATTCAACATAACATAACACATCATTTGCCTTTTAAAAAACTAGGGGTAAAAACATCCCCGAGACATGTGAAGTAAAAATACAGGAACAAAAAGTATAATAAACTCATGCTCCTAGCAGAAGCATAAATCAGTCCAAGATTAACTAATTAAAAAAATCTGCATTATTAAGGGCACTATCGCTCTTCTCTAAAAAAGCGAATGGAGGACACGGAGACAAAACCCAATAGCCCTGTTCAGTAGCAGCTTTCGGGGCCTCCTGCCTCGCGAGGCAGACGAAGACCACCAAGGCTCCTGCCTGTTTTCCATGGCTCCCCAGCAAAAACACCGGGTCTCGGGCCAAGACCCGCAGGGCCTGGGCTGGGGGAGCTCCCCTGCTGCCCATGGAGGGGGAGCTCAGGAGGGCCCCTCACCTGCTTGGAATCAAATCCTGCACTTTGGCCCGGAGACCTGGACATCCCCCTCCTCAGTTTTTTTATCTGTAAGATGGGGTGATGAGAAAGACCTTTCTTTCGGGGCTGCTGCAAGGCTTAAATAGGATGGTAAGAGAGCACGTGTGGCCAATATCAAGCCTCCCCTGAACCGAGGCAGCAAAGCCCCCCAAACTCCCTGTTTTACTTGCCGGTGTCCCCTCTGCACACAAAGATCACACCGGGACCCAAGTCCCCTCTGTGTCAGAGCCTGGCACCTCGGGACCTGCCGTCCCGCAGGGAGGAGGAGGCCCAGAGGAAACCCCTGGCAGCCCCCAGCCCACGGCCCAGCAGCAGGAAGTCCTGGGGTCACCTGGGTCTCCCCCAGGTGCACACACCACCCCACCTCTGCATCCTCCACCCTCTTCCTGGCCAGCTGCCTCTGGACAGCCCTCCCTGCCACACCCACACAGCAGCTTGGTGGCTCACGGGCTGATTTCACTAATGTCTTTGCCACCGCGGGGGTGTTGGGCAGGTTGGGTCACGGCACGTGCTCAGACAACTGTGGGGTGAATGAATGGCTCCACCCCAGCCTCGCTCTGACTCCGACTTCCTGGCCCACCACAGAGTGGTTCTGAGTCTCCTGAGCCACCTTCCTTCGGTCCTCCTGCCTCGGTTTCTTCCTTTGAACTAAGTGAGAAGAGTCGTGTAAGGTGTTCAAACAGTGTAGACAGCAAGTGCGTGGCAAAAGCCAGCAGCCACCAGAAGGGTCTTCCGGCTGCCCTACAAGGCCTAGTTTGGTCCTCCCTGCTGTGTGACCTTGGCCAAGTAACTCAACCTCTCTGGGCTTCAGTTTCCTCATCGGAAAAGTGGGAACCCTGCCAACGCTGTCTAATAGTTAGGACTACGTTCTCTGTGGCCCAGGTTACCCACCAGGTGCTGTGCTAGTGGATGGCTCAATTAACCACCAGCTCCCCACCCTCTGAGGCAGGAAAGATGCCCATGATGAGGACGGGGACCCTGAGGGCCAGGGACGTAGGAGGTGCCCCCTCTGGCTTTGCCCACAGCCATGCAGGAGCTGAGGGAGGGCCTGTGTGAGGCCGTGCACCCACCAGTGCAGATATAAACAGGGCCCAGAGGACTGCTCAGCCGTCTGCCTGGTCCCAGGAAGCCCCTTCCCTGCCCAGGCCGAGGGCGCCATCTGCTGGGGGCGTGGGGCTCTGCACCCCGGCGTGACCTTTGCGGGGCTGCCACCCTGGGTCTGGGGCCTGGCGGGGGCGGGGCGCATAACCTTAATGTGCCCACGCTGGGCCTCTGGGGGCGGAGAGGGCTAGGTGCTGGCTCCAGGACCGTCTCTCCTTTCATTGGTGTGGTTCACACTCAGTGGATGTTTACTATGAGTCTGGCGGGGCAGCCCTAGGCTCACGTCAACGCCCTGCCCTCAAGATGCTCCCTGCCAGTGCCTGGGGGGGGAGGCGCCCCTCAGCGCCCCGAGGTCACGCTCCCCCCAACATCTGGGCTTTCTCCCTGCCCGCCTTCCACCTGGCTATGCCGTCCAGCCCTCCTTCAGGGCTGAGGAGCCAGACCGCGGGGCCTCCAGCCGGCTCCTGGCATGGAACTGTCCATCCTCCTCCCCATTCCTGAGGCTGTGCCCTCCGGAATCTTCCTCCGCCTGTAGGCAGATCCAGAGCAGGCCCGGGTCAGCGTCTGCGGCTGGCTGGCATTTCCACGCCGTGCTCTGTGGCCAGCCCCAGCAGAACCACGTGTGGCCTCTCGTTCCTGACAGCCTCCCAACGTGGGACAGGGGCTGCCAACAAGCTATAAGTAGGGACCCTTTGATCCTCGAGCCTGCTGGTGGAGAAACTATGGAAATGCCTCATCTCTCCTGCGAACTCCAGAAGGTACAGGGCCGGGCCCGGGGAGACCTTCAGGGGCAAGGGCTTCGCTTCTGTACCGAGCAGATGGTAGGTGCCGCGCTCCTGGGGGCAGGTGCCAGGCACTGGATCGGCCCGGACCAGCTCTGTTCCCCCCGCTGGCAGGAGGGGGCATGGGTACCGGGCCCTGTCAGCGCTGCTGACCCTCAGCCACCTACCGTCCCTGCATGCAGAGGACAGGGACGCAGTGGGTACCCGCGGGGCAAAGTGCACGGTGCTGGGACCCCAGGTCACAAACCTGCCGCGCCGAGCCCCTGACCGCCACCGCGGCCAGCACTGACACATGTCACCGAATACACCACTCTACCTATGCGTAAGATAAATTTGAACATTTTAAGTGGTTTAAACGACTTGGTAGGATTTATGACATCCTCCGGGTTGTGATTTCTGTCACCGCAAACAGAAACCCCGTCCCCATCAGCACTCACTCCCCATCCTACCCCTCAGCCGCCCGGCAACCACGAACCTGCTGTCTCCATGGATTTGCCTATTCTAGATGTTTCTATGCATGGGATCCCATACATGTGGCCTTTTGGGACTGGCTTCTGTCACTCAGCAAGATGTTTTCAGGGTCCATCCACACTGTAGCCTGCACCAATGCTCCACTTTGTTTTTACGGCCGAGGAATATTCCAGTATGGCCGGACCATGTTCTAACATTTGAAGATGGACATTGGGGCTGATTCTACCTTTTGGCTACTGGGATTCATGTTGCTGTGAACGTGCGTGCCAGTTCCTCTAAAATGCTTCCACGTCAGGTGTGAGGTTAATTACATACAGAAAGTCACCTTTCCCACCTCACGTAGCCGTGATGGCCCCTTCCCTGCATCCCCTCTGTACAGCTGGTGACGATCACCCCAGGCCAGAAGGAGGGCCCAAGGGGGCGGTCACCCCAGGCTGGAAACGAGGACACTGGGGCCCGGCCTGTGGGCCCCCCTGCTCTGAGGGCCATGGGCCCTGCAGCTGGGACCCTTCACGTCCAGGCTGTCCTTGTGCCAATCCCCAGCCAGGCCTGGCTTCCGTTCTGGCCCGAGCGGGAGCCGGGACTCTGGAGCACGGACAGCGCCGTGAGGTTCTCTCCCTGCTCCTCCACGAGGCCCTCAACCCAGAGCCCGAGCTCAGCCTGCACGGCTTCTCAGGAAAGATGCCAGGTGCCCGGGGCCGCGGGGTTGGGGGGCGGGAAAGGGGGTGGCGGGCTCCAACCTGGCAGGTGCCCAGAGGGCTTACCGAACACCATGCACCACGGAGTGGTGGCACGGAGCAAGATCTCACCGAAAATGGACAACTTTCTAGGAAAGTAAAAAGTTCCGAAATTCATCCAAGAAGCAGCAGAAACAGGAACGGGCCTCAAACCCGGGGAGAAACAGAAAAAGTTGTCAAAGGATGAACTCCACAGATGGTGAAGTCCAGATGTGGCCCTTCTATTTGGAGGACCGGGTGGGCCCGTGCTGGAAGCTAGTCCAAGTGCTCCCCTGGAGTGCGCGGAGCCCACGATCACGCCTGGTGCCACAGCCACGTAGGAAAGGACGGCCGGGGGCTTGTCTGTCCCTCACAATGGCTAGCCTGGGGCCGCCCGGGCCACCTGCACGCCTGGGCCTGGCTGGCGGCTGCCCACACCACAGGCCAGCCACTGACAGAGCTGGGGGAGCAGCCTCCCTCAGACGGGAGGAGTGAGCTGGGTGGGTCTTGGGAAGAAGAGTCCTTACAAGAAGGCATCCTGTGGACCTGGCCACAAGGGCCCCACGGGGACTCCCGATGTCCCCCAGCCCTAGCGCTGGGGGCCTCCACCTGCTTCCCTAGACTGAGGTACATCTTCAGCAGAACGTGACCCAGAAACAGCCACCCACCCCCAAGCGCCTCCCCCCTCCCTCCAGGCAAGGCTGCCCTCCCCACGTGGTCTCTGCCCCAGGCACCCAAGACAGTGGGAAGAGGGGCATGGGGGTCAGAAGACCCCTCGTTGGCCTCTGACCCTGCAGGCCCCCCGGCCTCTCTGAACTACTGTTTCCAGCTTTGAGCCAGGCCTGGTTCTCCCAGCCCTACCTGCCTCCCGGGACAGGGGCGAACATGGAGTCCGGAGACCCGCAGAGACAGGTAAGCTCGCCATGACGGTTACTCCCTTCCCCGGGCAGAGTTTTCAGGCTTTGGGGAGGCCTCTCCTTTTGCCCCCTCAAGACTTCCAATGACAGTAACTACAATGACACTCTGCCACCAACTCCCAGGATCCTGTGTCCCCAGGCCAGACTCTGCATCGCCCTCGACCCTGGGAGCACACAGAAACAAGGACCCCAGCACACCCTCTGTGTGACAGAGGTGTCAGGAGAGCAGACCGGAGGGAGGGAGGGAGGCAGAGGAGGGAAGGATGGCAGTAGAGAGAGCCATGTCGAGAAGGGCCCCCATCCTCAGCTCTGCTCACCCCGCAGAGGGTTCTGGGAACCGCTGTGAAGACTGGCTCAAGGGTTCTCCACGGCGGGAGGGAGCTGGGGTGTTTATACACCCATTCCAGGCAGTCGCGGGAAAGGGCGCTAGCTTCCAGCACGTCTGCCCTGCCCCCGTGACAGGCCCTGTGTGCTCCTGGGGCCCCAGAAGCACCGAGAAGAGACATCCATTCAGGGGCGGGCCGTTGGAAGGCGGGCATGCAGGATGATGCGGTAAGGGGGATGGGACCCGGGACTGGCTCCGGTTAGGAAACAAAGAATCCGAAACTGCCTGAGCTGCTACAAGGTGAGCTGGGGACCCCAGGGCCAGGCGTTTGTGCCTGATTCTGCCCCTTCCTGCCTGCCAAGCCTGGATGGATGGGCTGTCGGAGGCTGCAGACAGGCACATTTAGAAACTGCTCTTTCTGGAGGGGATGGGAAGACCTCACGCAGAATCTCTCCCACCCCGGAAACACCCAGGGCGACATTCCCCGCAGCTTGCAGGAGCCGGGCTTCCAAGGATTGTTAAATGGATTTTTCCTCTCTCTGGTTGGAGTTCCCTTCCAGGCCGCCGCACGCAGGACGGAGCATTAACAAAGCAGTCGGCCCAGGGCAGCATCAATCCGACAAACACAACAGCCTGCGAGCTTTGATTTAATAAAATCGGCCCCCACTGGGCTGTTTTAATTGTTTCCAGATTCTGAAAATATCTGGAAAGAAGATGCAAATGGAAAAATCCACCTCTGGCTACTGCCGTGTCTGCAGCTCGCCGTGCTGAATGCCCACGTGAGCCGTGTCCTCGAAGTGTCACCTGGGCAGAGGGGGGCGAAGCCCTGATGTTGCCAAGACAAACGGCCCAGGTGGAAAAGGACACCGGGAGGAGAGGCTCCATCAGCCCAGGCTTCTGGATGACGCCAGGGGGAGAGCAGCTGGTCACCGCCCTGGCTGAGACAGCCCTGGAGGGAGGAGGACCCGGGGCCGTCTGTCACCCGTGGACACCGCGCAACTGCGTGGCGGCAGGCAGGGCGAGGGGCTGGAGTCCCAGGAGTCTGCTCAGGGAGCTGGTGCCCCCGGAAGGTAACTCCCGAGCACCTGTCCGGTCCCTGGGGGCCATCGTGACTCTAGAGGAGGAAGCCCCGCCCTGAGTAGAAGGCCACGTGGCAGCATCGCAGGAGAGCGCGGGGCTTGCGTCCGTGGGACTCGGGGTTGGGTGCCGGCTCTACCAGCTGTGCAGCCTGGGGCAAGTCACTTGCCTTCTCTCTGCCTCGGTTTTCACACCTGCAAAAGGGGCCGGCAATTCCAAAAGCCCTCACGGTGTCCACGGAATGCAGCTCCAGGCCTCGCTGCCCCAGAGGCTGCTCGGACGGGGGTGCGCTGTGTGCGAGGAAAGCATGGGTCCCCTGCCCACAGTGCCACTTCCCGCCCCGAGACCCCAGGGGAACCTGCTGCCGAGAGGAGAGCACAGGGCACTCCGGCTGCTTTTCGGGGGCACCGGGAACAACCTTGCCCAGGGCTGGGGTTTGAAGGTGGGCAGGGGCGGGGCCGGGCAGGCAGAGCTTGGGAGGAAGCTCCAGGGAGTCAGGAATGCCCTGTTCCGTCCAGGTTCCCCAGCCCCGCATGCCACCTGCCCTGCGTCTGTAAGGATCTCCCTAATCAGGAAAGAGCGTTTGTTATCTCCATAAAACATGAGGGAGAGAACACGCATGCGTGCGCGCACACACACACACACACACACACACACGCACACGCACGGACAGGTGCACTCCCACCCCGAGCCAGACACAGATGACAGCCTGTCACGGTCTGCGTGTTACAAGTCAATTACGCCCACCTCCCAGCCAGCCTCTGACGCCGCAGGGGGCAAGCGTCTCACCATGTCGGGACACCGAGGAAGGACGTGGGATGCTCCCCCAGGAAGGTGGGGGGGCGGGGACCGCCGGCCCTCAGGAGGCCGCCACCTCTCAATTAGGAAGAAATTGGGAGGTGGGGGCAGCTCATTTATTTTCATCCCTCAACCTCCATATTAAATAGCACAGTGATAAAGAAAAAATGGTGTGTTTTCAGGGTGGCCTCGGGCAAGTTTCTGAATCTCCCCTCGGTTTCCCCACCTGTAAAATGGAGCTTGTGCCCCGCCCCCGTGGTCACCATATGGGAAGCCCTTGGAGCAGAGGAGGTCAAGGTCTGCTTTTCCCTCTTCTTGTGTTTTCTGCAGCCTGCTCTTCTCCTGCCCCTCCTGTGCCTTGGTCATTAAAATCAGACCCTTCCCCTTGGGGTGCCTGGGTGGCGCAGTTGGTTAAGCGTCCGACTCTTGGTTTCAGCTCAGGTCATGATCTCAGGGTCGTGAGCTTGAGCCCCATCCTGGGCTCCGTGCTCAGGGCGGAGTCTGCTTGTCGCTTTCCCTCTGCTCCTCCCCCCTTGCTTTCTCTCTCTCAAATGAATAAATAAAATCAAATCAAATCAGACCCTTCCCACCTACCTGGGGTAGAAATGGATCCTGTCTTTCAGACCCCAAGTTTGGGCAGCTTTGAGCATGGAAAGAGAGTTTGGGGGCCCCAGAGTCTACCCCAAAGAGTGGTAGCTCATGGGTCCTCACCCAGGAATGCAAGCACAGGCGTAGCTGCTGCCCTTCTAGAAGGGGAAACGCCCTGGTCGCCCATGAGGGACGCAGACTGGGGCGGCTGGGACCTGTCCCGCTGAGTCTGCCCCGGTGCGTGTATTGTCCAAGCCCCCGGGGGGCTCCGGCGACAGCTGCACCCAAGATCCTAACAGCAATGAGCCTCAGGCCAGCCTCGAGGGCATCGCTCCCACATCCTTGACACCTGGACGCCCATAAAGGCTGTCTGTCCTGAGAGGTTCGTAGCTCCTGACATGACTCCCCCCAGGACAGTGAGACCGCTGTTGACACCGCTCCCCACCACGGACCCACACGTGGGGAAGGCGGGGATCTGCAGTCCCGTATGGCGGTCGTCACCAGGACGCTCGTATTACCACCCTGACCGTCAGGAGGGGGGTCCGGGGGCACGGCCGGCGGACGCCCTGCGCTGAAGGAACATTCTGGACCTCCGTCCTCCACGCCCCGCCCAGCCACACCTGCGCCGGCACCAGAGGCTCAGGGACCAGAGGAGGGATGATCCATCCTTGGAGAAGAGCTGGTCCTGGGCCCCGGCATGAACGACCCACCAGGGCCGGGCCAGCACAGAGGCTGCAGACGGGGCTGTTTGGGGGCCGGGGGGCTGGGGAGGCTAAGAAACCATCCCTCCTCGCCAACCGTTACAGACCCTGACAGGTCTGGCAGCGAACCAAGCTCTGTATACGAATTACTCATTTAATCTTGATGTGGGCACCTCCATTACCCCCATTTCACAGATGGAGAACCGAGGCTCAGGCAGGCAGTTCAGCCAAGGTGACCGGCTAGTCTGCAGCGGAGCAGGGTTGGACCCAGGCATTCACCCAGCTCCACCGGCCCTGTGTAACCAGCACGCGGGACTGCCTCTTGTGCCCTAGAGTGTAGCAAAGCGGGGCACTGGCTGGCCCAGGAGGGGCCCCCACAGAGGGTTCTTAAGGGTGAATAGAAGTAGGTCAGCAGTGGGAACAACTCTGGGGTCCAGGAAAGCACGGATGTGTGCAGGAGAAGCATGACCGCAGAGGAAGACAAGTATATGCCCGGCACGTGGGGGGTGCTCAGTAAATATCCGTTGACCTTGGTGCTGGGGGTGGGAGAGCAGAAGACGCAAGCTTGGAGGGCCAGGCTGAGGAGTCCAGCTTGATCCCGTGCGCACACCCCTGGGTGTACACACGCACCCCCCATCCCCTCTGCTCGGGCTTCCTGCCAGCCCCCTGCAGTGTTCCTGATCGCCCAGGGCAAGCCCTCTGCCACCCAGCACCTCCCCCAACGCAGGGGAGCATCCTTGGGGAGCACTGAGGGGACTCGAGGTGGGGGAGGAGGGAGGGAGGCTGGTCCACTTTGCTTCTGGATTTTCAAGGACTGGGTGGTTCACTGGGGTTGGGGGAGGGGAGCTGCTTGCTGCGCCCCCACTTCCCGGGAGCCTTGGCTCTGGGGTGGGGAGGGGGCCTCGGCCACGCTCTGCCTCAGGCGAGGGGCCTGGAGCCTCGGGGGAGGCCGGCCGGGCAGCCACCACCGCTGCTCCGATAACCTTCAGCCCTGACCTCATTTCCCACCAAGGCTCGTGCAATTTCTTCCAATTTTCCACATAATTAGCTGAGCGGGAGACACGGCCCCTGCTCTGCGGCAGGAAGGAGCTTGCTGCTCCAGGGCCCACAGGCCTGTGGCTGAGGGCAGAGCCACCCTAGCTCCCTCCTCCCCCCACCCCGGCTCTGTGGGCACCGGAGGATGTTGGTGTGGGGGGGCCGTGGCGGGATGAGGTGGAAAGGCACAGGACGGTGGGGGGAAGGTGCCTGCAGTCACGCAGACCCAGTTTCAAGGCTCCGCTCCCCACCCGTGGACTCGGAGACTTCGGTCTCAGACTCTAGAGATGAGGCTCAGGTATGGTTTCCCTGGAGGAAATCAGTGTTCACGAGAACCTTGTCTCTGCCCCCAGCCCTGCGAGCCTGCTCACAGTCCCCCAACAGAGCCCACGAGCCCGCCATCCTGCTGCTTCCCGTCCTTCTCCCAGGCCCCAAACCGCCCCTTCTCAACCTGGGGTGGGGGGTGGGCACGGGCTCCATCTCCTGCCTGCTGTGTGACAGCAACCCAGATGTGCGGGCCTCAGTGTTGCCATCTATGAAGTGGGCATGACAACAGAAGCGACCTCCACGTTGGGAAGAAACAGGTCCGCTTGCAGGAGGCCCTTGCCACAGGCCGCCCCACACCTGGGACAGGCCGCAGGGGCCACTGGCAAGCATAGGAAGGGCGGGCTCAGCTCCCACCACTGGGCTCCTTTCCTGGTGGACACTGCCCTCCCCACCCACTTAGAGGGTGGCCCTGGGGCAGCTCTGGAGGGCTTGCAGTCGGCACCCCCTGGCTTGGCCAAATAGAAGCAAGAGTGAAGGGGTCAAGGTCTCCCTGATGCCCTCATGGGCCCTGACATTTACTAACTTGCTCCTCGGGCCTCGGGTTTTCTAACTGAGCAACGAGCAAGGTCATCCCTGCCCCACCATCCAAATCACTCCTTCCTGGCTGGAGACATCCTAGAGAGAAAAGATGCACGATCGGGCCCCTAGCCCTGGAGCAGAAAGAGGTCACTGCGGCCCCCAAGGTGCCCCGTGGGGTGGGGTGCCCCTCCACCTCCCCGGGGCACCACGACCTCCTTGGAACGGCCTTCCCCTGACACATGAATGATTCCCGTCCTTCCTCTGGAGCCTGGCGCCAAGGCCTGGAATCCATCATTCCGTGTCATCTGTCTAGGGCTCTGCAGGCCACCAAGCCACTCTCATGGGGAGGGTGGTAAATATGCTCAGCAGCACAGGGCACACGGTGCCCAAAGAACGTCAAGGCTGAGTGCCTTGGACCTCAACCCACACCTGCCCCATGACCATGGACTTGGAACCTCACCTCCCGACCTTGGGGTGCTCACTGGAAAAATGTGCTCTCGTGGGCCACGTGAGCCTCGTACACCTAGGGTGTGGGTAGGACTCAGGTGCTCTGTGTCCTGTGAATAGCAGAAAGCCCCCCACGCCCGATCGGAACACTCCTCCCTGAGGAAAACCGGAACCTGCCCGGAGCCTCTTGGTGCCTGCCCCCAGCCGTAGCAAGGGAGCAGTGGACCAGTCCTCTCTCTCACCGCAGGCTCTTCATCTGGATCGGGGGGCAGCACACGGAAGGCACAGGGCCTCAGGGATGGGGTCTGTGGCCCCAGGTGGACTGTGAACCCCCATATGGGCCTTTGGGAATCTGTGCTTCCGGACCAAGGGCCTTGACCCTCTGGGTCAGCCACCAGGAAAGGTACAGGGCGCTGGCTGTGACCTCAAAGCTAAGAAATAAAGGCATCCCACAGACTGGGGAGGTCAGGGAGGGCTTCTTGGAGGAGGGGAAATGAGGCTGGCCTTGGAATGAAATAAGCAGTAAAGAGAGAAGGTGGCCCAGGCAGGGGCGCAAGGGGAGCCAAGCTGTGGGGAGTGGCTAGTGGTGGGGGAAACAGATGTGAAACCAGGTACCAGAAAGCCAATGTGGAGAAGGCAATCAGGGGAGACTTCCCGGAGGAGGTGATGCCTGCGATGAGGCGTTTGCCTGAGGACAAAGGAGGGGGGTGGGAGGGATCCCAGTGACAAGAGGCTGGGTATACTCAGGAGGAGACCACAAGAAATGGGTTCCAGCCCCTGTCGACACTCCCCGCATCCACCCAAAGGCCCTCGTTCATGGGATTCCAGTGCTGGCGCGGGCTGGAGAACAAGAGGGTAGTGATTCCCCCTTCAGGCCACTCCCAATCTGGCACTGCAGGGAGGCAGCCCCCTGCCCCCCATCAGTTGCGCAGTAAAGACAGAGAACGCTTACTGCACGTTACAAGCTCGCGACACTGGTGTGCCTACCACTCACTTCTCAAAGGCAAACGCCGAGGCCCAGAGTGGCCAAGTCACCAGACTGGCATCACAGAGCAACCCAAGTAAGGACCCAGGATGTCTGATCTCAAGATGCAACGCCTTATCCCCAGCACCCCGGCCCGTGTGTTCCCCCCACAGCCTACCGAAAGGGGTTCTGAACGAAGGGCAGGACCGGCCTCACACCGTTCTCACTCTACACGAGTCCGATCGACCGCTGCTGGGAAGCTTGCGGCGGGTCAGAGCCGGGAGCGCCCAGGGAGCACCGAGGACAGCTGCACCTGGCACCAGGCACACACGGACCTCGCAGAGGACGGGCCCCCAGGCAGCACGCCCAGCCCTCAGTCCTCTTGCCTCCGGCTAGAGGCGATTCTCAGACCTCAGAGAGGGCGTGGTGCCGAGGATGGAAAGTGCAGGGTGCTCTCGGCATCACTAGGCCAGAAGTGAAAAATAAGGGGATGGTGAGGACAGGGGATCAGTGCCAAGTAAGGCCTGGGCCTCAGAAATACGTTCAGGGCCTCCCCAGAGAGGAGGCGTGTAAAACCCAGAGGAGGCTGGGCCTTCAGCTCCATGTGGACCAGCGCCTGGCACAAGGGTGATGCGTGGGTTCACTTGGCTGTCCCTGGCCAGTCTGACAGCCACCCCACCTTCCCCACCTGGAGGCACTAAGAGTCTATGGAAATGTCCCTCAGGTGTCCCCTCCTCCTGGAAGCCCTCCTTGATGGCCAGGCTGGCTGGGGGCCCTGGGTTGAGCTTCATTCCAGCACACCAGCCTCTGTGTATCTCTGCCCCCTGCTGGCCGGCAGCTCTATGAGGCCAGGAA
>NC_138384.1:3502653-3523104 GCF_054177405.1 Leptonychotes weddellii
GCCCCCTTCAGCATTCACACTGGGCACAGCGTTCAGTGCCCCCCACCCAGGTCTGCTCCCCAGAGAGGGCTCTTTCATCACTTCCAGGCTGCCTGCCCCCCCACCCCAGCTTCCCTTCCAGGCCCAGGGAGGTCTGGCGGGGTGGGCCTGGTGCCCCAGAGCCCCCGCCAGGATTTCGGGCTCCCTGGCCCTGCAAAGCATTTTATTTTTCCTCCTCTGGGGCTGGGAATAATTAGGTGACCAGGAACATAAATCACAGCCTGGTCCCGTACATCTGCTAATCACATCTGAGGGCGGGTGAGGCAGGGGCGGCCTGCAGGGGGGTCCACGCTCCCCACGGCCGCCATGCTCTCAGCGAGGGCGGGGAGCTCCCAGGTACCCCAAACACACACTCATACGGACACACAGGCATCACACCCCACATCCACACCCCCCCCCCAACACACACTCACTCCTACCCCACAGGCACACACCCATCCCCCTCGTGAGCAATGGGGAACCTGCAGGTTTGGGGGTTTGGCGCCACCTAGGGTCCATCCCCTGGAACTGCCAGACCGGCTGACCCCAAGGCAGCACCCCCACCGCCCCACCTCCCGCCGCAGCCAGAAGAAACTTCTTCCTACTGAAGACCCCAACCCGTATCAGTTCTGGTACACACCCATATAAAAAGCACTGAATTAACTGATAGTGGGAGGGAGTGGTAAGGGCTATTTTAAGAATTAAATATTTAAAAAATTTAACGTAGCTGCTTTCAAGTCAAGAGTAAGGCATGTAACTTTATCTCAATAAATCCCACCAAAAGCGTCAAACAGGGATCAGTTTTGAAGCCCCTTCTACAACAGTAACGGGGTGGGCTGCCTACCATGGCTGTGATGGGAAGCTTCTTTTAAAATACATTTTTTAAAAAAGATTTTTATTTATTCAAGAGAAAGAGAAAGAGAGAGCACGTGCACAAGCAGGGGGAGAGGCAGAGGGAGAAGCAGGCTTCTCGCTGAGCAGGGAGCCCAATGTGGGACTCGATCCCAGGACTCGGGGATCACGACCTGAGCTGAAGGCAGATGCTTAACTGACTGAGCCACCCAGGTGCCCCCAAAGTCCATGCACTTTGAAACAAAACTGTCCCCCCACCCTCTGTCCCACTTTCCCCTCCTGCTTCCAGGCAGAGCAATGGGGTCCGAGAGGTGCCCTCTCCAAGGCTGACTGTCCTCATGCTATCCAGCCATGGGGCTCCTCTCCGTGTGCCCCTTGCCTCAGTTTACTCTTCACACACACTGCAGCCCCTCACACACCTGACCCTTTAGCTTTCCCCTCTCCAGGCTGGACTCCCTGCGGCCCCTCCTTACAAGCTCCGTCCCCGCACGCACCTGTCCCCGGAGACTTCCTGGGGCCTCCCTCCTCTGCCAACGAGGGATGAACAGATGTGCCACCCCAAGGGAAAATCGACCCGGAGAAAGCCACCCCTGCATTTCTGGCCTTTGAACCAGCAATAAACAGTCCCCTAGCTCCTGGGAACATTTCTTCTCACGCCAAAAGGCTTTTTAAAATGTTAAATATCGAGACACACGGTTTTAAATGGTCGAACAGCGTAGCACGCTGCACAGCTAAAGGGAGGGGCCCTAGGGCTTCCAGGAGTGGCCAGTGTCCACACTTTGCTGCGCACGGTCACCTGGGGAACTTTACAAGTTACGAGCTGAGCCCAGGCCTCACCCCAGACCAATCAAATCAGAAGGCCTAGATAGTTTTCTAAGGGGCAGCCAGGGTGGGGGGCACTGCCGAGACCTCCCGCTCCCGGAGCCCCCTTCCCGGAGCACTGGCTGGGGCTATGGGCACAGGCCTCCCCCCACTTGACATCCCACTGCCACAGCCCCCACGCCCCACGACCGGCAGGCCACTGGGGACATCTCCGGGCCTATTCCGCCATCTGTAAAACGCCAGGGACAGCACCGTCCTTCCTAGGCTGCTGTGGGTTTCCAATTAGGAGCTGTGTGCAGAGGTTGGCGCGGGGCTCACCACCCAGATGGTGGTGTCCAGGTCAGCCTGCTGTCACCTTCACCATGAGGACATGGTACCACACTGCAGAGCAGAGCAGGACCAGGACCCACGCACAGCCCTGGTCCCGGCTCAGCCCAAGGCCCCACCTGCTCCCAGCCCAGCAGCCATGGGTGCCTGCACGCTGAACACACGCAGGGTGTCGCCGCGGAAGACCTGGCCGCCCAGCCCCGCTGGTTCCTTCCGATGGCATCCTTCCCATGGCCAAGGCCGGTGTGCAGAGCCACGTCCAGCAGGGGGCACCCCCGAGGGCTGCGGGATCCTGGAGGGAGAGGAGGGGCCGGAGGGCAGCCAGGGAGAGGAGGAGGACATTTGGGCAAGGGAAGAGGAAGGCATTCAACTCGTCCTCGGTGCCAGGAAATCTGCAGGCACTCCGCAGCATGCAGCTCTGAGATGCAGGCAGCAGGGCGGCCGCAGGAGTGGCCAGGGCAGGGGCTGTGCTGGGGGCGGTGGGCGGCGGAAGGGGACCTGACTGACCTGGGGCTGCAGACAGCAGCTGGGAGAGGCGAGCGGCCTTCCAGGGTCTGGCTCCCTCCCCAGCAGCCGCCACAAAGGATGGGCAGGCTGCCCGGGGCCAGGCCAGGAGGCGCCTGGGGAGGGTGCCATAAGGAGGGCCTGGACCATCCTTAGTCTTAAAGTAAGGGCGGGGGATAGAGCCGGGGGAAAGAATCCTTTGGGGCCTGGCTGCGAGCCCCACCACCTCCAGGAAGCCCTCGCTGACTATCTTTGCAGGGCTCGCTACTTAAAGCGAAGGGTTCTGGATTCTTGCAGACCTCAGCTTGAACCCTTGTTCTGGCATATTCCTCAATGGCGGCACCGGGGGTGGGGGGGGCGGTGTAGGGGGCGCACCTCAGGTAAAAGACACACTTCTTTCTGAGACTCATTGACAAACTCACCCCAGTGGTGCATGGTAAATGCCGAACAACCAGCTTCCTGAAACCACAAAAGCAAAACCAAAAAACAGCTCTGATTTGTAGCATCTGCTTATTTCCACGGTATAAATACTCCCAGGGTGGCTGATTTCAAGCTCCCGACGGGACGTCACTCAGTGTGGCTGCCGACCTGGGGCTCCTGTGCGGAATCCTCCAGCACCCCTGCTGTGGAAACTGGGAGCCCTGCCTGACTGATGCAGACCAGGCTCAGAGAGGGGAGGCCACGAGTCCAAGGTCCACAGCTGGAGAGTGTCAGAGCCAGGTTCAAAGCCTGGTCTGTCTCCGAAGCAGAGAGCAAGGCTGATGACAGGCACCGGGGGAGGACGGGAACCTGCCTCCTCACGCATCCTGAGCTGGACTGAGGGCTGACAGGTGACAGCTGTGTATTCGGAAGGCACTTTCCCAGGCACCTGGGTGGCTCAGTCGGTTAAGCGACGGACTCCTGATTTCAGCTCAGGTCATGATCTCAGGGTGGTGGGATGGAGCCCCAGGTCGGGCTCCGGGCTCAGCCCAGAGTCTGCTTGCGATTCTCTCTCTCCCTCTGCCCTCCCCCCTGCTCGCACGCACGCACGCTCTCTCTCTCTCTCTCGCAAAATTTAAATAAAAATTTTTTATTTATTTTTTATTTTTTTTCTTAATAATACAGTATTTATTTGTCTTCCCTCTGTCAAACCCTGAGCCAACCACTTTCCCCAGGCTGCCCGGGGAGGTATAGGAAAAGGAACATCCAGGGCAGACAAGACACGGGAGAAAGACCTATGGGAGGTGGAGACGGCTCCTTCACATGGCGAAGAGGATGAGAAAGGCCACCATCAGGCAAAAGAGCCCCATGGCCTCCGAGAGGGCAAAGCCCAAAATGGCGTAGGAGAAGAGCTGCTGCTTCAGAGAGGGATTCCTGGCATAACCAATGATGAGACTCCCAAACACAGTCCCAATTCCAGCCCCAGAGCCAGCCACCCCTACCGTGGCAGCCCCAGCCCCAATGAATTTGGCTGCTGTGTCGATGTCCCTTGAAATGGCGCTGGTTTGGAAGCTGCGGCTAGGAATACGTGAGGTCAGGGGACGTGGGGCTGCCAAGCTGCTGAGGCTCTCATCTGTCAGTGTCTCCGGTGGTTTCAGCACCACGGCAGACAGTGATCGGCTCAACAGCTGAGAGGTGCTCCTGACCAAGAAGGGGGTGGAGACGAACTTTGCACAGGCGTACATTTTCAGGGGATGAGGGGCTGTGGCAGGAGAGCTGCTCCCAGTGCAGAGAAGACAGAGAGGGTAAATAAAAATTTTTTAAAAAGGCACTTTTCAAAAGTGAGCCAGGATAGTCAAAAGTAGGGTCAGAATTATCTCATCTGCCATCCGTGTGGATGTCGCAAGGACCCGGCCCGCACCAACAGGAACAGTGTGGGATTCCTACGGGGAAGGCACCACCGGGCCAGTTCCTGTTGCGGCGGGGGTCGGGGGGGGGCGCAGAAAACACCCCGGAGGCCACACGTGTGGCCAGAACAGTGACCACAGCTGAGCACTGTGCTTGTGTTGACTTATTCACTCCTTCCCAAGACCCTGTGAGGGCAACACCAGCGCCCCACTTCACAGATGAGGAGGTTGAGGCTCAGAGAGATTCGATGATTTGCAAAAAGCCACCCAAGCTAACTGAGCAGAGGTGCCACGGGCCTGCAGACTTAATTCTCCCAGACCCTCCAGCCTGTCCACCCCCCAGATCACAGACTTCTGCACACAGCTCAACGCCCCACCTGGTGCTTCAGTATGGACAAATGCATGCTGTCGCTAGCAGTGTGAGACGCAGAACATGTCCAGCCTTCCGGGGCTCCTTGGGTCCCTTCCCAATTGCCAGGCCTCACTGCTAGCCCGAGCGGCTGGTTCACCCGTCCTGGCATCCCACAGAACACACTCTAGTGTACAGATTCTTGACCCCACCCCTTTCCAGCCTGGAGGCCCCTCACTTTGGGATGTGGGATCCTCAGGATTCCCATGTGGGATTTCAGAACCCAGCACAGGGTACCCACGGTGAAGAATGTCTATCTGCTGATCCACAACAGATGGCAAAATCACAGACTCTGGGTGACCACGCCCACAACACGTCTGGAGGGGGATGGAGCTATCCAGAAGGAATCCTCCTGGCTCTATCCCTCCTACCGCTCTTGGCCTCAGCTTCTTCTCTTGCACAGAGGTCACAAGCTCCCTGGAGAGCTGCAGGCAGGGTTCAACGGCAGAGTATCTGGCCCTGAAGATACGGGGGCTGCTGGGAAGGTCTGCACCTGAGCCCCAGCTCAAAGAGAGGCTCAAGGGAGGGGGAAGGGCTGGTGGGAAATCTCAGAGTGTGCCCACATCCCTTCTAGCGGCTCCTCCAGCATCCCCTTATCTGCCCTCCTGCACCCCCTCATCCAAGCTGTCCGAGGAGGGCATTTCTGCCTGCTTTTGCTCACACCCTTGGCCTTGCTCAGTGTCCATCTGTCCCCATGGAGGCAGCCACCTTGCTTCTCTTCTCCATACGTGGTCATGGTGGTCTTTTACACGCCCAGCTCTGGCCATGGCACCCTCCTGGCTGCCTTCCAATGCTTCCCCTGATGTTGACACGAGGGCCACACTGCCTTCCCCAGGTGGTGCCCTGCAGGGAGAGTCTTGCCTGCTGGGCACATAGTAGGTGCTCCTTAGGTGTCTGTGGGACTGACTGACTGACTGAGGGAGAGTAGAAAGTGGGAAGGAAGTGGGCAGCCAGGCTGGGGCAGAGGAAAAGGCGTCAGCGCCCTGCAGACGCCCCTGCCCTGACCAGGCCTGGGCCAAGGGCTGGCCCCCATGAGGCCCAGGGTCCTGGGGCCATCAGGGAGAGCCAGCAGCCAGAGGCCGGGGGTCCTCCCCTGATGGAGCGCTGACCCAAATCCTGCCTAATTCCTCCAAGGGGGGAAGAGATGGAGCAAGGAGAAGGGCCAAGACAAGCAGAGAGCCTTCCAGAGCCCCTTCCCGGGACGCACTGAGGCAAGGGGAGGCTCTCACGCATGCTCCAGATTCCACCAGCAGAACCAGGAGCCAAGGGCTGACGAAAGCCCACCTATCCGAGGATGCCACTGGCCTTCCTGCCCCCCCAGGGCCCTGGCCTCCCACAGCATCCCCTCCAGGGCTGCAAGGCATGGTCAGGCTGCAGAGGGCAGAGGGATGTCTCCAGAACACCACCTCCTTTGGATGACTGCCTCCATGGGAGGCATGGTTCAGGAAGAAAAACAAACGCGCACTTGGTGGGGAGGGAGGAAGCAGGCAGCAGATGCTGGGAGGCAAGACACAGTGTCTGGAGGAGGTCAGGGCAGGCTGGCGGGTGGTTGGGCTGGAGGGTGGCCCCCCCGAGTGCCCCGTGGCGCCAGGCCAGGGTCGGGCCCCCAGGCTCTTCCGGTTGGGCCTGGCAGGGAACTTGGGCAGAGAAAGTGTCCCTGGCAGGCTGCCACGACCCAGGGGTCCTCCTGCACCCACAGCCAACATTCCTGGCCATCTTGGATCTGACAACACCGGGGGCTGGGTGGCCCAGCCCAGGACCCCAGGCCTCAGCTCCCTCCTGTCCACTGCTCCTGCCTGAGGTCAAGCCCTCAGCCATCCTCCCTCAGCACCCCTTATTCGTTCACTCAACTAGGCATTCGGGAGCTCCAAGGCCCCACTCAAGGCATTGGGGTTACAGCAGTAGACAGACCTGTCATGGCCGGCAGAGTTTCTGCTCACTCACCCTCAATGGCTCCCCACTACCTTCAGGACGGGGCAACCCCCCCCACACACATTCAAAGCCATCAACCCGGGCTGGAGCTCTCCTCTCTGGACTCCAGCCCTCCCCCAGTGCTCCAGTCATCCGGACAGGCCCCCCACAGTGTGCACTGCACCCAAGTTCATGACCCCCTCCAAGCCTTTGCCCGCGCCAGTCCCTCCACCAGGCGTACCATCCTGTCCCCTCTGCGCATGACCCATTTTCACTGCTCTTTCAGGACACCTCCCTTGTCCCCTCCACCAGATGCTAGCTTTAGACTGAAGACCCCTGGTGTGAGATCGAGGTGACGAGCACACTCAGGTATATGTGAGTCACAGGAGATCTTGCAGGAGGGAGAAGGATATGGGGCCTGAGGAAGGGGTGGCAGGGGTCACTGAGCAGGGGTCCCAGGGCGGGGGCCTGCCTGGAGGGGGGCAGGAAGGTCACAGTTTGGAGGCTTTGCAGGGGGCAGGGATCATTTGCTGACAGACCCTGGGGCCCTCCACTCACAGCTGGAGAAAGAATTGTTGCCTGGGGTCCACAGGCCACTCTCCTGCTCATGAACCTTCAAGAGCTCCCCATGGCCCAGCCACAAAGTCTAAAAGATGCCGGACACCCAAGAGTGGCCATTCACAGCCCTCATGCTGGCCCAATCCACCCTCCCTCCTCCACTCCTGACCCTCCCTCCACCACCCAAAGGCCCCTGCTGTTCTCTCGCTCCCAAAGGCCCCTCCCTCTCTCCTCCACCTGACCGTGGTTATCAGCCCTCCTCGTCCTCTCAAGGAAGCCTCCCCATCCACCCCAGGCAGCCTGAACCCTGTCCCACTGCAGTCCTCCAGACCCAGGGACACTTGTATCACCTCAGCATTCCTCCCCTGAAGTTAGGTACCCTGCCCATTTTACAGATGAGACTGAGGCACAGAAAGGTTAGGTCACATGCCCAGGCCACACAGCTCTGAAATGAGGGGCTGGGCTGGGGACAGGGCCGCACTCTGTGCCTTACACAGCCTGCAGAGGTCACAGTATTCCTCAGAGGGAGCCCTTCATTCATTCCCTGGCCGCTGGCGGCCTAGGGGATCCCAGAGCTTCTAGCCCAGCAGGCCGGAGATGAAGCCCCAGCCGGGCGATGCCACACACGGGATCTGACCATGAACCTCTGTGGGCTTTAGCAGACTCAGACCTTTGGGAGTTTAACACTGAAATCAGCATCTGCAGCTGCACCGGCCACACCACAGGGGACAGCCGCGTGACTCCGGACCCCTGAGCGCTCCAGGCCCGTTCCCTCCTCTCTACATTGTCAGGGCGATGGGCAGATGGCCCCCCCGCCCCCAGGTCTCCCCGCCCCAAGCCCGCCGGGAGAAGGCCAAGTCCTTTCCGGTGGAGCTGCCCCGGAGCGACAGCGGCAAGAGGAGGGAGGAGCCAGGAAATCCGGGCGGGGCGGCGCCCACCCCCAGCCCCGGGCCAGGCGCCGGAGGGGGCGCCGGCTGCCCCCAGAAACGCGCTCCAGATGCGCGCGCGCTGCCAGCATTCCTGGAAGGTAACGCCAGGCCGGGCGGGGGGCGGGGGCCGGGGGCGCAGGCCGCCGCCAGATGCGCACGGCGCACAGCTGCCCCCGGCTAATAAGGTCAGCTCCTGGCTCCGGCGAGCCGCGCGCACACACACCGGCCGCCGCCGCCGCGGGGGAGGGCCCGAGCCCCCGTGGGGACGCGGAAGGGCTGCTGGGCTCATCCGGGAGAGGTCGGCACCCACTCCCACCCCTGGGGGCAGGAGCCGACCCCCCCTTTAGGGGGACCAAAAAACACCCAGCACCCTTCCCCCCCAGTGAACCCCTCCCTGCCAGGCGTGGGACCCCGAGGTGGGAGAGGTCAGAACGCCACCCCCTTGCCGTTGGAGGGTCGGTGGGGATGCGCGCGGGGCTTGTTCTACTTTTCTCTTATATTGGCTGTTTCCCTTCAGTGACTGAGAGGAGACCACGTGCTGCGTTGGGGGTCCTGGCCTGAGGCGAAGGGCAGGCATTGCAGGTGCCCCCTCGATTGGGGATCTCCACTGTGGGAAGCACAGCTGCAGGGAGCTGGGGCTCCTAGGATTCCCTGCCAGCGCCACAAGGGAACTCACACCCCTCCCCCCGAGCCTATCCCCTCCACCTCACCCCGGGGAACACCCTGTCCTCCACTGGGAGATGTGAAATCACCAGCCTGGGGTCATGGGGGGCAGGGGGGAAAGGGAGCCAGTTGGGGGATCACAGCCCAGATTCCGCTCCTCCCTTCCATCCAGGTCCCCCACAGGGCCAAGGGCAGTCCCCCCTCCTGCCCCTTCCTCCCTAGATAAAGGCGCCGGCAGCCGCCTTTGTTTCTCGGGTGTAAACCAAGCCAGATGCGGTCTAATCCCCCAGCTGGGCTGGATTTGCTGGCGGCTTAGGCTCTAGAGCCTCCCAAGCCCTCCAGCCCCGCCTGCCCGGCTGGCGTTTTCAGGGCTGCTGGGGGTGGGGGTTGGGGGTGCTGGCGGCCTCAACCCCACTCTTCTCCCACCTGAGGGCCAAGGAGAGGGTGAGGCCCCTGGCTTTGGGATCCTGTCCTCATGGGGCCAAATGACCTTGGGTGAATCTCGTGACTCAGAGCCTTGGTTTTCTCATCTATAAATTGGGAATGATGAGGACAAACCCCACAGGTCCTATAGCTCAGATACTTTTATTAGGATCATGAATGGTGTTCACCTCCCTGACCACCCACTAAGAGCCACAGTGCCCCATCTAACCACACACCCCGTCTCCAGGGCACAGAACAGCGATGACAGACACGGAGATGCCTAGGGAACTCTGCAGGCGCACTCCATTCCTTCCAAGAACCAGAGAACCCAAGGAAGCTGGTGCTAACATTAATCCCGCTGTGCAGAGGAAGAAACTGAGGCCCAGAAAGTTCCCAAAGCTAGTAAGACACAGGATTATCAGTAAAATAGGGAAATGGCCCAGGTCACTGAGCAAATGAGAGGCAGAGAATAGATGCCCCAGGGGCGAATGCGGGAGCAGCAAGGGGAGGGCAATGCCAAGGTCCCCTGGTAGCACTAGGTGGGGGTCTTCAGAGTGTGGTCTAAAGCCGTCCAGAATCAGACCCCTGTGAGTCTTGCTAAAAATGCAGATTCCTAGGCACCGGTCTGCCCCACCACACTAGAGTCCGGTGGGGAGGCCCTGGAATCTGCATTTATTACAGGCGTGTGTATGCGACAGTGGTGGGGGGGCGGGGTCGGAGGATTTGCGTTCTATGCTGCCGTCCAGGTGGCCGTGCCCTCTGTGTATGGGGGACCAGGGGAGAAGGGGCCTAGGGCAGGCCAAGCCCCAGGCAACTCTGAAGGGGGCTCTCTGTCCCCTCTGGGGCCCACCCGATAGCCCTGGGCCACCCGGGCTGGGAGCACAGCCTCACCTGGGCTGGTCCAGCCAGAAGGTGGGCGGGATGCCAAGCTCAGAACCCGCCAGGAGTGTCTGATGGATGCGGCGCCTCCTTCCAGAGGCCATTAATCATCCGAAGAAACTCCCTGTCAGTCCCCCTGTTCCCACTGCCTCCACCCATGCACAAGCCCCACACGCAGACACGCAGACACACAGACCACCACACATGCACGCGCACACACGCACCTCACGCACGCAGATGCACACCACGCTGCCGTCTGGATCCGCCACACATGCAAGAGCACGCCACCCACGGTACCCAGGCCGTGCACGCACACGCCCAGCACACACACACGTCGGCACAGATTTCAGACACCACACGCTGATCCCGCACAACACACTGTGCGTTCACGCTGTGCTGAGCATGAGCACACACACATACACGCGTGCACATGGCGGTCAAGCCCGTTCCCACCCTGTGGGAGGAGACAAGACAGGGCCCCAGAGCTGTTACAAATACCCCCAAAGGCCACACCGCCCCGTGCAGCCTCCACTCCAGGGCCCCAGCCAGGTTCCAGCCCCACGGTCCTTTGCTCGGGGCTGCAAGGCTGTCAGCCTTGTACCTCTCAGGCTTCTCATCCCCATCCAAAGCTTTGACTGGTGGACAGGGTGATTAATAAAAAATGAGGAAATGAATTACTGATGGGCTGATAAACACGGTTTGGCAGACACCTTGCCTTTGCGAGCAGGGAGGGTGGTCATGGTGAGGATTCTTCGGGGCGGGAAGGTTGGGTGGGACTGTCCTTCCCCGCGCATTTCACCGGTGAGAACAAGCGCCGGGTAGCGACCCATCCAGAGCCAGCAGCCCCCGAGAGACCTCCGGGACCACAGCGCAGAGATCCCCACCCCTGCCCACCCACCCATCGCCCTCTCTGACCCAGAAGCCCAGCTGTGTGTGTCTGGCCTGGGCTCATGTGCCTTACACAACAGGAATCCCAGAGCCGTTCATTCATTCATTCATCCGCTCCTACCGAAAAGGACACAAACACAGGGCTGAGATCCTGATGATGCAACCAGGGTGGAGAGAAGCTGTCTTCAGCGGAGCACTTGGGCCTCCAGGAGGAGGTGACACTTGAGTGCTGGATGAAAAAGAGCCGGTGCCCAGGACAGAGGGGGCAGGGGGCTGTGGCAGCAGGACCCCTCCCGCTCCAGAGCCCAGGAAGAAGCACCATGTGAGGATCTGTCCATTTGGCTCCCACACCCACATCCTAAGCAGGTCAAGGCACCAGGAGGCAGTCCTGTCCCTCTTTGCTCCCAATTCTGGCCACACCCTGAGCCCCGATCCACCCACCCACCTGAGGGCATCCGATGGGGTAGTCTGGGTCCTTCCCCCCACAGCCCCCATCCATCCCGGGCCGAAGCTTGAGGCCTGAGGGGAGCAGAATGTATAGAACATTTCCACTCAGATACGAGGCCTGGTTTTCTCGAAGCGTGCCCCCGGGAAGCGCCTCGTGGCCAGGGCCTCTCATTGGGCTCTGCGTGTTCTTTAGCATCCAGAAGGCCACTCCCAAGGACAAAGTCAGGGAAAGCACTTGGCTCAGTCTGGCCTTGGGGTGACAAGCATGTGCCTTCCAAGGGATGTAGCAAAGGCCAACGCCTTCTCCACGGCCCGTCTGCCAAAAAGCCTCGCTGTTTTCCATCTCCCACGCCCAACTGCGGGGAAGCAAATCTGGCTGGGCCCAGGCCCCACGAGCCTGACACCCCTTAACCAGGGCAGAGGGTCTGCCAATCGTGGGCACTGGCAGCCCTCAGAGAAGAGGCACCGAGCGACACCCACCAGCTGTCGGCACCGGGGTTCCCTGGAGGCCAGGACCATGGTGACTCTCCATTTGCTTTTTGCAAGTTTTTCTCGACCTTCGAAGTTTTCAGGCATCATTTTGTGCTGGGGGAGCAGGGAGTGTTACAAAAGACACTCACGGGAGGAAGGAATGGAAATGGCCTTGACACAGAAGCGAAACTGTCAAGGTTTGGATGGGCTTTGGGACCTCGGCCGGCAGCTCTTGCAAGGAAGACCCCGCATAGCCATCACACTGCTCACGCAGGCAGCTCCACACAGACGGCCCCTGAGGAAGGCAGAGAAAGGGGCTACGTCCAGCCAGTCACCCCTCTGTCCCACCCGTGTGACCAGCGACTGGTCCATCCATCCATCTAAGCATCCATCTGCCTGACCCTCCACACACTCAACCATGCATGCATCCATCCGCCTGTCCGTCTGTTCTCTTCCCATCTTTCTGTCCTTCCACCCACTCATCTGTAGGCAGCACCTTTTTCACTTTACCTAACCAGCATCTGTCCCTCCCCAACCCCGCGGGGCTGTCAGTCAGCACACTCCCTTTCTCTCCGTAGGGGTGGGCAGGTGTACCGGGCTGAGCCCATCAGGATCTTCCCTGGGACATTAGCTAGGGAACTGTTCTTCTCCCCACTCTGGAGTCACTAGATGTCAGCCTCGAACTGCTTGCTGGTGGCAGTCTCTGACAGCCTTGTGAAGAGAACCTGCCAACAAGTGAATCCCACAACGCTTCCTCGCCTCTCCATGACGACCCCAGACACGGGCACTGTCGCTCCCCCCCATCTTACAGGAAAAAGCAGAGCTGAGGATGGAGAAAGGCAGAGGCCTGGCGGCATCCGATGAACCCGGGACCCACGGGGCCTGAAGGCAGCATCACCTTCAGTCAGTTCAATAATGCCCCTTCTTGCTAGCGTGCGCTGGAGTTGGGCTTGTCACTTACGGATAGAAAGGGCCAGGGGTCACACAAGCCCTTCTCATATGGCATCCGGTGATTTAGAACCTTCTAGATGCTCATCCCTGAGTCAGAAGAGGATACCCTATAGACAAACAAGCCTTGCCCTTCCTGCCAGAGGCTGACCCCCCAGCTGGACAGGCAGTTCTACAACAAAGCCACACAGCTCAGACACTAGGACAGCACGGGATCAAAAGGGGACAGACAAGACCCCTATCACTAAGCCTCAGTTCCCCTATCTATGAAATGGAGACAGCATCCCTATCGTGCAGGGCTGCTCGAAGATCAGTGATGGAGTAAGCCATGTGAGCTGCCCACCCACCAGCCATTCCTACCCCCTTCTTTTTTGATGGCACAGCCTGCCCCCCATGAAGTCTGAAAAGGTCAGAGACTCCTATTCCCAGCACCCCTGCAATTACAGTAGCGCAGATGACCAGGCCTGGACAAGTGGACTCCAGTTGGCTGAAATCTTCTGGGAAACACTCTTCCCCAAAAGAGAAAAGAGCGGGAGAGCCCCCTTCCTCTTCCCATCCTGCTTCTGGATATTATCATGTGAGAACATGATGCTTGGAGCTATGGCAGCCAGCTTGCAACCATGAGGAAAGGGTCAAGAGAATCATGCTTGGATTTACCTGAAGGAAAGGGTCATCTCTTGTACGCTTGGGGCTGGGAGCTGGGGTTTACACTCTCATTACTGGTTGTGGGAGGTGGTCTTATGAAGCAGATAAAAGAAGTGATTTCTGGAACCAGTCTTTTCGGGTTCAAATCTGAGCTCTACTACTTGCTGGCTGTGTGACCTCAGGCAAGTTACTTGACCTCTCTGTGCTTCCATTTTCTCCTCTATAAAAATGGGAATACTTAGGAGTGTTAAATAATTTAGTACAGCTCGAAAACCTCTAGCACGGTGCTCAGTACAAAGAAAGTGCCCAACAGACATGAGGTGTAATTAGCCATCACAGTCAGAAAATCGTAGGGGCCCGGGGTGGGGGGTAGGCTGGGACCGGGGGAAGCCGGGCAGGCGCAGAGGCCCAGCCCGCAGGAGCCGAACAGGAGCCGTGAGTCTGCTCCCGGCCTTGGCACCGCGGCGGCTGCGCTGACTTGCTCTGCGCTCCCCCTGCCAAGGCCGGAGCAGCTGGCTCCAGGCTGCCGATGACGCAGCCCGCCCGCCCGCCCGCCCTCCACCCTCTGGCTGTGCCGCCCTCGCCCACCGACAGCCAGGCCGGCGGCCCGCGAGGTGGGCGTCCTATCGGCCCAGGGGGCGGGGTGGGGGGCACTCAGCCACCGGTCCAGAGGTGCCCCCCCCACCTCCCTGCAGGCAGCCCTCCCTGACTCCCCGCCAGCGAGCTTCACCTTCGGGGGAGAGAGCCGTGTCTCTCGGCCCCTCCCGCCACAGCCGAGTGTGAAAGCAATTCCACTTGGCAGCCTCGCAACAGTGAGTCAAAAACAGTTGTCTGGCTTGTCGGATGCCCAGGCCCTGCACAACTCAGAGCAGGCTGCTGGGCTGGGGGCCACGTAACTCTCTCGGGCGTGTTCTCTCCAGCGAGGGCCGAACGCCCCAGGCTCAGGGTGTGTGTGTGTTGCGGGGGGGTGGGGGGGCCAGGGTGCTTTGCAGCAGGGTAAACTGAGGGAGAAGGAGGCTCACATCTTTCTGCACCATCTCCTCTTCTGCTATCTGCTCCTCTGGGCTCGAGAACATGTTACTGCTGACCGCCCTCTGCTACCGAAAGTGGATCTGACATGACTGAGCTTCCCTCCCTCTCTGCTGGCTCTATGTGGGTCTCTCGGGGTTGGGACACTGTAAGGATCGAGGATGCTAGGCACGGCCTGCAGGCAGGGACTTGGCCGTTTACACACAACGCTTCCTCGCCTCTCCATGACGACCCCAGACACGGGCACTGTCGCTCCCCCCCATCTTACAGGTGAGCACACTGAGGCTCAGCACGTGTGAGTACCTTCCCCGAGTCACACAGCAAGTTCGTGGACAGGCAGGAATTCAAACCCAGGCTTGGCTGACCTTAAAGCCAGGGCATTCACTGCACTGACTCAGCATTCCCAGAAGCTTCCGGACGCAGGGCTTTGCCCTCCCCCTCCTGCACACTGCTGCCCAAGAACAGTGTTTATAACCCTCCCCTGCTCAGCAACCTTCCATGGCTCCCCAGCACCCACAGGAAAAAAATAAACCAAACCCTTTGCAGAGCCCTCCCCACCCCTGACTCCTGACATCAGCCCTGGAACCCACTGACTCTTCACCAGAGCCAAGCAAAGGGCTCCTTGAGAGCCTGGACTGCACACTGTCTCCTCCAACAGGCCGGCCTACACCCACTGCAGGGCCTTTGTGCAGTGCCCTTCTCTGCCCATCTGCCACCTCCTGGCCCCCCCGCGGCGGCACCCCCATCACACCCCCTCGTGTGCGGATCTCTCCGCCGCTCCTCACTGCCCAGCATGATCCTTTCTTTGCGCTGAGCTCTGTTTAATGTGTGAGGCCTCTGACTAGCCGGTGTGCCTTCGAGGGCAGGGCCACGCCTGTCCTGTTTACAGCTGCGCCCCCGTGCCAGCATGTGGCCAGGGTTTGGGGACCGCTGAGTGAAGAAGTGTGTGAATGAGTTCGCATCTCCCGGGGCTCAGGCAGGGCCAACACAGATCCCGAGTCCTGGCTGGCCTGAAAGGAACCTCCCCTGGGCCCAACCACCCCCACTCTGGCCCCAGCCTCTCAGATCCCGCGCGCTACCCTCCCAGACCTGCCCCAACCGTGTAGACTTCCCCAACCGTGCCCGTACACTCGTGCTCCCCGCCCCCAACCCAGCCAACTCCTGCACATCCCTCAAGTATTGCGTCCTTTGCTGGGCAGAGCCGATCACACCCCCTCTGACACCCTGTGGCGTGGACACACCCACTGTGAGGTCCACACGGGCTTGCCTTCACAGACCGCAGCGCCCGCACCCAGCAGGTGCTCGCCGCGCCACAAGAGAGCCACCTTCTCTGTGTTCCTTCCCGGCGTGCAGGCCTCCCCGACGGGACTGGAGCGCTGATGGCAGGGGCTGTTTTACTCACTGGTAAGTCCTCAGTGGATGGATGGATGGATGGATGGACCAACAGATGGGCAGATGGGCAGATAGGTGGATGAACAGAAAGGAAGGAAAAATGGATGGATGGATGGATGGATGGATGGATGGATGGATGGATGGATGGGAAGGACTCAGGTAAGACAGATCTATAAATGGCTGGAAGAAGGAAGGAAAGGCAGACAGATGGACGATGGATGCATGCAAGCATGGATGATGGAAGGAGAAATGGATGGATGGGTGGGTGAAAAATGGATGGAGGGAGCCAGAGAGGGAGGAGGGAAGGGTAGACGAGCAGGCAGGCAGGCAACTGGGTAAGGAGAATGAGCACTGCCCGTGTTACTTACTCCTTCACAGGTCCCCCCCTCTGCTTTCTGATCAGATGAAGAACCCCACAGAGGAGTCTCCCCCACCCTCACTGCCAAGGGCTGCCGCTGCTCTAAGCAGAGGGAAGGAGTGGTATCTTCTTAGCACTCCGTCCACACAAACCCCCACGTCCCTCCCACTGGGGGCATCAGGACCAGCCCCACAGACAGTGTGGTGAGGCTGCGTACCGACTCATTTCCTAGCAGGGGACACTCACAGAGCCCTTGCTACATACAGAGGCCCCTCCTTGGAGATTCCACACAGCCTGAACTCCAAAACAGTGCCAGGCAGCAGACTGTTCCCTCACCTTATCAAGAGGGAAACTGAGGCCCAAAGATGGTTACCCAGAGTCACACAGGTGCAGGTGGCTGAGCCAGGATTCGAACCCAGGCAGCATGGCTCCAGAGCCCACACGCTTGGCCCCTCGGCTGCCCGCGGGCCCCAGGCTTGGTCGCCATGTCCCACCTGCCCGCTCCCTGGCATTTCCACTCTCCTCGTTCCTCGTCTTAATCCTACATAGGATTTCTTACTTCATGGCTTCCCTTCAATCAACTTACCTTCTTTGCTTAAATAAATTTGAAATGTATATGACGACCACAAAAGGAAAATCGGTATTAAGTAACATAAATAGAAGGTGACCCTAAAAACCCATACCATGAAAATGAAACAGTGCCGTTCAGTTTTAGCCAAATACTAATCCCAAAGAAGGCTCTGGGCCTGAGGCCTACTCTTATTAAAAAAAAGAGAGATCAGTGAGTGTGGTAGTTTTAAAAAATACGTCCACAGATGCTCCGACACGCTTCACTCGGTGAAGAGGTGGAGCCCTTGAGTATGGGCCAGACTTAGTGATTCACTACCAATGAGGAGAAGAGGGCGGGAGTCACAGCGTGTGGCTTCTGAGACCACGTCATTACAGGCAAAGAGCTTCCTCCTGGTTCTCTCCTAGATCACTCACTCTGCAAAGCCAGCTGCTCAGCAGAGAGCCCCCCGTGGCAAGGCACTGAGCCCTCTTGCCACCAGCGAGCACTGGACCGAGGCCTCCAGCCACCGGTGTGAGGGAGCCATCTTGGCAGCTGGTCCTCCAGCCTCAGTGGAGCCTTCGGCTGAGACCACAGCCCCAGGCACCTCCCTGATTACAGTCTCACTGGAGACCTGGAGCCAGAATCACCCAGCCGAACCACTCCCCACAGAGACTGTGAGACAAGAACTCTTTGTTGTTTGAAGCTGCAACATTCTGGGGTGTTTTGTTACACCGCACGCGAGAGATAACTCACACAGCCAGTGAGAGAGAGGCATGTGAGACGGCAATTCCAAACCGAGACCTTCTTTCAAGTAGTCGGGAGGATGAAAACGCAACTGGAAGGGTAAGAAGTGAGCCCTGACAGGACTCAATGTACTCTTTGCTATCGTGAATATTATTAATTACGGTGCCTCTCCCGTCTGCTCCCCACCAAGCCGCCAGAGGGAGGGGGCTGCGTGAATCAGCTCACATCTTCCTGGGGAGCTTCCCCAATAGACGCCCTTCCCACTCAGAGTGAACGCCCAGCGCTCCACGTCCTCCAGCCCCTATTGACCACTCAGACCCCACCACCCCTGCCCTGCTCTCCCTCCTCCCTGCTCCTCATCCATTCCAGCCACACGGCCTCCTGCTTTGCCCACAACACCCCAAACTCATTCCCACCTCTTCTGGGCTTCTGCACTGACAGTCCTTCTGGTCCCCTCTAACAGGACCCGCTCCTCCCTGGTCTGGCCCTCACTCCATTCAGCGCTTTGCTCGGAGGCCCCCTGACCACAGTATCTCCCAGTCAGTCCCCACGAGGCCCTGTTCCCTGCTTCCGACCCTCACTGGCTTCACGGCTACGCACAGCACTGACCTCCACGGGACACCACGGTGCATACTTACTCCCTCGTCACTGCCTGCTGCTCTGCAGAAGGGAATCTCGACTGGAGCTGGGCTGGGTCCGTGTGGCTCGCAGCTCCCCCTCCCCTACTCGGAGCAGGGCCCGCACATAGTAGGTGCTCAGTGAGCCTCTGCGGAATGAATGCTAAAGCCTCCCCATCCTGCCATATCGCGTGGCATCCAGGAAACCAGGGGGTCAGACTCGAACTGAACGAAGTTATAAACCCGACCTGGAACAGACCACGCTAATTTGTAGAGCCTCGAGCTAAACCCAAATATAAAAATGCTTCTCGGCTGCCAACCAGACCGAGGATTTTTTTTTTTTTTTTTTTTAATGAGTTTGGCTCCAGGAATCTCTCCTCTATGTTCCTAAACCTCATCTTCCCTCGCTTCTCCCCTTCTCCCTGTTCTCCATGCTCGATGCCATCACCAGCACAGAGATTCCTCCCAAGGCTCTCTGCTCCTTTGTTCTCCCCGCGGCATTGAAGGGTGCCTCCCCTCCGCCCGATGCAGGAACCTTGGTGGGGGCCCCGCCTCCGCCAGCCTTTGAGAGGTGCCAGGCGTTGCCCTGGGAAGCAGAGGGAAGGAGGTCTTTGCTCCAGAACATCTTAACAATGGTCCTGAGAATGGGTACAGGGTTTCCATCAGGGATGATGAGAAAGTTCTAGAATGAAATGGGCTTGGCCCTGAGGGTTGCATAACAGCGTGGAGGTACTTAACACCACTGGACTATACCCTGGAAAATGGTTACAGTGGTAAATTTTACATTGTGTTTGTTTAATGTTCATTTTTTTACACAACAAAAAAAGTGTTAAAAAAAAATGGTGCTGGCCCCATTTGGCATCATCAAGTTCAGGAGTCCGAAGAACTTAAAACTGACAGTGATGCTAGGTTTGAAGACATTTTTCTGCATTTCTCTGAGATAGAACAGATAGCTTTGATTCCTGCCTGGCCGGCAAACCGACTTCTTCCCACGACAACGAAGAAAACAATCAAAATCAACCTGGTAACAGTGCCCACTGAAACATCTCACAAACGTGCTTCTGTGGTAGACAGTATACAGCTTAACGTTTTTTATTTTCCTCTTTCGTATGCAAAATTAAAATAGAGAGAGAAGAAGAAATGCCACTGTAAGCACGGAGCCCGGGGGTGAATCCGGTGAATCTGGTGAGTCCACCGGCCGGGAAGGCGCGCTGAGCCGGAGGGGCCGCCCCCAGGAAGGAGACCAGTGAGACAGAAAATAAATAAACAAAAGCTTCCCAACTTCGGACAGAGGGTTTGCAACGCGGACGATCCTCCGTCGGCAGGCCATGCGGCGAGCCTCAGATGTATTTGTAATTGGGCCACGGTTTTCGGCTTCCCGGCTACATGTGTGTTTGAGGAGGTGCTCGACTTGGTCACAACGTCCAAGCTGCCTGATCTGACAGAGCCCTTGGCGCATGGCTACTGGAAGGGGGAACCAGCTGTTCGGAAAAATAGGTCTAACTGCCGCCCCCCCCCCCCCCCCCCCCCCCGCCAACCAGCAACGTCTTTCCCAGATCTAAAGCTGCCGGTGGGCCAGTTTCAACCACTGAGAGTGTCCTGGAGAGCGTCGAACCCCCCATTGTGTGCTTCCAGCTCCACCTGTGGTCCTGCCAGCCACTTGGCCAATTCACTGGCAGACAGGGCCAGCCCGGAGCTGGGGAGTCCTGCTCTGGCCCCCACTCAGGGGCTGGGCGCGGCAGACTGAGGTTCTGGACCAACCTGGCCCCGAGCGTCCAATGGAGGAAGAGGCTCGGGCCTCCACCCTGAAGTGCGTGAGGCTGCTGCACCTGGGGCCTCAGGCGGGGCAGGGGGGCAACGGAGGGCCGGGCAGGTGCCTGCCAGCGGGGTGCAGCTCCGAGGAAGGGAGCTGTGGAACCGGACTGCTGTCCTCTCCCCTCCTCTCCCAGGCACCCCCAGGAGACCCGTGGCTGCCCCGTGGCCTGGTGGGCTTAGGCCTCCCCCGCCCTCCCTGAGGCTGGCCCAGCCAGATAGGGGTGACCCTGGGGGAGAAGGGCTGGGCTGGCAGCTGAGTCAGCTCCCGCCAGGTCAAGCAGAGAGCTGACCTCCCCACCCAGAGGCAGGAAAACGCCCGTCTCCAACCAGGGCCTGCCCAGCCCAGGCAAGGAGCCCGAGTGCCATCAGCAGCCCCTGCAACGGTCCCAGGAGGCTGGACGCCACCCCCCCCCCCCCCCCCCCCGC
>NC_138384.1:3523604-3550528 GCF_054177405.1 Leptonychotes weddellii
GGGGGCCAGCCCAATGACCCCTCTGAGCAGTTTCCTTGTTTCCCTGCTCCTGACACAGAGAGGACGGGCAGCCGCTGGGACAATGAGACCGAAGCCCTCGGGAAAACGCCCCACATTTATTAATTAAACCCATTATAACAAGATGACAGTAAATCACTGTGTCATTGGCCTGGCTGCCTGACGCTGGGGTAAGGGAAGACACCCAAGGGTTCTTTCAAGAGGTCCCTGCCCCGAGGGACCCCGGAGCCTCATAGGGAAGGATAAAATTGGCCCGCAAGGACAAGCACCTGCTAGTGACAAAAATGAAACCCAAGTATATCTGAAGGTGGAAGGAAAGGGGAGGAAGAGAGTGACAAGGTGTCAGGGAGCAGGCAGGGAAGAAGGTGGGACTGTCCTCAAACGGCAGAGGGAAGGGTGACAGTCCTAGCTATTTTTACTTAGGAGAAAACAGAACAGGGCAGAGTCAGATAGAGCAGGTGGTCACAGCTCCCAGCCTAGGAGCCTGTCTCCAAGCCCGGCTTGTCCCATCCCCCGGCGGCCGTCCATGCTCAGACTTATGCAGTAGCCTCCTCCCTGCTCTCCTGGCTACCACCCGGGCCTGCTTCACCTCTGGTCACATCGTGCTCTGGCTCAAACCCCTCCCCGCTGCCCACTGCCCACGGCGAGGTGGGCAAAGTATGCCCTCTGGACAGAATGCCCTGTTTCATCCTTTTTGGATCCCGAACTCCCAAACTTAGATCTCAGAGAGAAAAAGCTAAGAGGCCCGAACTCCGAGTTCCTACCTGAAACGCTTTCTGACAGACAAAAAAAAAAGAAAACCAAAACTGTGTATTTACACAGAAATGAAGGAAGGGAGTCTTGAACAAACTTGCCTCTTTTTGCGGTTAAGCCAGGAGGCCTTTGAGAGAACACATAGCAGGACCCTCTGTTATGTACTCTCAATGCCCCACCAGGGGACAGAAGGAACCCCACACCCCAGCTCATACTTTGCCCACCCAGAGGAGGCCCGGCCAGGAAGGCAGTGCGGAGACCCAAGCCCAGAGAGCAGGGAGCTGGGGCATGGGGGTGCCGGGAGGTGGGGGGCGGTTCTCTGCAATGCTCCTCAGTGGCGTCCAGAGTTTTCGGGGGGGGGGGAAGCCCACAGCACCTCTAAAGCCGCCAGGTCCTCCTACAGGCAGAGCAGTCGGCGCTCCTCCCCAGGCCAGGACTCTGGCCAACAGGACTCGGGGCCACCTCCTTCCCAACCCCCCCGTCGGCCGCCACTTCTTCCCCAGGCCCCAGCAGATGCGCCTGCCCTTTTCTATCAAGGGACACGCAGGCTCCTTTCCTGGATGTTCTGTGGGCCTGAGGGTTAGGGCAGAGAGGAGGGACGAAGGGGGGCGGGAGACTACAGGCCCAGACCAGCAGGGCTGCCGTCCCGGGAGGTGGGACCTCTCTATAGGCAGACGCACGCCCCAGGAACGGGAACAGGAGCAAGGACCCCGATGGCCCTGCCTGAGCATCCCAGCATGTGACGGGTCCCCAATCACAAAGGTACTCTCGGCAGGAGGTAAAAACTGATGTCTTCTTAGAGAAAGCAAATTTCGTAGGTCATCGATTGCATCTAGAAAGTGCCCTACGCACTCACCACACATCAAAGGCACGGGAGAGACACACTTTAAGACAATCACGCTTGCCTTCTGCTCCGCGCAGAGCCTAGGGCCAGCCCCGGGCACGCCCCCCTTGTACCCCGGGCCTCGGCCTCTCAGCCTGAACAGGATGGGGGCCCTTAGAATTTTCCAGCTCTCGAACCAGGAGACAGAGGCACTCGATTAAGGGGCTCGCTCCAAGTTGACACGGAACGGGGACACCATGACCAGGTTCTTGACCTGCGTGACACATGGCCTTGATCCAGAGAGAAAACTGCCAAAGGACCCGGCGTACAGGGGTATTTACTTTAGCCCTGCCTAGGGCCTGGTGCGGTCATGACCACTGGCAGCCAGAGAGCAATATAGCTCCTGCTTTCATCTTCTAGAACCGCAGTTTGACATGCTGTCTTCTCTTGGGTTTCTGGCCCTAAACGAGGATATGGATGCGGGATTTGAAAGCGACAAAGCCTGGCCTGCCCCTCCCCAAGTGAACAGGGGGGCCTCACTGTGTTCTCACAGTCTTTCCCCCGAACACTGACCCCTAGCCCAGCCCTCATTCCCCTGTCCTGGAATTGTCTGTCCATCTGTCCAGCTTTCCTGCCAGGCTCCACACTCCTCGGGACCCGGTCTGGTCCTCCCCTGTGCTTGGCACACAGTAGGTGCCCAGGAGAGGGTTGGTCAGTGGATGAATCACATCCAATCCCTCATCTGACCCCGCAGGAAGTAAGCTGCTGGCCCAGGGGCACCAGATGGCCGCTGGGTCCCATACTGGGGTCTTGGGACTCCCGACACCATGTGGCCCACTCCAAGGCTGGTGGCCAGTCCTCAAGCGCACAGTCACCCTCACCGTTCTCGGAAGAAACCGCAGCACAGGGTGACCTTCAAATTCAGTTAAAAATGGATTTTGCTGATCTTAATAAAAGATCCATTTAGCTTCTGAATGAGGGAATGCAAATTCCAGCAGGTCCCACCCCGTCTAAACACGCGGCCTCCGGGACTCCCTCCCAGTGCCACTGGGGAGCATTTGTGCAGGGCGGTGACCTGCTGCTGGGTGAATTTATGTAGCTGCTCAAGGTCCGGGCAGGCTTGGCTGCCAGCAACTGGGGGGGGCTGGGGGGGTTCATCCTGGGGGCCATTTTCTCCTTTTCTCCCTAAAATGTAAGAAGGAACACACACACTCACTGCAGTCATACAATGCAGGGATATGGGAATAACAAATCCATCGTTTTCCTTGCTCTCTGCTACCTGACCCCGCCGCCGCCCGTGTTTACGATCGGATGCTGCTCCCTCCCCATGCTTCTCAATCGTGGAAAAGTCCCAGAGAGGGACATTCTCTCCCGGTCACCGAAACCGAGATTCGCCCATATCCAGGACTCAGCCATGAATGCGCATCTGCTCAACACTGATCCCCAAACCCTTCCCCCGAGCCCCCAAGTCCAAAAGTTCTGGAGACCCAAAGTCTTCTTCACCCCTTTGGCAGCGAAGCCCGCCTGGCCCGGAGGCCAGCTGTACCCGCTGCTCTTTCCCCACCGGCTGTGAACATTCACATGTCTCACGCAGATGCACCATGGTGGCTGACGACAGGGGGCTGCCCGGGCCCCGCCGAGTGTTATATAAAATACAGCCTCCACACAAAAGCAACTGTCTATGGGGCTGAAAAATCCAGAAGCGTTTCTGGCCCCAAAAGCACCCAACGAGGGCCTACAGACCAGAAGTGACTGGAAAGTCGCTGCTGACTCTTAAAACAGGGCAGAGCATCTCATTGTCTGTGTCCTTCCCGTGATGGTCGGTGTGCTGCAGGGGCCTGGGCATCCTGAATGTTCTCCGTCAGGGAGACATGCATGGGGTCGCACTGCAGCGGACATCCTGATTCTCCGCATCCCCCCCCCCCGCCCCCAAACACACACACTCACACACGCATGCACACACGAGTCGTGTTTTCTAGAGCGTAGATTAGCAGTACATACCCCAAATGCTGGCGAAAATGTAATGCAGATGAAGACAGCTACGCGCCATGTGGTAATGTTCCAAGACTCTGAAATCACAGAGCTGTATCCAAGTCCCGGCTCTGCAGACCATCCGCTGTGTGACTCAAAGCAAGTGACATAACCTCTCTGGGCCTCAGGAAACCACAGAGCTGTGAGGTCGCATCCAGGTCTCCCTTCTCGGGCACCACCCCAGCCCAGGCCAGGGCCATGGCAGCCGGCTCCCAGCGGTCTCTGCCTGTCCCCCTCTTCCTTCCAGCTTGCCCGCCCAACGCCACATAGAAAAATTCTTCTCTTAAAACCGCTTTTGTTAGGTCGCCTTCAACCCTTGGTTCAAACACACAATGGCTTTTTATTGCCCCAGTGAATGGAGCCCAACCTCCTTTGTTGGTTTAAGAAAGAAAAATCTTATATTAAAAATAATAAATCACCTGAAATTTTGTCGACCTAAGATAGCTGACTTCCCCTCCTTGTCCACATACGCAGAGGCACGTGGCTGTGATCACGGTGGGTGGACAGATCTGCATCCCACTTCCCACACGTCATGTCACTTCTTAGTGTTTCCTGTGCTGGGCAAGAGCCTCCACATTCATCTGAGGGCTGCTGGCCCCACAACCAGCCTCACCAGAGCTATGGATGTCCTGAACACTGAGAATCTCATGTGGCAGCGTGTCTTATCAAGCAGTTCCTGAAATACACTGTGCAGAATGGCAATCCGTCCTCCCTCTAGAGGGTCAGAGTGAACATCAGAGCATTAAAGGCACTGCTAAGTCCTGCAGCACACAACACAGTATAGATTTCTTCAACCTACTGTTCCCAAACATAGATGAGCAAGGAAAAAAGAGTCGCCTCAACACCTGAGTCATTAGTGTTCCTTGGCACACACTTGGGGACATGCTAAGTGTCCGAGGTCACCTCCTGCCCAGAAACTTTCCCAAATGCCCCCCTGCTATCTTCCCGGTAACTAACTGATCTGAATCCTGAGCCTGGTACTTGTGATCAACAGTGTCTTCTGTCCTTTCACCTCTTGGAAAATGAAGTTCATTGCGGTCACTGCCACATGCAGACTTGGGAGGGAAGAGACTCAGATCAGCCCCTGACCACCTAGCTGGGGGACATTAGGCAAACTGTCAGCTTCTCTGAGCCACAGTGTTCTTGTCTGTGAAACAGAGAGGCCAGCAGCTCAGCACCAACATGTTACGAGTCTAGCCTGTCTGGGTTTTCAGCTCAGAACTGCAGCAGAGACTGGTGGGGTTACCGAGTCCAAGAACCCAGCAAAGAGTAAATGTGACCTTGTTTTCCCAGAGTAATTCAGGGATGTGGAGTCAGAATGCCTGGACATGGAGCCCAGCTCTGCTGCACCCCGGCGGACTGGTCCTGGGCAAGGGCTTGACCCTGAACCTCACTTCCTCCCTGTAAAATCAAACAGGCCACAGAGACATGCACACGCACAAAGACAGCACACACACAGAGACACACACGCATGTACGTGTCACACCAGGGAAATCTGAACGAGATCGGTAGATTGTGTCAAGGTCAATATCCTGCTGGTGACACTGGGCTGTAGTTACGCAAGATGTAACCACTGGGGGAAATGAGGTGAAGGGTACATGAGATCTCTCTCTGTTCTTTCTCACAACTATATGTAAATCCACGACGATCTCAAAATGAGTTTTTTAAAATAAAGCAGGCTCACACCTATAGCCTGGGGACATTACAGATATTCAACAAGAGGGTGTATTTATCATTCCCTCTGGGCTGCCTCCCCACACAGTGGGTGTGCACCAAAAAACCTTGAAGAACGGAGTCGGTGGAAGACAATATGGAGCACACAGTAGGTGTTCAATATTTTTCCTTATTCTTTTGATAAAGCCTTAAGAGCCCAGAGAAATGCCCTCCTTGGAGACGGTTTGCTGGGGACACCATCAGCAGGGGAGGGGGGCCTCCTGTGCCCTCTCAGCAGCAGGGGCTTGGTCAGGAGCTGCCAGGTGCTGGGGAGCAGAAAGCCGGGCAGCTGGAGCCAGGTGGGGAGCAGGCATGCCGGCAGAACCCTTCTTGTTTGGGAAGGCATTTACCCAAATCCCACCCCTTTCCCAGAAGGGCGGAGGCGCCTTCCAGCAGAGGCCCAGGTGCGGGACGGGCTGCCTCCGGCCCTGCCCGCTGCCTCGGGTCCCGGTCCTTGCCCACAGATAGCCGGTCCAGGGAAGTCGCTCAGAGGCTGCCAAAGACAATTTGCCCCTCCTGGTCTCACACCCCTCGGGCCACTTGCAGCACGGCTAGCAGAGAGGCCAGGAGGCCCCCCGGCTCCCCGCCGCCTCACGAGGGCAGTCCATGAGGCCACTCAGTTAGAACCAAAGGGTGGGGGCTGGGGCTGGGGCTGGGGACAGGGCCAGGGTGGAGGCCTCTGAGGGGCAGATGCGGTTCCAGAAGGCTTACTGCAGAGCAGTTCACATCTGGGAAAATCCAGAAACAACCTGGGTATCCAGCAACAGATGACCGGGGGTCACTATGTAGCCAATGAAACTCCTCTCCTCCAAGGAGGCTACGTGCCATGAGGGCTCTGGGTCAGACAGCTGGTACTCTGCTCTAACACATTCTAGTCTGCCCCATCTTCCATATGGACGCTGCTATTATCCCACTTTACCGATCGGGACATTACAGCACAGAGAGGTGATGTAACTAGCCCAAGAACACACAGCTAGTAAGGAGTACAGCCCAGATGGGAACCAAGCACCTTGCTCCAAAGGCCCCAGTCTTAGCCCCACTAGGAGACATGCACGATACCCCACGTGGAAACGATGCGTGAAAACAGCACACAGTGTGGTTCTCACCAACAGCAGCGCGTGTGCACGCCCGTGCATATGCACAGAGAAAATGGCTGGAAGCCCTGGGTTACGGAACTTCGGGGGACTTCTATCACTTCCTTTCTGGCTCTATTGTCTGCATTTTCAGCACAGAACATGTTAGACTTCAGGCAAAGACTCAAGGCTGTCAGGTAAGCTGCCCCTGATTCCTTGGTGCCGCCTCCCGCCTCTTCCCGGGCATGTTCCCACCCACACCCACACCGACAGGCTCCAGAGACTTCAGGAGCTCGGTCCTTCCAGGCCAGGCTCGCACACCCACGGCGAGGGCCCGTCACGAGCTCAGGAAGCTCTTCTCCAGCTAAAATGCTTCTGCAGCATTGCCTTAACCACATTTCAGGGCTGCATCCACAGCTCCCATCTGCCTGATGGTTCACTCGGGGCTGGGCGGCGGGGGGCAGTAAGGCATGGCCCTTCTCCCTGGGGTCTAACACCCAGATATTAAAATGGCGCTTAGAACAACTTTGGGAAATGTTTATGCTAGAACACTGCGTAGGAGCAAGATGAACAGCTGTACAGAGAGGTTCATCTCGACTTGGTAGAGAGAAGGTGCGGACCATGCACAGGAGGAAACCATGACAGTGGGGACAGTAGCTGCCTCTGGACTGGGGAAGAACTTCTCCTTTGTTCTCCTCTGTACGTCCCCCAAGCCCTCCAACAATAACGCAAACATAATGTAGAAATAACAGCACTTACTGCCTGAGACTACACTAAGCGCTTTACATGCATTAATCCACCCAACCGCCTCTTGGAGGCTGATCCGATCACAAATGTTTTACAGATGAAGACAATAAGGCACAGAGAAGGAAAGGGACTTGCTCAAGACCACACAGTAAGTGTTGGAGTGGGATCTGTCCCTTTAAAATTGAAAAAAAAAGTATTTAAATTCTCTTTTGAGAATTTAATCTTGAAGGCTCAAGAATGGAAAAGAACCTTAATATTTATTGAATGTGTCCTGATATATAAAACTGCCCACCTGCCCTGCTCCTCATTTAAAAGCAAGTCGCACATAAGAATCCCCCCACGTTGCTGGTGGGAGGCAGAACCTCTGTGGCCGCTCTGGAAACAACCCAGCAGTTCCCTGAATGGTTAAGTACAGTTAGGACCGGACTCGGCCATGCCACTCCTAGGTATACACCCAGGAGGGAAAAAAAAACACATTCGCACAAAAACCTGGACATGGATGTTCACAGAAGCATTTGTCACAACAGCCAAAGGGCGGAAACAGTCTAAATGCCCACTGGCAGATGAACGGACCGAACACACAGCACATCCACACGCCGGAGTATCACTCAGCCATAAACAGGGAGTGAGGTGCCGATATCTGCCGTCACCACGGATGAATCTTGACAACACTTCACTAAGCTGAAGAAGCCCGACACAAAAGGCCACTTGTCATGCGGTTCCATCTACATCGAGTGTCCAGAACGGGCCCATCCAGAGAGACAGAGTCGTGGATGCTGGGGACTTCGGGGAGAGGAGGACAGGGTGTCTTTCAGGGGTGATGAAAAATGTTCTACCATTAGACAGTAGTGATGGTTGCCCAATTGTGCGAGTATAATAAGACCGCTGAATTGCACACTTCAAAAGGGTAAATTTGATGGCATGCAAATTGTATCTCAATGAAACTGCTGCTAAAAAAAGTTCTTTTTAAAAGGGGGCGCCTGGATGGCTCAGCCGGTTAAGCGCCCAACTCTTGATGTCAGCCCAGGTCATGATCTCAGGGTGGTGAGATTGAGCCCCGCATCGGGCTCTGCACTGGGCATGGAGTCTGCTTAAGATTCTCTCTCCCTCTCCACTACTCCCATGGCTCTGTGAGGACACAAGGTGGCCCCGGAGATGGGAGGGGCGGTAGGTTTGCAGAAGGATGCTGGCCGCCATCTGGCCTCACCCTCATGAGCCCCCTTTGTACCTGGCTCTGGGGATCCCATGGCCCCTCAAGTTGAGAATGCAAACAGATCAAGATACCTGTCCCCAGAGGGACAGCCTTGGCTGACGAAGCGGAGATGTCCCAGGGCACCAGCACCTGCCTCAGCCTCTGACATGCCCCGCGTTCACGGGTCAGTCCCTTCCCCTCCCCAAGCCTCGGAGTCTTTGACAAAGTGAGGGCTGTTGCACTCAAGAATCACTATGCTTCCTCCCAGTCCTAGGATTCTGAAGAGACACTCTTGAGATGTGCCATAAACGCAAAGACAAAAGAAACAGAGGCTTCAATCATGTTTACAGATAAAATATACTTTGTGGCAAATTTTATCTGTGTGACAGATAAAAGATACTTTGTGGCATGGGAGAACACAGAACTTTCTAATGGTAAATACTTTGTATAATAAGAAATGAAACACAACATTATTAGGTCCGTATGTTCCAAGTAAGACAACCACTAATATATTAGAGAGAGCCGTCAATCCTTCACAATCTGTGGTTCTAAGACAATGCAGTTTTCTCTTCTGCATTAACAAACACATAAGTCTAGTATCTTTCTTACTTATGCAAGGCTGGATAAAGTCTCCTGAGGCACAAGGACACACTGCCTTGACTACCACGGAGGTCACGAGGGTGGGTTGATAGACAGAAATTGCTTTCACTTCTACTGACTCAACACAGAGAGAGGAGATCAGTCATGGAAAATGTTCCCGTAAGCATTAATAACCTGGAAAAAGCCTAGTGGTCTCACGAACATTTCATCTAGTCTTACAAAAATAGAGCAAGAGAGGCTGCAAGCACAAAAGACTTTACATTTCAAGGCCAAATGGGCTGGTTAAAAAACTTCAAAAAGGCACAGTCTCTTAAATATAAACCTTTTAGGAGATCAATCAAATTCATAAACCTCTAGCTAGGTGGATCAAGATGAAAAAGAGAAGGCACGGACTACCAGTATCACCAAAGAGGGGACATCACTACAGAACTTACAGACATTAGAAAAACACTAAGGGAATATTATTAAGAAGTGACGCCCATTGACTTGACTACATGGATGTAATGGGTAAGTTCCCTGAAAAACATTAATTACCAGAACAGACTCAAGAAGAAATAAACCTCACGGGAGAAGTCTCTCTCAGCACATCAAGATGGTGGCCAAGTCTCTTATCCACCAAAGAACAGAATTCAGGAAAAGGTTAGCGAATGGAGTTGTTTTTTAAATGTGGACAAAGCTGGTTTGTGTTGGCAGAGATGTCTCCTAGAACTTTAATTTATGGTGGTTTTTAAAGACTTACACTTAATGCCATCTTCATTGTTTCTCTCGCTCCTCCCCACTCCGGCTCCTACTTCTCTGAGACTTTGATCTTGCCAACCGTGCTTCTGCCAGCCATGGCACTCCTCAGGAATGCCACGCCCATGGGCTGGTGAGGAATCAATACATAAAAGAAAAACCAGTGGAGGGTCAAGGGATACAAATTCCAATTTCAGCTACTTTCTCTATCTAGTAGGAGAGACAGGGCTCACCCGTGTGAGGCGCTCAGAAGACCACATGAGACCACATATAAGAAAGTGATCATTTATTAGCAAGTGTGAAAAAGGTGCATACAGACAAGTGCCTAGGGCAGCCAGGAGAGAGGAGTACCTTTGGCTGGAAGAAGTTAGCAGAGAAGGCCTCCTGGAGCAGGAAACAGGCAGAAAAGTGGAAGAGCGAGCAGGTGTCAAGACATAAGGATGGGAACAAGTGTGGTGGTCTCGGGGAATAATGAGGAGCTGGCTCACACGCATAGTGCTTACCAGTGTGTGTACAGGTAAGTGCACCTGTAACAGTGGCTCTTTACCTTTGGGGGCCACACAACCCTGTGAGAGTCTGATAAGAATTACTGATCCTCTCCCCAGAAAAACGCATCCATGCATCAGACTCTGCATGGAGTTCTGAGGGTTAACAAATGTGCACGTGAGAATGGGGATATAGCATTGAGAATAGTGGGTCTCTGTAAATTCTTCTAACTCGACTCTACAGTGTCCGCCTTCCTGGGGCCTGACCCCCATGCGGCCCCTCCCGGTTTACCTCGTTCCACTAACAGGGTCCAGACCCCTGTGTGTTTGAGGTTCACAGCTCAGCTCTCTGGAATGCGGAGGACTGGGGAGGAAACTGAATGACAACAAAAACAGTTAAGAGCCAACATTTATGGAGCGTGTACTCTGTGACACATACACATCCGTGATTCCCATGTACAGATGTGGAAACAGGCCCCACAGACAGACAGACAAGCAGTCAGGTGGCATGTACCTGCTGACTGCCACCAAAGGCCAACGTGGGTGTTCTTGGGGCCTGGAGTCCCGAGAAGGACCATCCACCCGAATGCCCCTTTCATCTCTCAGATGAGCACAGGGAGCCCAGAGAAGGAATGACGGGAGCTCAGGGCCCAGGTGCTCCGGGCTCTACTTCCAGGTTTCCCATCCCCCAAACTGCCTCCTCTTGGACAACGGAGGCCGGTGGTCATTTTAAACAGGGCCGGAATTTTCTAGAGCTGCCGCCAAGGCTCACGGGAGATTAACCAGGAGCTGCTGCTATGGGCTATGCACGGCCTGGTCGGAGCTTGTGGGTAGGAGCAAGGGGCACAGGGCATGTTCATTCCAGGGGCCCTCGAGGCCAGGGCTGTGAGCGGGGCCTCAGATTCCTCCTTCTCCTCCTTCCTCTGCTCCCAGTAACTAGTCACCACTTCTGGAGTCTTGACGGCTCGCCAGGCCCTTCATAAGGGACTCTGCCTGCTTAAGTCCCTAGGAGGGAGGTCTTGAGACTGTCCTGGCATATGGGTGAGGGGCGTGAGGCTCAGACAGGGAAAGGGACGTGCTGAGGCCCACATGGGTAGCAGGGGAGGCTGCCAAGGTGGGACTTCAGATCGCTGTTAGCCAAACCGCACTAGCCGCCCACTGAGAGCAGACCAGCATCACCCCACCTGCAGCCTTGGTTTCCCCATCAGTCTCAGAGGGTTGACACGGTGCTTACCCCACCGCTTTTGGACGGATGGCTGGAGAGGCGGATGGGACAGAGCGGAGCAGCCCTTCCCAAGGGGAAGAATCTGGGAGGCAAGTGTCTCATGTCCTTGTCTCTCTCTCCCCAGAGCAGGAAGGTTCCTAGGTCTGCAGGGCTCTCGGCCTGGCCGGTGGTGCCCAGACCCTCCCTGGAACCTCGGTCCAGTGGGCAGCGGCCCCAGCAGGGCAGTGGGGAGGTGGGGGGGCACAGCCTGGCCCTGCTCCCGCCCCTCCCCCAGCCAGGCCCCGGGGCCACGCAGCTCCCAGCTTCTGCTGACGCCGGGTTCTGCTCCCGGGGCCACTGCAGCCAGAATCACGAGCGATTCCATCATGCCCCCTGGGGCCCAGAGCCCTGGACACCTGCATGCCACAGAGCCAGCCTGTCAGCAAGACTGCTCCCTGCTCCCCAGCCCTGGACCCAGAGGTGACAGGGGCAAGAGGCATCCACCTCGAGGGGCATGGCTCCCTCACGGTGCTGGGTGTGGCCATGTCGCGGCATCGAACCCAACTAGGGCCCGATCCCGGCTCAGGGGGACCAACCTTGTTGAGTCCCTGCAAAGTCACCAAGGGGCCCAGCAGGAGAGATGACAGCCACCTTCCCTCACTCACAGGGTCGGTAAGATAAGGTCTCCCTGTCAGAACTGTCACTGCTACTTCTGATCATCATCATCATCATCATCACACACACGTGTCCCTGCGTCTCACGGATCCAAAGGCCCGCACTCTGTTTCACACTGGAACCTCTCCGCAAGCAGGAGGAATCGTACAGCGGGTGGGGCGTCGGCTTCACAGGCAGCATGCTTTCTGGCCCGGTAGTACGTAAAACGGTAATGTGTTTACGATGGATGGCTTCTAGAAGGAGCGGGTAAGTGACAGCGTTCACACCCTCCGGCGGGCACGATCGTGGTCCTTCCCGCCGGGTGCCCTGCCTCCCTCATTCTGCAGCATCTCGCACATAGTAGGGGCTCTGTGAAACCCTGCTGGATAGACCCAGCCACCATCCTAGCTGATGCCCCCGATATACAGCCCACAGCAAAGGCACCCCCCTGTGTCAATCCCCCATACACACATCTCCTAGGCAACGTCCCCCCAGGCTCCCTGCAAGGCCCCAGAGTTTCCCAGAATACCCCGGGGAAGGCAGCAGCTCTCCCCCGGAACCGGGGAGCTGCTAGGCCACCAGCGCGGAGCCCCCAAGGAGCTCCAGACCGTGGCCCTGGCTGGGGTGAAACCACCAGGAGGTAGATTCGGCTGAAGTTCCAAAAGACCCCCACAGACCAGGGAAGCCAGGGAGGGGGACATTTCTCCTGCCACCCAGAGAAACGCTTTCTCCGTGGAAGGACTCAAAAGGTCTGCCCAACACACTCGGAACAATCTCACCAAAAGGGGTGGGGAGGGTTAGGAACTCCGGAGCAGAGTTTGGTGAGAAGTTTCCAGAGTATGTTCCAAGCATGCTCAGCTGAGCTCCGGCAGGCTGCAGGCCAGATGCCGGGCTCCTGGGGGGTCCTCTGCTGAGGGCGGGTGGGGACACAGCTCTGGCCGCCTGACAATGATGACATCAAAATGCAGGCACCCAAAAAGTTACCAGGAAGGGGCTCCTCTCAGACCCACCGTCCCAAAGCAGCTGCTGGGGTGGAGAAATCTTTGGACCAGCATGAATCCTGCCCCTGACACTGACAGCTGTGTGGCCCTGGGCAAGTCACTTTCCCTATTTGAGCCTCTGGCGCCTTGATTTTCAGATGGGGATTAATCCAGATAAGATGGACTTCGAGACACCGCCAGAGAGAGAGGGGCATACATCACTGGGACGACACAGCCAATCCGTCAGAAAGACAAAATCATAAATAAGCAGGAGCCCCCCAATCCATGAAGTAATAACAACAGACAAAGTTAAAACGGAGAAGAGACAAATGCAAACTGTAGTACCTACTAACACCCTCCCTCAGAGAGTGTGGTGCAGCGAGCGTGCACACGGCTGTGAGCACGAATACGTGTGGGGGGGAGGGGCAGGGAGGGAGCTGGGGCGAGTGCGTGTGTGCAGTGAGGGGACAGGATGGAAGAGAGAGGGTCTGGGAACGCGTGGGAGAGACGATGAGTGTGCTACGGTGACGGGGGGATGCAGGTGCACATGGAGGGGGTCGGGGGGATGTCAGAGGAAGAAGGGCCCCCCACCCTGGGCTCTCATGCCACCCCCAGCGACCTGCTGGCCTTCTGACTCAGCCGGCCTCCAGCGACACCTGTCTCCTCCACCCGCCTTCCTTGGACCTGCCCTGAAGCCAGTCCTTAAAACCCCCCTGAGGAAAGTCCGGTTCGTCCAGTCCCCTGACAAGTGACGGGTAACTGGCAAGGCAGGGCCAGGGTCCGCCGGTTAATGGGACGCGATCAGCAATCACACGGCACGGGAACTCACAAAGCCAGGCCCACTACCACCCTACCCAGTTTTGAAAAGGCAAGAGAAGCTCTTGCAGCTTCAAGAAGAGAAGGAGGGTCCGGCCACCAACCAAGCCTCCTGTTCGCACACAGAGTGCAAGAAGGTGGGGAAAGAGGCCGCTGGGGGACAGTCTGACACCTTGCCACCCCAGTACTAGGCCTGGTTTCTCCGCATGGCAGGGCCGAGGGGACAGAGGCCAGCGGCCAGCTTTTGCTTGGCTGGGGACGTGCAGGTCTGTAGGCAAACCCTCAGCTCCTGCACGAGAGGGGAAATGTGTGCCAGAAAGGACCCAGGCCATGGGTCCCCAGAAGGGGCAGAGGTGTGTTCTGCAGGGCCGGTGGCCCAGGGACGCCCAGGCCACTTCACCCTGTCCCCCCGGGTGGTCCCCGGGGTCAAGCTGCGTTCTGCAGGGCCAGTGGCCCAGGGACGCCCAGCCCACTTCACCCTGTCCCCCCCAGGTGGCTCCCAGGGCCGAGCTGCGTTCTGCAGGGCCGGGGGCCCAGGGACGCCCAGGCCACTTCACCCTGTCCCCCTGGATGGCCCCAGGCCGAGGTGCGTTCTGCAGGGCCAGTGGCCCAGGGACGCCCAGCCCACTTCACCCTGTCCCCCTGGGTGGTCCCTGGGGCCGAGCTGCGTTCTGCAGGGCTGGCAGTCCCTCGGCGCTTGGTGCAAGCAGCCCTATGAAAGGAGCATAAAGCTGCGCTCTGAACACTCCAGGCCTCCCTTGTCCAACGGCCCCAGGATGTCGCATGACCACACAAAAGAAAGAACAGCACATGACTCTGAGAAAGGCCTCTGGAAGGGAAGACGGCAAGCCTGAGAAGCCCAGCCGCCCAGAGGAACTGGATGAAAGGGGCTGGTGCCCAAGCCAGTGACAAGCAGGCCCTCAGGCCACCCGAGCCTCTGACGCCTGAAGGGTCACCGGGACCCCCTGTGCCCCCCCAGCCCCATCCTGCTATGCCCACGCCCACCTCCGACCTGCCTGCGTCGCTGGCCCATCCCAAACCACACAAGCCTCTTACTCCCCGGCTGCGAACCCTCTCATCTGGAAGCCGGGAGCCGAGGTTTACGGGCCTGGGACGGCCTATAAAATGCTGCTGCAGTGTGTCAACACTCTGACCCCTCCTCCGAGCCCCTTGCTGGAAGCCCACCCGGGAGACCCCCAGCAGCCTCCTGTGTGGCTAAAGCCAGGTCCCTGCCAGGCCCACACCATCTCCAGGAAGGGCCGCTTAACCCCGGGCAGGGGGACGGGCCCTGGAGCCAGACCACCCCCAGACCACCCTGTTCTCACCCGGCGGCCCAGCTCCGCCATTTACTGCTAGTAATTCAATCCCAACTCCCAGAATTATGAGGCTTGGCCTCTTCATCTGAAAAATGGGGCTCATGCCACCTCCCCACAGGGCAGTTCACGCCACCCGCCGTGGTCAGGGGAGGAAGGGGCAGCCTGGGGAGGAGGCTGGCATCTTAGCCAAGGCTGCCCAGTTAGCTGGTGGCAGAAGAGCCAGTGACAGGACCTCCTGGGGTCCTGGGCTGATGGCCCATCAGTGGGAAGCTGTGGAAAACGGAGCCAAGCAGGTCAGCAGGACCCAGAGAGCAGAGGTAAGCTGAACCTGGCCTGCGGCGACCTTCCATCTGCTCCAAGTTTTCTATCCTGAAGCATGGAAGATTTTTCAGGTAAAATACAACACAATCTGAAAATACCTTTAAAACACTGAAGTTTGTTCCTAGAGTGTCATCAATTGACAGGCAACATCCAAATAATACGTTAGGAGAATAAAATGGGGACATTTTGAAAACGGCATTACTGCCATATAAACCCCCAAAGGTGAACACTTCTCTAGATGTCACCATTTATTTAAGTCCTGCCCATTTGTAGAACCTCCATCAGTGACCCCTCCTCCAGGCAGCCTTCCCGGACTCCCATTCCCGCCCCGGGGCCAGGTCCTGGCTGGGCCCTCAGCCCTCCCGGCACTGATCCATACACACCATGTCCACCAACCGTTACCCCCCATGTGGCGACATCCCGGCGTCCCACGCTCCCCCTGGCATCGTGGCGGGAGCGTGGCACAGCAGTTAAGCATTTGGGCGCTGGAGTCAGACGGCCCGGGTCCAATCCCAGCTCCAGACTTCCCAGCCAGCTGTGCGACTCTGGGCAAGTGACCTCCCCCCTGTCCCTCAATTTCCTCGTTAAGAAAATCGGAAAAGCCACCTTATAAGACGGGTGGAGGGCTGCACGAGGCACCACGGGAGGGCGGCCGGCACAGAGCGGGTGCTCTCAGCGTGCTGCGACGACCATCGGCGTTCCCATCATCCTCTCCCTAGGCCTCGCTGTGTCTTCATCAGGACCAGGTGGACGGACAGAACCTCTGCGCCCTTCCCTGTCACTGGCTCTGCCCTCCAGAGGATACTGACTGGTGGGCAGGAAGACGCGGCCTCGGTGGGCCCAGAGCTTTGAGGGGTCTTCCGTGGACTCACTGCTTCCTCTCCCCTCTTGGCTCTCACCCAACAGCCCACCGGGGGAAACAGGGGCCCCCAGACGTGCCTGCTCCTGCCCGGGTCCCAGCAGGCCTGCCCGGGCTCGCCTGAGCCCCGTTCTGACTGGGACCTTTGCAACTTTCGTTTCAGGTTGCTGGCATCACGTGAAGGAAACCCAACCCAGCAAGGGTTTCCATACAGGGTTCCAGACCAACCCGGCCGGCGGCAGAGAGCGGCAGCCCGTGGCTGGGGTGGCCGGTGCTGGGGCAGGGAACCCGAGAGCCACCGGACTCAGAGCCAAGCCAGACCTCGCCGTCAGGGCCCTTCTCTATGCACCGCTCTCGGGGCCAGAAAGGGGAGATGGCCATAGCTTAGCAGCTGTGCAGGCGCCAAGGGGCTCGGCCACCAGCCCACCATGTGCTCCCATCTTACAGATGGAAAACTGAGACCCAGACGGGGGTGCGGCGGGCACCGTGGGTGTTCGCACCGGAATCCAGCACTTTTGGTTTCCCTGGGCTGGAGTCAAAAGCCCCAAGAACAAGGGCGACCCCTTCCCAACCCTTCTCCCAGAGAGAAGACCGACTCCCGTCTTCCAACACCAACTCGGTGTCTGGAGACCTAGGATGGGATGTGTGGCTTTGGTCAGTGAGCTGACAGAACGACCTAAGTCCTACTGTGTCCTTAAAACCCGGAGAGGGAAAGCGGAACTCAAATTGTTAAAAAGAGTTACCAGGTGACCCCGAAGTTCTGCTCCAGGGGTGTCTACCTGGGCGAAATGCAAAGGGAATTCGCAGTCACCAGGGCTGGGGGGATGGGGAGTGACTGGCACGAGGCTCCTTTTGGAGGTGACAGAAACACTCTGGAGTAGACAGTGCTGGGGGTTGCATGACTCTGTAAATGTACTAAATGTCACAGAATCGTAGACTTTAGAAGGGTGGGTTTTATGGTATGTGAATGATATCTCCATTGAAAAAGAGATTAAACAAAAACAATGTCTTTTCAAGGTCAGTGCAAGAGCCCTGCCTGGCCGGCCCCTCCCTGCCCTCCCTCTGGCACCCCAGCGTCCTCGCTCTCCCGAGGTCCCACCTCAGGCCCCTGCCCAGACCGTCCTCCTTGCTCAGGTGACAGCCCCCAGCCCGCCCACCTCTCCCTGGCCACTCCTTTGACTACTGTTTCAGCCCCTCCCTGCGCCCCATCTGGTTTACTCAGGGCTGGATCCTGATGCCCAGAACGGTGCCTGGGACACAGTAAGTGCTTAGTAAAGACAGAACGAAGGAACAGAATCCTTTTAGTGACCATCACAGCTTTCAAGATAAAAGTCCCAAACTCCTGGGCCATGCTTACAATGGCTTCCATCAGCAGTTCTTACCCCATTGCTGGAATCTTCTAGAAGCTTTAAAATACCAGAGCCACCAGGGCCACCCCTCGGAGATTCTGATTTAATAGGCTGGGGTAGGGCCCAGTCACTGGTATTATAAAATTCACATTGATTCAAACCCACATCTAGTCACTGCCAACCACTCCCACAGCATCACCTCCTCTCCCACTTCAAAAACCTATTTAAGGTTCTCCAGCAAACCCCACTCCCCACACGTAGGCCTTTGCACATACTCTCCCTACCAGGAGCACATGACTCCTACACTGACCTGGCTGAGTCCTTTTCAGCCTTCAGGGCTCAGCTTAGATGTCACCTCCTCCAGGAAGCCGTCCCTGAACATACCAGTTTCCCACCCTCCTGTGAGCTCCCAGCAGACCCCAGCGCAGAACTCAACACATTGCACAATCACGACCAGAGCCTTTCACCAACCCCTGCCACCCACCTACACGAGCACCCAAGGGCAGAGCCTGCCCGATTCCACACCGTCGGCCGCAAACATTTGTTGATCTCATGGGTAGAATGTGTGGTTCTCCAGGTGTGTTTCCCCAGGGCAGCTCTGGACAAGGGTAGAAGAATGAGCAGGGACGAGAGGCAGAACTGCAGCTGTGTCCCTGTCACAGGACTTCCAGAATTTCTTTCAAAACCTATACATCTAATTAGCTCGTAATACTGAAAAAATAAGCCAGCATCAAGTGGCATTAGGTTGTGGGCTTGGTCCTCCTGGTGTAGGGTTGCCCCCCAAAAGGCGATCCATGAAGTTTTTCTGACCTAACATGGGATGGAATATCATGGTGTTTGGGGGGCCCCCACATCCTAGCCTGAATTTAAAGCCTAGACCCCATGAAAGGGGGAGATACTGAACGACGGTGTAAACTTCCAGGGATAAGATTCACACGTCTGGGGAGTCCGGGGATCTGATGTACAGCTGGTCACTGCAGTTCCTGATACCGTATCCATGCTTGAATGCAGCTAAGGGGGTAGACCTTAAATGTTCTCCCCACAAAACAGAAAAAGTAACGACGTGGTGAGATCGTGGTGATCATTTTATAACCCATATATGTATCAAACCAACACGTTGTATCTTCAACTCACACAATGTTATGTGTCAACTCTCTCAATACAGCTGGGAAAAAGGAAAGAAAAATAAAGAAAACCTAGACCCCAGGAAGGCGCTCTCTCCTTCCTAACCCCACAGAAGAGACCGCCAGTCAAGGCGGTCTTTTTTTAAATCTTTTTTTAAGATTTCGTTTATTTATTTGACAGAGACACAGCGAGAGAGCGAACACAAGCAGGGGGAGTGGGAGAGGGAGAAGCAGGCCTCCCGCCGAGCAGGGATCCCGATGTGGGGCTCGATCCCAGGACCCTGGGATCATGACCTGAGCCGAAGGCAGACGCTCAACGACTGAGCCACCCAGGCACCCCAAGGACTGGATATTTTAGCAGCAAGTCCGGACACAGGCTCGACACTCTGTTCGACGGTGCCGGCCGCCGGTCAGACCTCATGTGTGGAACGCAAACCGCCCATGACCCCCGAAGACCAGACGTTTCATTTGGACAGACGGGAAAACTGCACAAAGGTCACATGGTGAGTAGAAGCTCCTTCCACAATGGCCCCCATGAATGTCCCACCTGGGGCTATGTGGCCATTGGAACTCAAGTTCCCGGGTACTCTACCCAGAGGGCAGAAGTATTGCCCCTCTCCACCTTCCCGACCAGGCTATGGACCCGGGGCAGAAGAAGAACCTGAACTCTAGATGTGGGTGCCTCCCCAGCCCAGAAAATGTGCCAGTGAGGCCACCCTGCCCACAGCCTACAAACCCTCCAAAGACAGTCACAGGGAGTTAACCTTCCAAGGGTAAGATCCCGAGAGATCTAAGCAGGGAAGGGGCCGGAAAGCTTGGAGGACTCTGGACTTGGCCAGAGACTGCCTCCCTACCGCCCTGCCCCTCCCTGCTTCCAGGGAAGGCTGAGTTTTGGAGATCCTCTGCCTCTGCTTCCTCTTTCCCAGGTGTCCCCAATCGCCTCCAGGTTTAGGACAAGTCGCGTCGGGAGAGCTTACTCCTCTGGGCAGATGGCTCCCAACCCGCCAAGAAAAGCCCAGCCCTCCCCTCGGAGGAGGTGCTCGGAGCTCGAGAAAGGCCCAAAGCCCAGCCATTTGTCAGCTGCTCCCAGGGACAGGGTGCCAGTTTCGGCCCAGGCGGGCGGCCCCCTCCGGCACCTTCCAGAAGGTTCCCTCCTCCATTCACCTGGCTTAGGTGTCCCATGAGTCCGGCCCCGGGGAGGGGGGCTGCCAGGCCCGTCCTGAAGAGCAGGGAGCCATCGGGGCACAGAGAGCCGGGAAACACGGAAACAGATGTGCGGGCCAGCCCTGACAGGCGAGTAATGACAGACGCTCTCTGCAGGCCTCAGATGTCAGCGTGGAGAAAAGAAAGGGGCCTCAGCAACACCTGTTCCGGGCTCGGAGGCCACGCTCCAGGGGCTGGGCTGGGTGTCCCCGCAGTGAGGGGCCAGGGTGCGGTTAGGTAAACAGCTGCACGCTCCATTCCCCTGAACACTCCCCGGACGGATCGCTGGGTCGCTGGGAGAGGGCAGGACAGCCGGCCCGCCAACTGGCAAGCAAGGAAAGCCCATCGATCACGCAGCAGGCCTATCGGGGACGACCCGCAGCAGGAGGTCCCGGCTGAAATCTGAACACCGGCACAATGACGTGGGGAGCAGAGACAAAGGGCACCACTTATCAGCTGGGCAGCGACCAGGGGGGCGGGGGACAGGATAGCGGGGCCGGCTGGTGGGGGCTTTTCAGGGCCTCTGGCCCGTGCAAGCTAACTCCCGCCTCTCAGGGCTCCAGGGGTGGGGGAGGCACGTGCGGGGAAATTCGGACCATCCCCCGTCCAGGGCACTGCCACCTTCACAGGGGGAGCCCCAGAGGGGACAGAAAGGCAAGAGACAGTGGAGGCTGGGGCCCGGACGCCAGAGCCGGACTCCTGGCTCCAATGCCGGTCCTGCTGTTACTAGCTGTGTGACCCTGGGCAAATCGCTTGCCCTCTCTGGACTTGCTTTTCCGCTAAGGAATGGAGATGGTGTCACCTCCCTGAACAGGGCCGCTAGGAGGATCCAGCAAGAGTGATACAAGGGAAGCGTGGGGCACGGTCTGGAACACAAAGTGCATTCCGTGAAGCCACCATCATCATCATTATGTCCCCGGATGTCGCCTCTGGCAGCCTGGCCCGCTGCGTCCCTGGGCTCTAAAGGGAGGGACAGCCCAGCCCCCCTCCCCCAGCAGGAAGGTGGGGGGTGGGCAGAGGCCGCAACAGCACAGCAGGTGGGAGCCAACAAGAGACGCAACCCCCAGTCACCAGCACCTCAGAGCGAGAGAAAGGAATGAACGTGTCCCATTTTCCTACTGCGCACCTGCGGCTCCCACCGCAAATCTTCCAGAAAAAGGTCATCTCCATCTCGCCGGTGCTTCGAGAAGGCAAGTCTGGCCCCGGGTCACACAGGTGGCTCCCAGCAGAACAAACACTGAAACGAGGGCTGGGTGAATGCCGACCCAGAGTCTCATGGGCGGCTTCACAGAGGGGCCCAGGCGCTGGCGTTCCTCCTCAGGGAGGGGGTACCGGGCCCCCGAGAGGGTGGGCTGCAGCCTGCCCCACCAGCCCCAACACAGCGCTGCGCCAGACGCCAGCTCCGAGATCTGGGGGCTACGGGACGGGGCGCCTCCGGGAAGCAAGGAGTCCGGCTGGAGGGAAACGCCGCAAACACCATCCAAACAGAGGGTGTCGGTGACACCTTCCTTTCCTTTCTCTCCTTCTCCCTTTCTCCATGTTCTTCCTAATGTTTCAGGCTGATTCACTAATGAATGAACGTGGACCAGGAACAACAGGAGCCATCACAGGAGGTGGTATCGATGAGGTTCCGGAACATGCCGTTCCGGCTCAGTAGTTTCCCGGGGGCTACCTGCCAACGCCCCCGAGCCACTCCCCCCCGAATCCTCAAACCACACACCAGAGACAGGCGGGACCCGGGAGTCCCCGCTTTGTCCCCAGCCGCGAGGCCAGCGCTCGCTCCTCGTGCCCACCCTGGCGCCGGGGGCCGGTCCTGCTCTGTTTACAGCTCTCCACCGCCGCACCCCTCCCCCTGACACTGAAGGCGCAGCACTTGCCACCAGATCCCCAGCGTCTGGAACAGTGCCTGGCTCAGAGTAGGCGCTCCATCACATTTGTTAAATGAATGGGCGGGAGGAAGGAAGGGCAGGAGGCTGCATTTCCGGCTTTCTACTGATGACCAGTCAGGCTCTCCTCTAGGCAGGAGTAGATGCTTCTCCCACCCTCTGGCTGTGGGAGCCTGGGAGCCGCAATGCTGCCCGCCCCCCCCCCCCCAGGCCGCTGGCCTCACCACCCACCTGGATTGCTGCCACGGCCCAGCCCTGGGTGGATCTCTTCCCGGCGCGTTCGGCGCATTCCAAGCCTTCTTTCAAGGACTTTTTATCTCTCCCCTGTGCCTGACTCCCAGGCCTGGAGTTCACTGCAACCTCATTCCCCCTCATCCCCACGGGCTCTCCCGTGCCTATTCTGCTGGACCCCGCCCCCGAGCCCCCCCTCCACCGCATCCCACCCATCTTCCAAGGCTACACCTCTGCCAGGGGGTGGACGGAGTGGGGCTCAGGGATGGGAAGACCCAGGTTGAAGACCCACCCCAGCCTCCTCTACTGGCTGCGTGACAGTTGCCGACGCCATCTGACTTCTCTGAGCCTCAATTGTACTCATACGCAAAATGGGAGTAATAAGGCCTCACAAGAGCAAACGAAATAACTTGCTTTAGAAACGGTGCAAAAGCAAGAAAGCCAATCAGCCTTCCCAAACTCATGCTGACCCCTTCTGGGCAGACACCAGCTTGCGTTTTCATCCCCATGGGGCTACCCTCCGCGGCCACCTTCCCAGCTGGACCGTTTCCTGCAGTTCCTACCCGGGAGGCCCACACTTGGCATCTCATCAACTCCTGATGAGTGAGCAAATCAACACAGGAAAACTCACCCCAGAGTGGATGTTCTGCAGAAAAGCACTCTGGCAAACCTCAGAGGAAGCGCTCTGATGACTCCGTGCGCCCCCATCCCCAAGCCCGAGACCCACAACCATCCTGCAGACCGAGAGCCACGCAGAGGACTGACCCATATCCCAGACAACCCTGCCCAACACGTCGGGTAGATGGGAGGGTCCCACCGTATGCCAGGCACTTGACTTTCTGGGGGCAGCTGGATGCCCAATCTGTTTGCATACTTGGCCCTCCAGGGGCAGGCGATCCCGATCTCCACTCCACAGCCCAGGAGACAAGCACAGGGAGGGTGAGACACATCCACTCAGGTGCTCAGTGGCCAAGAGACAGGGCAGGACTGGAAGCCAGGTCTATCCTGCTCCAAAGCCAGGCTTACCTCCCAGCTCCGGCTGGCACTTCCGGAAACTTCACTTCTTCAGATACCCAGGAACAAACCCACAGGCTGGACGGCCACAGGCTGCCAATGAGAAGTCCAGCACCACGGTGGGGAGCGATACAGTGCGTCCATTTAGAATGAGGGGCCCACCAAAGGCCCCAGTTACATCTCTGTGGTCCGAAAGGGACACTGGCAGAGAAGGAAGCCTGGGCAGAGTGTGAAGGCCCAGGGCAACCACTGGAGGGAAGCGGGAGGATGTGTCCACTTCACAGATGCAACCACGTGAACGAACGCATGACCCAGGAATCTCCGCACGGGTGCACACGCACATACAAGGGGGAGGCATGACCAGGAGCCTCTCAAACGCATGGAACGATCATCCCCGAACAAGTCAGAGACACTCTTCCCCATCCACAGGGCCCTCTGCTGGCCCCTCACCAGTGGCTCCCACTACAGGCCTCTGATTAAAACAAACCATTCTGAGGGTCTCTAGCGGAGATTAGGATCATCAGGGTGATCACAACTCACCAACACCTACTTCCCCAGATCCACTGAGGGCAGGCCCTGCTCTGGCCTTTACAAAGCCAGATCCAAAATGAACTGAGCCCCAGTGTGGCTCCTCCCGGGCAGGGAGCGTGAAGGCAGGCGCCTTATAAAGGGGGCGAACGCCAGCCCCCCCGACCCCCTCCGCCTTCCTCCTGCACAGCTGACTTGCAGAGAAGAAAGACTCTCTTCCCACCAGGGGAAAAGTCTGTTTAGGCCACTGTCCCCCGGGTCCCAAACCCCCACGTCTGAAAATCTGTTTCCATCTGCTGTGAAGCAACTGGAGAGTCTCAAAGGAAAAGCGTGAACTTGGGGGGAAAGCTGCCGGAGCTAAGTGGGGCCAGCACTCGAGAGTGGAGAGGAACCACCACCTCTGCTGCATTTCCAACCGGGTGAGCACAGGGACCTCCCGGTGACCTGCGCGGCTGGACTAATTACCAATGTTATCAGGCGGATGACAGACATGCCCCGAACTTCCTCTGTTTGACAGACTCGGCTGCAAACACACTCAAGTTCAGGCCCGAGCCTGCTGTTTTCAGCAGTGCCCTATTCTTCCACAGACCACTCCCCGCAACCCCCCAACTCTACGTGCCTCCTGGCTCAGCCAGGCCGTCGCACTCCCCACGCGCCAGCCCGGGGACCCCCGGGAGGGCACCTCCTACTGGAACGGATCACACAGAATCAGCACGCCCTCCTCCCCGCACAGAGGAACAGAAAATAACAGGTCTTCCTTCCCTGCTTGAAATCACAGAGGCTGAAGGGAAAACAGCCACTTACCTTCATTGCCGCTGCCACTGGTGAGCTCCACCCCACGGGCCCCTGGCGGGCGAGCCCTGGGCCAGCACACACCAGGGTCCCGCACTCCACGCAGGCGCCGATGATCAGCTGCCGCCCATCGTCCACCAGCAGGCTGTGGCTGGCTCGGAGGGTATAGAGGAACAAGGGCAGCCGGGCCACCCGCACGGCCTTCAGCCCCAGACACCGCTTTTTCTCCTGCTGGCAAAAAAAGCACACGAACGTCTCCACCTCGTACTGCCGCGACCAGGGGCTGACGGTGTGGTGGGCGTTGCGGGCCTCATGTTGCAGCCACTGGCCCAGCAGGTCGTGGTAGCACAGGACGCAGGTGGCCACCAGGCCGGTGGAGTCAGCAGGCCTGGCACGCGGGGCGGGCTGGTAAACGGTGAGGAACGGGAAGAAGGGCTCCTTCTCGCCCAGGCGGCTGGAGGGGTTCACGTTGAGCTGGAACTCCTTCCCAGGGCCCAGCTCAGCCCCGCAGATGTAGCAGACGGACGCCGGGCTGCCCCGGGTCGGGGCCGGCGGCTCGGAGAGAGCAGGGTCTGAAGCCGAGAAAGCCTGGTGGTACCTGCCCAGGAACCCCTGCACGGAGGTGATAAGCTCCTCGTTCTGGCAGGCCCGGTACAGGGCCCAGACGTCCTCCAGGACGCTGAAGCACTTGGGGCAGCTTCGGACCTCACAGCGCTTGTTGGGGCCCCGGGCATTGGGGGGACAGGGCAAGAGGCTGAGGAAGGGGAAATGCATGGAGCCTCTGGCACTGCCGTTGACGATCCTGGAGGCCACTGCCCGGGCATCCTGGGTACAGTCCTCCCCACAGAGGTAGCAGGCCTCCGGCAGGGCCCCAGCAGGCGGGCCGTCTTCCCTGGGGAGCCTCCTGCCCTTGGAGGCCATGCCGGGCGCATGGCTGTTCAGGGGCACCACGTAGAGCCGCTGCAGGACGGGCACGCTGGCCAGCTCGAAGTTCTGCCACTGCTGCATGAGCGAGGAGAAGCAGCAGGGGCACACCAGGGTGCTGCCGCCCTCGCCGATGGGCTGGGCCCCTGCAGGGGGGCTGTGCAGCCACAAGAAGGGGAAGAAGGGAGCCTGGGCCAGCTTTTCCTGCTTCTGCACGTGGATCTGGTGCTGCGAGGCCGGCGCCAGAGCCGACCCACAAATGTAGCAGCAAAGGCCCTCTGGTGGCGCAGCCCTGCTCTCCAGGGAAGCCCAGGGGACGCCGCCGGCGCTCTCCTTCTCTTTGAGGCCAGGGAGAGGCTGCTCCTTGCGGTCCTCTTCCTCGCTGGTGATGTTGATGTCACTGTCCTCGGACATGCAGTAGCTCCCGCGGGGCTCCCCCGGCGGCCTGCTCTCGGGAGTCTTGGCGGTCCTGCCCGAAGGGACTCCTTTCATGCCCTCCGCGGGGGCCGCGTGCACGGCAGGGCCTTGCCAAGGGTCCTGAATGCCCCTCAGGACGCTGGCCCGGGCCTCGGGGACCCAGTGCCTCCCGGCGGCCTTCCGCCTGCGCCTCACGCCGGTCTTGGGCTCCCCGTCCCCGCGCTGCTTCGAGGGCGCCCCCTCCTCCTCCACGTCGCCCTGTCCCGGAGGGGGTCCCGGCGCCGGCCTCCACTCCTGGCAGCGCGCCCCGCGAGGCCCGGGCCCCGGGCGGGGACTGGCGGCGTCGCGCGCGGCCGGCTCCGTCTCGGAGAGGGGGTCGGTGTCCGACAGCTCCGACAGCTCGGAGTCCCGCGTCTCGTCGCCCGCAGCGCCGCCCAGCGCGTAGGCGACGTTCCACTCGCGGGGGGCCCCGGCGGCCCCACGGCGCCCGCCCGCGCCCGCGTCGCACTGGTGCGGCCGCTTGAGCCAGTACATGCGCTTGTCCACCGGCGTGCGGGCGCGCTCGAACGCGGCCCACTGCTCGCCCAGGAAGCAGCGGCACACGGCGCACACCAGCACGCAGCCGTCGGCCGGGCACAGCTCGCGCGCGCCGGGCGCCGGCTCCTGCTGCTGCAGGAACGGGAAGAAGGGCTGCGCCGCCGTCCCCGCGCCCGCCGCCGCCGCCGCCGGCTGCTTCACCTGCAGCTTCAGCTCCTTGCCGCGTCCGATGCCGCCGCCGCAGATGAAGCAGGAGAGCGGCGCGCCGCCCCCGCCGCCGCCTCCCGCCGCTGCCGCCCGCTCACCCACGGCTGCCATGAGCCGCTGCTTGCGGGAGAGCGGCGCCGGCCGCCCGCTCATGGCCGCGCCGCGTCCGCCCGGCCCCGCGCCCCGGGGCCCGGGGCCGCCCTCAGCACCCGCCGCCGCCGCCGCCGCCGCCGCCGCCGCCGCGCCCAACTTGGGGCATGAGCGCGCCGCGAAGTTTGGCGGCGGGCGGCCGGCGCGGGCGCGGGCGCACGGCCGCTCGCAGGGGCGCCCCCCCGGCCTGCCGAGGCCCCGGCGGCGCCGCGGCGAGCGCGCCCGGAACGCAGCGGCGGCGG
>NC_138384.1:3550628-3590727 GCF_054177405.1 Leptonychotes weddellii
CCCCCTCGGCCCTCCCTCCCCCGCGGCCCGAACTGCGCACAATGGCTCGCCGGCTCCTATCTATTTTGCGTCCAGCCGAGAGCCGCGCGCGGTGATTCATGGCCCCAATTAGGGGCTCTCTCCAGCGCGCCCGACTCGGGCCGTCCGAAGGGTCTCCTCGGGGACCTGCGGAAACCCATCAGCAGCTGGAGCTGCTCTTTAAGTAAAGGGCAAGCAGGACGCGGGTGGGGGTGGAGGTAGGGGTGGGGGTGGGCGGGAGCCTGGTGAGGACGCGGCCGGCGCCCGAGAGAGACCGAGGAGCCTTGGAGGGACTCTCGGGAGGGGCAGCGCCCTGCCGACTCGGCTCGGGGCGCCCCGGCCCCCCTCCTCGTTTGAAAGGAGGGACCAAATGGGGGTCATTTACGGCCTTGCGCAGCCCCGGATTGGGGCACCTTTCAAGGCCCAGGGTGCTAATTTTGGAGACAGACGGAAGAGGAGCTGTGCCCTGCCTCCTGGAACACGTTAGTGAAGGCACCATTAGGGGGGCAGGGGTCCTCAACTTGCCACGCTTTTCCCCACCGCTGTCTGGGGGCTACCGAGCCCTCACCAGCAGCACAGGAAGGGTCCCGTGTGTCTCGGGGCTGTGTGTTCCAGAGCAAGTGACTCAACAACTCTGGGCCTTTCTTCCTCTTAATAAATAGGAGCTCTGGCAGGGGATGAACTGTGCCAGGTGCTAGTCTAAGCACTTTATATACATCAGCTCAGTTCCTGCTCCTCAATTCTGGGTTAAGTGCTGTGATCAGCCCATTTTACAGATGAGAAAGAAGAGCCACTGAGGGTCAAATTACTTTTCAGGCGTGGTGGGCTGGGATTCAGCTCCAAAAGCCCCTGCTCTCAAACCCCTCACTAGGCAGACATCTGGTCCATGTCACCCATCTGCTGATGAAAACTGTCCATGGCAGGGGACATGGCCAGGACCCCTCAGTCCTCCCCACTGCTATGGCTCAGGCTGGGAGGCCTTGTGCAAATCCAGGCCTCTCTGGGCCTCCATTTCCCATCTGTGAAAGGACACCTCTTCCAGCTTCTAAAGTCCGTGAGTCTCTGACTTCTGAGCAGTTGACAGCTATCCCAGCCTGCCAACTGGAACCCAGAGTGAGCCTGGGGACAAAGGTGCCAGGTGGGCCCCTCTGCCCTCTGGGGCATTGATATGTAAATAAAACTCGGCTTCCCCTGGGCACGGAGGAGGACCATGCATTATAAATAAATGGAACAAGAGAAAAGGACCACCTCTTGGGAACCCTTGGGGCATATTCCAGGGCTCACAGTCTAGGACTTAAAAAAAATCATCATCATCATCATCACCACCACCAGAAATTCAGTACTGCAGGTCCTTATCCAGGCCCAGAAAAAAAGTTACGTCAGCAAAACTGTCCGGAAGGAATGCTGGGGTGCGGGTGGGGGGCTCCTCGGCTTCTGGCATTTTTCATATCTGGTGGCAGGAGGGGCCTGATCAGGAAACTTAAAGGGCTGGGGTCTGTTCATGGTGCCCTAGCACAAACCTCAAGCCCCATACAGACAAGAAGAAGTTGCTGGTAAAACAAGGCCGGCTTAGGAAATGCAGGTCCCGGGCTGGGGAGTTTGACGTGAACCCCTGGAGGCCTGGCCCATCCTTACTCCCACCTCCAATGCCTCTGCAGACTCTCTGCACACCGACTCCTGTCCACCTCCAGGGTCTCAGCTGCAGTGCCCTCCCCGAAAGGTTTCCCTGACTTCTCTACCTCAGATCGGTCCCCCTCACCATTCTCTGACTCAGCTCGTCGGCTTAGGAATTTGCCGTTGATTTTATTTATTTTTCTGTCAGCTGTTCGAGAAGCCTGGGGACTCCCGCCCCCGGCAGGAACCAGGTCTGTTTCGCTCACTGTGTATATCCAGGGCCCATGTGAGGGCCTGGGTCCCATGCATTTGGGTCCCCATCCTGCCCCATCCCTATCTGTGGGAGTCTTGGGCAAACCTCTTAGCTCCTTACGCCTCAGTTTCCTGTTCTGTACAATGGGTTGGTGATCCTCACCAGATGTTTCTGTGCCAGTTGAGGCCCTGGGTACAGGGTAGGTGACGGGGTGTGTGTGTGTGTGTGTGTGTGTGTGTGTGTGTGTTGACTCTACCCAGTGGTTGACGAGGTTCTGGTACTGCCTGTTTGTACTTCAATGTGGGGCACTGTGTGAGGGAGGAGGGCCACAGGGGTCAATGGGACAAGATGAGGGAGGCGGAGTTTTCTTGACTAAGCCGGTCTTTCAGCAGAGCTTCCTGAGTATGTGCACGTGTGTATGCAGCTGTTAGTGTGTGTCTGCATGTCCTGATGTGTACACATGTGCGTGCATATGGGACCAGGAAGCAAGTGATCACAGATCAGAGCAGGAAGAAGGCAGGTGATGCTGGTTGGTCTTCTGCGGGTGGGGGCCACGGGGGTGGGGCTGCCAGCACCACGTGACATTTACTAGCTGTGTGGCCCCGGTCTGCTCCTTAACCTCTCTGAGCCTCGGTTTCCCTATCTGCCAAGCAGGGATAACAAAATGACCCATCCCATAGGGCTGGGAGGAGGATGAGCTGAGACCGTCCACGTGAAGCCCATGCTCTGGACCCAGAAATAATAGGGAGTGCTTGTGCCCATTGGTTGAATGTTAATCACACGCAGGGACCTGTGCCTTAACAGATGGCAACTCACCCGGTTTTTGCAACAAGCCTGTGAGGGAGGTTCTCATATACCCCAGTTGACAGGTGAGGAGGCAGGGGCACCCGGCAGGGACATAAAGGCCCCAAGTGGTGCAGCTAGGTGGATCTGAGCTGGAACCCAGGCAGTGTGTCCCTGTAACGCCCTGGGTGGCCCCGGGGCATGAGATGCCCGTGCGTTAGGGCACCTCGGCCTCCCACTCCTCACACGTATTCCGAGCCCCTGACAGGGTCCTGGGTAGACACAGAACAGACAACACATGGGCAAGACGATGAGGCTCGATTGTATTAACTTCACTGGGGGAGCGCGCCTCCCCACCGCTGCAGAGCCATCTCCCTGCGTCCGCTCTGAGCGCTCTGAGCACAGGGCCCCCTGCAGCTGGAGAGAGGGTGCCGGTTTCCCCCCAGCACCCCCGCCTGCTCTCCCCATCTTCCTTCCTCGGGTTGGGAGTGGGGGGCTCGCAAGCAATGACAGGTGCTCAGGGACAGACGCGGTGCTGCAGACGGACGGACAGACGGTGAGAAAGCGCCCCACCTCGGTTCTGCAGGAGACCAGAAGGCTGTCAGCATAGAACATCTGGGCACATCTCAGATCCGCAGCTTCCTGTGGGGTTGTCTTGGCCCAGAAACCGCAGGAATCTGCCCTCACCCTGCTGGGGAGGCTGGTTTCCAGGCTCTGAGCACTTATCACACGTTATTTTGTGCATCTGCCTCTGGACCTGTCTCTCCCCCTGGGGCAGAGCCCGGCTGGCTTCCCCGGTGCTGTCCCACGGTGTCACAAGGCCAGGGATGTGGTTGGGGCTCAATCTGTGCTTGAACTTGGGATGCCAACACCTCACCGGGCCTTCCAAGTTCCAGAATTGCCCAGGCACTCCGGCCGGCTTCCAGTCTCCTGCTCCCCCTCCAAGGGCCAGCGATGGAGGCCAAGTCCATCCTGGTGCCCTTGGCCTCCTCCCTTCCTACTGGGTTTTTGCTCTGTCCCTCCTCCCTTGAAACTGCACGTGTGCCTCGAGCTCCCCTTCCTGGACCGTTTACCTCTGCAGGCTGGTCTGTCCTCCCACTTGCAGAGGCTGCGGGTGCTGTGTGTTTGGCCTCTGGCTCGCCGGGGACCAGAAAAACAAAATTTATCATTTGACTGCTCTATTTTTTTTTCTTTCTTTCTTTTTTTTTTTTTTCCCCTAAGAACGAAGCAAGCACTTCTCTGCCATCCTCAGAAAGACCTTTAAACATGGCAGGCCACCGGCAAAAATATGTCCTCCTTCTCAGAGGGAAGGAATGCAACCGTTAACAATAAAAAAAAATCCCTGGGATTTATGGGGGCCTCGGGCTTATGAGCCGTTTCATACCCGTTAGCTCGCATGACAGAGCAATCCAGGGGGGCAAAGCAGGAATCATCGGCTCCATTCGAGAGACAGGGAAACCAAGGCCAAAAGGCACAGCTCCTGAGACTGGGAAAAGCTCCCGGCTGCCGAGGTTGATGAAATTTCCTTGCATTTTCTATGTGTAAACCGGGCTAATCTGTTCAGTGTAAACATGAAAAATGCACAGCGTGTTTGGTGACCTTGTCTAAGCGTCCCTTCTTTTTCTCATACAGGAGAGTGGACGTGGGAGGAGGGCACGCTTTCCATCTCGGGGGCCTGAGACCCTGATGCAGAAGCATTCTGTGCGCTGCAAAGTGCTTCATTAAAAACAAAACAGTGCTTGCATTACACATTTAAGGATCAGAGCGTGAGGTGCAGACCCTAAGAGCTGAATCAGGTGCCCCTCAAACCTTGCCTGCCTCCCATGAACCTGGAAAAAGAACCTAGAAGCAAACAGCACAGTCTCCCCTCCGGGTGACACCATTCCCTCGACCTCCTCCGCCTCGAAACCCGAGGCTACTGCCAGCAACTTCAGGGGCCTCGTAAAACCCCTCTGATGAATGATCGCCAGGGTGGACCTGCCACTGGGGATGAGGGGACAAACATTCCACATAAATCTTGAGTGAACTCAAAGGCTCCCTGGCTGCTGGTTTCTCAACAGACCCTGATCTGCGGCACGAAATCACAGCAATCATTTACGCGCTTAGCTGCCAGGCCTCGAAGCCAGGGAGGTTTCCTGAGAACGCAGGGCGTTGTGGGGTGGAAGGGGGGTGGTGGAAACCAAAGTAGAGGGTAGCTGCCTTAAGAGTACCCGGCATGCAGTAGGCACTCAATAGACGACCCAGCTCGCGTCCTCCGGCGTGCAATGGTAGCAAGCTAAGGTTTGCTGGATGCTGAAACGAAACGCCTGGTGCTCTGTTCAGAGCTGACGGCCCGATCTCGTTTAGATTCCATGACCGCCTAGAAGACAGGCACTCTTGTAACCCGATTTTACGGACACTCAGGAACTGGGACCGCGCGTCCCCAAGGTCACAGAGCTGGGAAGTGGCAGAGCTGGATTCAAAACCAGGCCGTCTGTCCTGGTCTAATCCAGCCTGCTGTGTACTCAGCTCCTGGCCTGCCAGCCAGCTTCTGTAATAAAGGCACCCTTGTCCCTCGCGGGGTCCTGCCAGGGGGGCTACTGGCCAGGGCTTGCTGGACGCCTTTGAGTCCTGCCTCTGGCTCCGCCAGGGGCCCCGCCCCAGCTCCCTCACCCTCAGGCCCTGGAACAGTCGGGGGGCTGCGGCAGGTCCCCGGCACTGGCTAACGGGGGGCGGGGGCTGGCAGCCAGCAGCAACGGATCCTTTCCAGCTCTTCTCTGAGTCACTGAAGGGTATTCCAAGCCTGCCGGCCAGCCCGCCCACCCTGGTCTTTCACTTCTGCCATTGCTTGGTGCCGGACTCATGATGGGGACGAAAAAATGGGACTGAAGCATGCGTCTAGTACTAAACTGGGGTGTTGTTTTTCAAAACCTCTCCCTGACGTGTGACCCCCATGCTGAAAAGTGTGCCTCCCCGTGTGGGGACAGCGTGTGGGACTTTCACAAATTGAGCACATCTGTGTTACTGGCACCCAGAAATAAGCATGTCCAGCCTTCCAGAAGTCCCCCTTCTGGGGTCCCTTCTGGGCACTGCCCCCCCACCAAGGGTAACGCCTTCGAGCCAGGGCTCTGGGTGCCCCGGCTTCTAACACCAAACTGGTGTTTTCCTTTTCAGCAGCTTTGTTGCGAGGTCCTTCACGTGCCACCCAATCTACCAATTCAGGGGTGGACATGCAGTGTCTTCTAGTGTATCTGCAGGTGAAAATCACCACCCCCAAAGGGAACTCAGGGCCCTTTATCTATCACCTCCCACCTCCCGTCCCCAACCCCTGGCAACCCCTTGTCTGCTGGGTCTCTGTGGATTTTGCCGGTTCTGAATGTTTTGTGGAAATGGACTGAGAGACTACGGGGTCCTTTGTGCCTGGCTTCTTTCTCTCAGCCTCAGGTTTTCAGGGTTCACCCATGTGGTGGTGTGTGTCAGTACATGCTGTCTTTGTACTTTATATAAATAGAAGTATGTCATATGTCCTCTTTGAGTCTGGCTCTTGGCTCTATGTTATGTCTGTGAAGTTCTGCCCTGTTTTTCCCCGTAGGAATACTCGATTCTCCTTCTTCTTCTTCTCCTTCCTTCTTCCTTCTTCTTCTTCCTCCTCCTCCTTCTTCTCCTTCTTCTTTCCTTTTGCTACATAGTATTCCACTGGTGACTATGCTATAACTTATTCATCCAGTCCACTGTTGATGAGTTTGGGGTAGGCCCTATTTCAGGCTGACGCGAATAGTATTCTCTGAACATTCTAGTCCGCATCTTTTGTTGGAAACACAGAATGTGTCTCTGTTGGGCAGAGTCAAGGAGTGGAATTGCTGGTCCTCAGGTAGGTGCAGTGTAGGTGCAGGGTCGGCGTCCGTAGGTACTGAGACATTGCAAACCACGTTTGTGGGGGTTCATAGAATACACAGGGCTCCCTGGTTCCCGGCCCCTGCTCTCAGCCGCCCGCTCGCCAGCCCGGCCCCAGGTGCCGTCTCCCTGCAGGGCCCCCCTCCCTGCCCAGCAGCCCCCGTGAAGCCCACACGGGCCGCAGAGGAAAAGGGCCCGGTGGCGGGTGTTTTCCTTGGGTTGTGTGAGCACGCGTGGTTTCTCTGCCCTGGCTCTGAAACTGTATTCCTTTCACAGGCCAGAAATACTTAGGCATGGTTTGCTCTAAAAGGGGAAACACATTTTAAAATTCCAATCTGCCCAGGTCTTAGAATGATTTAGAACATTCCAGCTGTCTAGAGGATGGCGCTCACCAGGAACAGTGACTTACAGTCCCTAGTTCCCACTTTGAGTCCTGACTCCACTCCCTCCTGGATTCAAAGCATATTTCCGGGGTGGGGGCGGGGAGGGCTGGGTTCGACACTGCGCAGGGTCCAAGCCTACAGACTGCGGGATGGTGCATGCACGACCTGCACACGCCTGGGGTGAGGAGATCTCAGATCCTAAACCAGCCACCCTCCGTTCTAAATCTGTGTCCGTCATCCCATTAAATCCTTTCAATTGACTCCATGAGGTAGGGACACAAGTGTCATTTCCACTTCATAGATGAGAAGCATGAGGCACAGAGAGGCTAAGCTACTTGCCCAAGATCACACAGCTTCCAAGGGACGGAGCTGAAGTTCGAACCCGGGCTGGCTGGCTCCAGAGCCCGCACGCTTGAGCACTGCCCTACGTTGCCATCGGATTTCAACGTCTGGATGGAAATGTCCTCTCCGCCTGGCCCTGCGCAGGTGGCTGAACCCCTGAGCCGTATTTCCTGAGCGCACTTGCGTGTGGGGAATAACCAGGCCTGCCGCCCCGCGTCGCCATGGGGCAATGGGGACCCCATTGATGACACAAGTGCCCCCCCGCCCCGTGGGGCATCTATTCCACCCCAGACACAGCTCCCTGAAACGGCTCCTGCCTTGAAGAAGTGGATGCCTTCTAGAGTGTGTTTTTGGAAAGTTGAGACTTCGGACCTTCTCCAGCCCATCCCCTTTATTTCACAGGTGGAGGGGCCAAGGCCCCAGGGCAGCCCCGGCTTGTCCCACGTCCCGGGCACGCAGAGTTGTGAGGGGAACTCCCAGCTGATCACGCTTCCACTCCTTCGGGAGATGGGGGTTTCTGGCTTTGAGGACAAGATGCCCTCGTCCTGTCGTTCAAGTACGTCTTCCTGACTCCATGTCTTCCTCAGGACCCCAAGGCTTAGCTCCCGGGATGCCCAGTTCCGGCCTTTAGAAGGGAAGCAGACAGAGCAGGTCTGACACTCTGGGTGGTCTCCTGGGGCACCAGGCTCGCCCCCCAATGGCTGTGGGGTGAGGGAGCCAGCAGGAGGTCGGGGTGTCCCATTGCAACTCTGGCTGGGCACCCTGCCGTGCCTTCCAGAAAGACTATCTCCCGGCGGGGCCACCCGGGACCCTGCACGGCCATTAATATTTATCAGACCTGAAAGCCGATCCCCTGGAGAAGGGAGAAGAGCCATGAACAGGTGCCGTGGTGGCTGGCACCCCAGCCCAGGCTGCAGGCAGCTGGGGGGGCTTCGTGGAGGGTGAGGGGGCAGACGAGGCAGGCTGAGTGGGAGGCCCCTTCCGGGGGCATAGATCTCAAAGGACGGCAAGTGCATGATCAAGGAAGCAGACACATCATGTGAGAAGCTGGAGCTTTCCGGCTACTGTGGGTGTGTGAGGCCAGAGGGTGGGGAGGAGTCTGAGGGCCCCTGGCTTGGAGTGTGAGCCGTGGCAGGGGGATAGGTGGGGCGGATAGTGGCCTCCTGCCTGCTTCCCCCGCTGAGGGCGCCTCACATCTGCTCTCCACATAGGAGCTCACGTAGTCTTTTAAAAAGTGCAAATCTTGCGGCCTCCCTCCTACTTAAAATCCTCCTCAGGTTTCATAGCTCTCCAGGGGGAAAGATCAAACCCCCTGTTGGCTGTGCCCTGGCCAGGTCTCCGGGAGCCCCCAGGACTCCACTTGGCCCCTTCTGCCCTCCGGGTGCTTTGGCCTTTCTAAGAGGCACCATGCAGTTTGTTTCACGGGGCCTTTGCACGTGCTTCTTAGTAGCCTGGAACTTGCTTCCCTCCCCACTGTAGCCATTAATTCCTGCCTGTGCCAGACATAAGCCATTCCTCACCCTTCCGCTCTGCAGGCAGGCCCTGCAGACTCCATGTCCCAGTGTCCCTTGCCTTGTGACCACCCCCTAGGTTCAGCCAATAGAAGCACGGAGGGAGATGGAAGGGCGGGCAGAGGGAGAAGCCAGGGTATTTCTTCCTTTCTCCTCTTCTCTGCTCTCTCCCCTCTCTGTCTCTCCTCTCTGCTTCAGGCAGTGTCTCCAGAAATGGCCTTATTTCCTCCATGGCCCCAGCAACAGCTCTAGTAACACTCCTCTTTGTCCCTCTGGCCTGGGTGGGGGGTTTGTCAGCAGCTTTCCGCAGCTCCTAATGTCCTGTTGTTCTTGCAACTGTGTTATCACTTCTGTAACTAGGTTCCTTTATTTAATTCCCTCTCTTAAGCCACCTGAGGCAGATGTCCTCGTGGCACATGGTTCATCTTTGGGCTCCTGAGGGAGGGTCTAGACCTCCCTGGCACCCTCACTGGTCCCCAGGCCTGGCTCAGGAACCGCTGGGATATGCTGGGTGATTTCTTTTCCTTCTGGGCACTTACTGCTATTTGCGATTATGAATTCATGAGCGTGGTTATTTGATTAACAGCTGTCTCCCCCCAGATTTGCAAGTTCCATGAGGGTAAGGGCCAGACATCTGTTTGTGCTCAACACTGTAACTCCAGCTCCAGAACCTAGCCTGGTGCCCAGCACTCAGGGGGCACTCAATAAGCATCTGCTGAAGAATGAATGAGCGAGGAGAGGTGTGAGCCACTCATTCAGTCAGAATTACTTAATCTAGGTGAATCTCCACCCCCCCCCCCGAAGGTTCTAGATAGATTGCTTGGAGAAATGTATCATTCATTCAACTACAATTTATTGAGCACCTACTGGATGCCAGGTTGAATGAATGGATGGGTGCATGGGTGGGTGGATAGATGGATGGATGAAGGAAGGAAAGAAAGAAGAGGAATAATGGAAAGAACAGGAGGCTGACTGGCTGGCAGATGGATGGATGGAAGGAGAGAGGAAAGATGATGGATACATGAGTTGATAGTGGGAGGAAGGAAGAATTTACTCCTAGAAAACAAAGGAAAGCAGGACGGGCAGATGGACAGGCTGAATTAAGATAAAAGATACAGCTAGTCTTTTGAGGAGAAGCACAGGGAGGGGGCAAGGCAGTGCTCACGTGGGAACTTTGTTCTGTGTCCTTGAAACATGCAAGAAGGTCAGGCTCTGAGAAGGTAGCAGGCAGGGAAGGTAGTTTCTGAACTGAGCGGCAATTCCCTTGTGTTAACCAAAATTATGACTTGGGTTTGGAGAGCCCATTCCAGGCCATGACTTCGAGGCCAACAGGGTGTGGCGGGTCGTCCCTGGGCTGCTGCAGAGACGCAGGGCTCCCGAATTGGCAGGGCTGACATGCCTCTGGCAGCAGGGTGTAGAGGCAAAAACTGAGACAAAAATGGAGACCCTGGAGTCCCTGAGCCCACGTTACAGTTGTCTAAATAATAGGAGTTGGACAGCATTTCCCTCGACGTCAAGTCTCCGGGGCCCAGGATGGACGGTCTCAAACTCGATGGGCCCCAGAATCTCCACAAGCCTGCTTGGCAAGCTGATGCCTGGGTCAGGAGCTGGAGCGGGACCTGGAGATCTGCACTGTTCTAACGAGTATCCAGGGGGCATGGATCACAGTCGAAAAACACTGATCTCGGTGGTGTCTCAAGTTGTATCAGGAAAGAGCAGGGAGGGAGGCAGGGAGGCAGTAGGCGCTTGAACTCGGCAGCCAAGGATCTGGGTTCAATCCCAGCCCCCTGAGCCTCCACGTTTCCACCTGCTAACGGGATACAGTGCCCTCTCTCTGTCTCTCTCGCTCTTGGTGTTGACGTGAGTACGAAATACAAAAGACCAGCAGAGAGTGCACAGCCAGCAAACATAAGCTCCCGATGCATCCGCTCCGCTAAAATCTAGCACATCCCCGTGACACCAGAGGAGTTCCAGAATTCAGAATTCTGAGACTTTGAGAAATAGCAAGGGCCATACTAGGCACAGTATTACCGTACCCCTCCGTGGGGTCTGACGCAGCCCCTCTAGCCACGCTCGTTGTTATTTCTACAGCAAAATCAACAAATCTTCATGCTGAGGCGGGGAATGGAGGCTATAAATAGCCTCGTCGTGTCAGCTCAGGGCAGATTTCTGGGACCAAATGAGTTCCAAACAAACTTGGATTTTTGAGCTTTTGCGATTTTGGAGTTTTAGCTAAGGGACGGAGCCCTGTATAAAGATGCAGGCATCCAAATGATGCTATGGAAAAGACCATGCCAGCGTTGACGTAGGAGATCAGTCCTATATCGTGAAAGCAGAAGGTCAGAGAACCTTCGATATGTGTCCACGGGCAAACAGCGGGAACAATGACACTGGGTCTCCCTGCCAGGCAGGACTTCAGGTGATTTTCCCCTTTCTGTTTATAGGTGTTCCGTATTTTCAAACGTTCCTCCTGAGAACCATGCATACATATTGCTTCAGGATTTTATTATTATTATTTTTTAAAGGTTTTTATTTATTTGACAGAGAGAAAGACAGCCAGAGAGGGAACACAAGCAGGGGGTGGGGGCTGGTGGGAGAGGGAGAAGCAGGCTTCCCGCGGAGCAGGGAGCCTGATGCAGGGCTCCATCCCAGGACCCTGGGATCATGACCTGAGCCGAAGGCAGACGCTTAACGACTGAGCCACCCAGGCGCCCCATTATTATTATTAATAGGAGCTTCAAATCTTTAAATGCCCAAAGACTTGGTGAGATGACCCCTCGGCGGGGGGGCGGGGAGTGACAGGGAGATGCGGGAGGCAGACCCTGCTCGGGGTCTTCTCTGAGGGCTGAATGAAGCCCCCTTGCCTTAGTCCACTCAGGTTCTTGCTTCCCCCCAGCCTCTGGGGAGGAACAGGCTCTAAGGAAACGCTTGCCTCCCCACCCCCAGCCTCCACGGGTCCCCTTCTCTGTGAGAGTCCCAAGCCTGGAGTCCCCACCGCAGATGCAGAGAGTCGGGGGAGGAGGCGGGAGGCAGACTCAGAGGCAGCAGGAGGGAGGGGAGCGGGCGGCAGAGGGGTGGCTGGGTGGGAGCCGCTGATTCGCGGGTCCCCCTTCAACAGGTGGCCTGCCATCTGCTGTGGCTCCCCACCCAAGCCACGTGTCTAGCCCTCTTGAGTTTAACTTGGGCTGCGCACGCGGCCTGAGTTCATACAGCCAGAAAAAGAACTCGCTGAGAGCGGGCCGGGCCGAGGACACATCGCGGGTCGCTTGTCCCCTAGGAGTGAGGCTAAAAATGACCAGGGACTTTGGAAAGTCCCCGTGCTCCAGCCCTGACCTGCAGTTCTCTCCGCTGGGTTCCTGGAGTTTGGCCTAAAAGCTTTTTAGAGCTGGGTGTGCCCATCCTTTACCTGACGGATATTGAAACCCAGGACGCAGGCCCAGAGAGGACGCTCTCTGAGCCTTGGTGTCCTCATCTGTACAAGCCCAGACCTCTCAGAGCTGCGGTGTCAAAGCTCACTGCACGACGTGCTACGGGCTGATCCTTTTCTTCAGCCCTGGCATCACATACTTTTATTTTATACTTGGAACAACCTTGTGCGGGCAATCCAGCCCTTTGCAGATGAGGGAAGGGACGTGTCGAGTGTCTTGCCAGCATGCACGGGGCAAGCCCAGACGCGGACCCAAGTCACTAGGACCCCAGGTGCCCCCCCCCCCCGCGGCCCCCCTCCTCCCTCCTCTCTGAATCTGCTTCTACTCTGGAAGGGAACGTGTTGGAACCTGTTCCCAGGGCAGAGCTCAGCTGTCACCCTCCCAGCTGCCGGGACCCTGGTGTGTGGCATCCAGTGCCAGCCAGCCGGCTGAGGCTGGGGAGCTACATACAGCTTCTGAGCCATGGGAGGCAGGCAGGGGGGCCGGGCAGGAGCCACAGTTCAAGTGTGTTCTAGCCTGTGCTACCTCCGGCACCCTAACGGGCCCCTTCCTCCAGGCAGCCAGCCCTGCCTGACCCCTTTCTTCCCACCGGGCCATGTAACCCCCCCATACTGGCCTAAGGAGCGCGTGGAGAGGGCTTTCTGGGGGGCATGGGTTCTGGGATGGGAACTGCCTGCCCCGATGGCATCTCAGGAGTCCGGGCTGCACGGCGGCTCATCAGTACATGCTGGTGCTTACAAGTACCCGTTGGAAGAACACGCTGTGAAGAACCCCTGAAACCCTAGAACATGTACTTGTCCTCTCCTCCAAGGGCAGACGCTCCAGGCAGCACGGCCTGTGCCAGGCAGGGTGGTCGCTGGGTAACGGCGGGTCGATGTTTACTGCAGACATCTGTGGGTCTGTGGTCTCAGCCTTCCTGGGAAATGATGACCTTGAACTTGGAGACAAGCAGTCACTGACACGGGGGAGCCCAGCCATGAACTCAGATTGGCCAACTCCAAAGCCACGCTTGGCCCACTGGGCTCTGTCTTTTTGAACAGATAGCTATTCTGGGCGGGCTGGTGGCTCTGGAGTCCGGCGTGGCCAGCCTTGCCCGGGGGCCTCTGATGTCTGGGGTCCGGCCAATGACCTTGACGCTCAAAGCTGGGGGGGGGCTCCCCAGCAACTCATCCAAACGGGGGCCAAAAAGTGCAGATACCAAGGGGGGAGGATGGTGACTGGGAGGGTCCCAGGAGGGGCAAGGGAGGCCAGAGGCAGCACCAAGGGGTGGGGCCCAGTCCTCGACACCTCCCAGCCTCCCCCCCACAGGACCCCAGGACATGCAGAGTGGGGGCCCTTGAGAGGGAGGCAGGCCTTCTCCCCAGTGCTCAGGGCCCTGGAGACCCAGGGAGAGGGAGTTTATCCTAAAGGCGTAAAGGAAGAAAGCCAGCCAGCTGCAGGGGGCGGGAGCCGGAGGGCCTGTCCCGGGAAAGGCCTGCCTGCCAGGCCCTGGCCTTCCTGGGCTGACTGCCTCTTCCCGCCAGCCCCCAGGCGCCAGAGCCGGCCTGGGAAGGAGCCCTGCGCCAGGACAGGGCAGGCCTGTCCCCTCCTCGGGTCCCTGCCCTGAGAAGGGTTTTCTTCCCACCAGCGCCCAAGGCAGACAGAGACATGGAGTGACAGAGACACCAGAGAGAGACAGAGATTAACAGAGACACCAGAGATAGTCAGGGACCGAGAGACAAAGACAGAGACACCAGAGAGACAGAGACAAAGAGACAAAGACAGAGACACGGAGTGACAGAGACACCAGAGATAGACAGAGACAGAGAGATAGAGAGAGACAGGGACAGAGAGACACTGAGAGATACAGGGACAGAGATACAGAGAGACAAAGGGAGAGAGACAGAAATACAGAGTGACAGAGACACCAGAGAGAGATAGAGACAAGAGAGTCAGAGAGACAGAGACAGATATCAGAGAGAGACAGAGTCAGGGAGATACAGATACTCAGGGAGAGACAGAGGCAGAGAGAGAGAGAGAACAGAAGCAGAGATAAGAGACAGTAGGAGACACTGAGACAAAAGAGAGACAGACACACGGGTACATAAGCAGAGACGTACAGTACGCATAGATAAACACAGAGACAGAGTCAGACACAGAGACACAGAGACAGAGACACACACGCAGACTCTTGCATGGTGGTCCCGCATCAGCCCCACAGCGACCCTCCAGACGCAAGACCCTCCCGAGCCCGCCACCCTCATCAACCCCCATCGGCCACCTCTTGGGGGAGCAGCTGGAGCAGACCCTGGGGCGGTCCGTGACCCCGAGCCTCCCAGATGCCTGGTGCCTGCCATCCCAGACTTCCTCGGGGCTGGTGCTTTGTGCAGTGCAGGAGCCCATGTGGTAGACACACACTCGGGCTGGCTGCCCCGTGGCCTGCGTTGCAATCCCGGGCCTGCCACCCACCCGCCAAGACGGCCAGGTCAAGAGTCAGCCCTCCCTGAGCCTGTCTCCTCATCTTCCAAGTAGAGAGGGGTTGGCTGCACACTTGCCAGAGGGAAGTGATGAACCTCAGCAGGGGCCACCAGGCTGACCATCCCCCTCTGTCGACGTGTCCACACTGCCAGGGTGAAGGATGCCCGTGGTCAGAACCCTAGCGTTCAGATGGAGGCCTGGCCTCCGGTCCCAGGGAGGGTGGTAAGTAGCGGTGTGGCCTTGGGCCTGGGTTCCAGAGGGAGTCCTCCCAGGGACTCCTGGGTGGCTCAGTCGTTCAGCGTCTGCCTTCGGCTCAGGTCATGATCCCGGCGTCCTGGGATCGAGCCCCGCATCGGGCTCCCTGCTCGGCGGGGAGCCTGCTTCTCCCTCTCCATCTGCCGCCCCCCCCTGCCCCCCGCTTGTGCGCACTCTCTCTATCAAATAAATAAATAAAATCTTTAAAATAAATAAATAAATGGAGTCCTCCCGACCCGGGCTCTGCCCTCCATCCAGGGGGAGTCTACAGACCTCGGTCAGCCTGACAAGCAGGTTTTCCAGCAGGCCTACTACACGCCGGGCCCCGGCAGCCTCAAACAGGCTGCAAACTCAGGGACCTGGCAGAGAAAGGGGCCCAGCCTGCGTGGTCCAGAGAATGGGGGCCAGAGCGGAGGCCAGGAGGACCATGGGTGTGCGAGGCTGGGGTGTACAACTTCAGAGACCCAGTTTATACAATAAAATGCATCCATTTAAACTAAGTCCGACACATGCCTACACCCGTCAAAATAATCAACATTTCCATCACCCCCAAAGCTTCCCTTGTGCCCCTCACCGGCCAGCCCCGCCCCTGAAAGGCATTGCTCTGTCCTCTGTCACCGCAGGTTCAACTTTTCTAAAATTTCATATAAATGGAGTCATACCACATGTGTGTGGGTCCTTTCACCCTGCATCAGGTTTTTGAGATTCTTCCAAGTGACTGTGTGAATCGGTCATTCCTCCCTTCCTATGGATGAGCAGTATTCCAGTAGGTGATGACTGCAGTGTGTTTATCCATCCCCGTTGATGGATATTTGGACTGTTTCCAGTGTGGGGTTACTATGAATAAAGCCACTGTGGACATTCACGTACAGCTCCTGGTGTGGACGTGTGCTCTCATTCTCTTGGGTAAATGCCTCAAAGTGGAATTTCTGGGTCATAGGCAGGTGTTGACCTTGGGCCAGTGTCTGGTTTGGCTCTGGTTTCCTTGTCTTTAAAATGGGGATAAAAAAGTGGAAATAGCTCAGATGTCCATCAACAGATGAATGATAAGCAAAATGTAGTCTATCCACATGATGGAACATTATTCGCCTATAAAAAGTGAAGTCTTTTTTTTTTTGAGAGAGAGAGAAAGAGAGATGGCGCGTGCGTGCATGCAGTGGGGGAGGGCGGGAGGGGTAGAGGGAGAGAGAGAGAGAATCTTCAAGCAGACACCCTGCTCAGCACGGAGTCCACACAAGACTTGATCTCACGACCCTGAGATCATGAACCATGAACACACCATGTTAAGTGATGGGAGCCAGACACACGTGAAATGTCCAGAACAGGCAAATCCTTAGAGACAGAGAGCAGATGCGTGGTGGCCAGGAGCAGGGGAAGGGATGGGGAGTGAGTGCTCGGGGGCACAGGGTCCCCTCTCCAGGTAATGAAATGTTCCGCAATTAGGGAGAGGTGGTGGTTGCACAACCCTGTAAATGAACTACATGCCGTAGGAATCGTGCACATTAAAATGGTTAAAACGGTGAATTTTATGTGATGTGTATTTTGCCCCAATTTTAAAGGGGGGGGATAATCTAGCAGGGAATAATGCCTTCTTCATAGCACTGCTGGGGAAGGGTCAACAAGACAGACCCCAGAATGAAGGTTTGAGATGTTCAGGGGTTTTGTCTGCTTATTCCCCTATGCCTGGACTACGGCGGGCACATAGGCGCTCAACAAACATTTGTTAAGCCACGAATAGCTAGCTTTATAATTGCGACCTCCCCAGGCCCTGAGGCCAAACACTGCCGGGAAAACCTGGTGACGAGCTTGTTTGCCATGCTATTCTGACCTTCACATTCATTATCTTCAAGAAATCTTCAAAACAATCCCATCAGATGGGAATCTTTTAACATTTATTATTATTAATCTCCCTGTGTTTACTGAGAAGGAAACTAAGAGAGGTGAAGGAACCCGCCCAAGGTCAGCAACCAGCGCAGCCTGGCAGACTGCTGAGCCTGTGGGGCGAGGTGAGCAGGCCCCGGCCCGCAAGGTTGGCCAGCCCCGTGCCCCCACGGTACACATGGTGGGGCTCCCTGCAAGGGCAGATGTGCCCTGGGCCATCTTTGTGGGGTGAGGTCCTCTCCCCTCGGGAATTTAATAGATGTGAGCGGAGGGGACACCAAGCTGTGTCCCCATGAGCTTGCCCTGAGAGCCTGGGCCCCCAGGGGGTGGCAGGATATGGCCTGATTGGGGCCCCCTGGCTGAGCCAGGAGGAAGGGCCTGGAGGAGGCCTGGCTAGCAGGGAGTTCCCAGGGACTCCAAGTCTGTTCTGGGTAGCAGGCAAAACATAGCAAAAAACATGCCAGGGAAACCAGCCCTCCCAGGGCTGCCTGGGAGGACCTCTGTCTCCAAGTGGCCAAACCTCTCCCATGGACTCAGCCATCGGCCTCTTGTGCCCAGCCCGAGGCAGCCATGGGCAGATCTCGTCCTCCTTGCAGTTCTCCAGAAACCTCACTCTTGGCTGCGTCTCAGCCTTGTGGTCCCCTCTCCACGCAGTCCCACCACTTGCTGCCTGGGATGGAGGACAGTCTCCAATAGAGGCCCCCACCTCCACTCCCCCAACCCCGTCTCCCACTCCACTCCCCACACAAACACAGGCTTCCCCCAGCCAACCCACACCCCGCCTTCTAAAACTCCCATCTTGCTCACATCGCTCCCCTGCCCTCTGACATTCTGGGGCTCCCTAGTGCTACAGAGGGGCATTTGGAGATGGGCTCAAAGGACTTCCGCCAGGATTTCTGGATTTGAATCCTGGCAACCACATACACATTGAGAGATGTCAGGCAAGTCTCTCCACTTTCCTCTCCCTCACTTTGTCCATCTGTAGAATGGATAAATGATCGCCCCTCCGGCACCATGTTATCAGCATGAACGAGCTGATACGTGGCAAGTGTTTAGAATGTGCCCGTTGGTCGCTCTAAGTATTATATATATTGAGGACAGAGGCGGTCCATCTTATTCTGACCTAGGCCACAGTGTCCTGGGTCCACCCCGGCCACCATGCACAGCACCCCCACCCGGCTATCCCTGCTGCTGCCCCATCACTGTGATGTCTGCCTCCTGCCTTCCGCTCCTCCAGAGGCACACCGCCTTCTACAGCTCGGCTTGCCCACACCCCAGGCCCGCTGGGTCACCCTGCTTCGCCTCCTGCTCCCCTTGTCCAGACCTGTGCTTCTCAGACAGGCATGCACACACAGAGCCCTTGGAAACCTTGTTCAAATGCAGATTCTGACCCAGTGGGTCGGGGGGCAGGGTGACCCGAGATTGTGCAGTCCCCTCTCTCCAAACAAACTGAGGCCAAGGGTCATGTCTTACTGGCCTTTGCATCCCTCCCATCACCCAGTTCTGGGCGTCCTGACTCAACAGGCATGGGTGTGAGTGCACGGCACTGCGTTCATAGGCCGGGAGGCAGAGGGCGGACAGGCTCAGCAAGCCACTGGGTCTGCTGCTGAGGGCACAGCCCCTCCATCAGTGGGTGAGGAACCAGTAAGGTCCTGCTTAGCTATGCGTCCTGCTTAACCAGGCCCACAGCTGCACGTGGCAAGAATCAGCCCTGCGGCCACGCTAGGTGGCTGGTGAGCCTCCCTATGGGGGCTGCTTTGTCCAGGGGGCAGGGGGCTCCAGAGGTCCCAAGCAGAAGGGCAGGCGCCCTCTGCACATCATCCCTCGCCGCACTCACTGTCTCCGCACTTAGTCACACATCTCCTGGGGCTTCGGGGCCTCCGTGGCGCTGGACCTGTGGCCGCCCACCATGAGCCATCCCTCGGAGAGCGGCCTCTGGGCAGGAGACACCGCCCTGGCCTCTGGGCTCTGCAGCCACCTCTTCCCAGAGCAGACCCAGGCTGGCGCGTAGCCAGCTCGAGGCCACTGGTCAGATTAAAGGACCTTTACTATGGAAGGGGCGCCTCTGGGAGAGGGGACGCCTCTGTCCACCCCCAACCCCGGCCAGTAGCTGTCCCTGGGCACAGCCGCCCCTACTTCTCCCCTGTGCCGGATCCAGGGCCTTCCACTCTCCCCGCCGCACCCCCTTCCCCGATTTGTTCATTCATTCTACATACATCCATTAAGCACCTACTGTGTGCTACAGTGAGGTCTCTGGTCTCTGTTGTCATCACAGCTGTTCTTGGAACATCCTTTACTTGCTCACCTTTTGAGAAGGTCCTGGGATGGACCCTCTCACCATAAATGTGACATGATCTGGTCTGGTTCTCTGGGTGGCCCCAACGTAATCACAAGGCTTAGAAGAGGGAGGCCGCAGAGTCAGACCCAGACACAGAGAGAAAACGAGGTTGCTGGGATGCTGGCCTGAAGGCTGGAGGGAGGGGCACGAGCCAAGGAACGCAGCAACATCTAGAAGCTGGAAGAAGTAGGGAACCAGATTTCCCCCGGAGCCCCCGGAAGGAGCCAGCTCTGCTTGCTCTGGCCAGTGAGACCGGGTCAGGCGCCCGACCTGCGGTGCTCTAAGAAGAAGCCAGTGATGGTATAAGCCATGGTTGTTGTCATTTGTCCCAGCTGCCACAGGGCACTCATACAGCGCCCTGGACATGCCCTCCTGTTGTTGGGGTCCCGGCCACACCTTCCCTCCCTTCCCCACCCCGCCCTGCCCAGACCCGAGGCCCGAGGAGGTCCTGGCCGTCACAGCCCCTGCAGGGCCCCAGCCGCCGCTGGGTTGTGCGCCCTCACCGGCTGGTCCTGCTCACCTTCTTCCCCTGCCTGCCATTGTTAGCCACTTATCACGCCTCTGCATCTCATCTCACATTTAATTGGAATTTCCTCAAATGCAGGAAACCTGATTTGGGGCTCTTTGTCTCTCCCACAGCACCCAGTGCCGTGTGGGCTTACGCGAACACAGGCAGCCTTTCCACCCGCTCGGCTCTGGGGTCGGCCCGGCCTCACTTGCTGCACTCCGGGGGGCGGGCCAGGTCAGCCTCCTGGCAGAGCATTTGCCCAAGCAGCTCCTGGAGCGCTCACCGTGCCCGGATTCAAAGCTCTTACTCTCAAAGCTCAGCACAGCATACACGAGAATGTCACCTCTTCTGAGAGGGACTCGCTGATTACCTATTGGAGATGCCCCACGTGGCATACTCACAACTGGAAATCATTTCATTTGCGGCTTAGCTTTATTTTCTAGAACCTTCTTGAGGGCAGCATTGTGGCTACGCTGGGGCGGGGAATCCACAGAGCCCTCACAGGGCTGACCCGTGGGGGACGCTGGCTGAGCCGCGCGACCCCTCCCTGAGTCTAGGTGTTTCGTCTGTCACATGGCCGTGGTGGCACCTGCCCGCCAGGGTGGTGAGGGCCAAACAGGACACCCAGGCTGATGGCCTGGCACACCACACAAGCGCTCAGTCAACAGCAGCTCTTGCTTCCACCACGGTGACCCCTGACCCACGGGCTGGGAGGTGGTTGCTTTCCTCGGCCACAGAAAGTACAGACCACAGGGGTGTCCTCCCCTCCCTCCAGCTGGGCCGAGGGTGAGGGGAGACCCCTAGCGATCCGGCACCCCCTTCGGGGGGGTCTCTCCAGGTGCAGCAATGGAGCTCAGAGCAGGGAAGGGCCTTGTTCAAAGTCACGGTCTTGCAGCCCGATTCCCAGCCTGCTCTGGTTTCCCCTAGGGCGTTTCCCTGTGGGTCATGGCGGAGGCCAGCAGGGCTCCGAGGCATTTTGTAGGTGGATGAAAACACCCGTCTGTCCTCTGCTCTGCAGGAACGGGACTCGGATGGGCAGCTCGTGTCACTCGCGTGTGGGCAGCACGGGGGACGAGGTGTCCCAGGTGGTGGGAGGCTTGGGGGCTGAGAAGGTGTTTCCTCCAGTCACGCTGGGGCAGAAGTCAGGCTGCCGACACGCACCTCAGCCCCCGACCCTGCCCTAACTCCTTGGCCAGCTTCTCACTGGACCCGGGCCACAGGGAACACATTAGCCTTGGAAGTTTGGTGACAGGAAATGTTCTGCGGCCTTGGCTGGGTTCTGGAGGCTGCAGTGAGGTAGACGGTGCCCCTGGGGTGTCGTAGCCTTGAGCCCCAGAGCCTGTCGGGGAGGCGGCAGGTCATGGTTGGAGTGTGTGGGGGCCCCCTCATCCCTGGCATGGGAGGGCAGCAGGATGTCTTCCCTCCCCCACTGTCCTCCCTGGTCCTCTGACACCCATTTATTGAGCCCCTTCTGGCTGCCAGGCGCTGGGTGGACGCTGCTTATATAAATACAATTCCGTTTTGGCCAGTGTGTTCCTGCCCGCAGCCAAAACCAGTTGGAAGACCAGGAGCGACAAGCCTCCCACGTTCTCAGTGCAGGGGGTCACTCCCCGCCAGCCTGTGGGAGGCGGGCAGGGGGCGGAGGTCAAAAGGGCCCTCCTGATGAGGGGGGGACACATCCTAAGGTCCCTGATGTCTCAGATGTCATTTCTGCTGGACACAAACAGCAGAGGAGCCGACAGCCTGCCGGGATCAGGAGACCATGGCCTGCCGCGGGTTAGAGCCAAGAGCACCCACTGCAAAGGATGCTGGGAGGTGACCCACACCCAGAGCCTGGAGGGTGGAGGTCTCGTGGCCCAAGAGCAGTGAGCATCCACTTCCTGCAAGGCCCCTCTCCTCAAGGTCTCCTTGGCTTTGAGCAAACCCCCCTCCTGCCGCCTCCTGGGCCTGACCCTGGCCAGGCAGCACAGGGCTCTCTGGGGAGGGTTTTCACAAAGACCCGTCCGGGCCCTGGGCTGCTGCAGGAAATCCTGGAGGCCAGCATTACAATGCATTGCTTCCGGCTGCTGAGTAGTCCCCAGGCGCAGGAAAGAGGTGCCAGGTGGCCCCCAGGAACGCCATGGGCCCTGAGCACAGGGATAGAAAGGCTGCTCTGGGGAAGGGGACGGGCATTGAAGCTCTTGAGGGGCAGCCTTCCTAACATCCACTTTCTCATATTACTCCTCTGCTCACACACTTTCTGTGGCTCCCCATTGATCCTACAGGATCAAGTCTAGAGCCCGAGGCTCGGCATTCAATGCTTTCTCTCTCAGGCCTCCCCACCAATGGGAGCCTTGTCTCCGGCCAGGCCCCTCTCTGACTCGAAATGTCCCAGGCCTGACTGAGGTCTCGGTCCCCACCATCCCACCTACGTGGAAGACCCTGATCTTTCTTGGCTATCTCAGCTGACTGCTGGCCCAACTCATTTCATGCTAATCATGATAGATTCTGATTGCCCCTCCAACTCAAATGTTGAGTTGCTGCCCCACCTGTTCCCACAGGGACAATGTGCACGGTGTGGTAAGATAGCCAGGCCTGCCTTGGTCCTGGTCCCGCTTCTGCTGTTACGACCTGGGGCCTCTGCGGCCCCACTGATGAAATAGGAACTCCACCCCCACCCCCCTGAGAGGGGCCTCGTGGGTTGGCACAGAGAGCACAGCGCCTGGCAGGTCAGAAGGGACCAGTAACGGTTCACCATCATCACTGTGGTCGGCAGAATAACGGCTCCAAAGATACCCACAACCTCATCCCTGGAACCTGTGAATATGGGAACTTACCTGGCAAGGGGACTCTGCAGATGTGAGCCCAGGCGGGATCTTTCAAGATGGAGAGTTCGTCCTGGCTTGCGTGGGGGTGAGGGCAAAGTCATCCGAAGGGTCGTTGCAAGAGGGAGGCAGGAGAGCCTGCGTCAGAGCGGATGCATGACGGAAGCAGAGTCAGAGAGAGAGGAAGACACCGGCAGATGCTTCATCGCTGGCTTCGAAGAAGGGGGAAGAGGCCGCGTGCCAAGGAACACAGGCAGCCCGGAGAAAGGCAGAAAGGCAGAAAAACAGTCTCCCCCAGAGCCTCCAGAAGGAACGCAGTCCGCCAACACATCCATGTTAGGGCTTCTGACTTCCAGAACTGGAAGATAACAAATCTGGGTGGTGGCAAGCCACAATATTTGTGGCAATTTGTTATGGCAGCTGCATCCACACCGATGTCCTTGCGTAGCCCTCAGGGCGACCTGTGATGGAGACGAGGGGACGGCCACGGGGCACCAGCCCACCAGGCTGGACTCCACACCCGGTGGTCTCAGCATGCTGTCCATCCCCTGGGGGCTCGCTGTGCTCCTGAACGTTTCCTGATGAGACTATTTCATTTCACATCCTCACATTTTGTGTTGTGCCCATAACTTGCCATTTAACCACACTGGACGTCTTCGCTGGCACGTCTCTTCGCCCGCTGGCTAAGTTGTCAAGTCCTTGAGGTCAGGGGATGTGTCCCCTCTGCGTCCATGGTTGTGGCCATGCTGTGGGCCCACAGGTGCCTCACCACGTGGAGAAGAGTGTGTCATCCTGAGCACGCTTTCCTGTTAAAGAACAAAAACGAAGGGACGCCTGAGTGGTTCAGTCGATTAAACATCTGCCTTCAGCTCAGGTCATGATCTCAGGGTCCTGGGATCGAGTCCCGCTTTGGGCTCCCTGCTCAGCGGGGAGTCTGCTTCTCCCTCTCCTTCTGTCCCTCCCCACCCCAGCTAGTGCTCTCTCTCTCTGTCTCTGTCTCTCTCTCAAATAAATAAATAAAATCTTAAAAACAACAACAACAAAACACAAAAAACAACACTTTTCCCAGGCTGTACCCTGAACCTATCAAATCGTCACTTTGGGGGACAGGCACCTGGTGAGTGTACATTTTAAAGCTCCCGAAGGGCCATCTTGTGTCCTGGCAATGTGTTATACGCAATGAAGTCCCTCCCCCGTACTGGCTTATTTCATCTTCAGGACAACCCCTGAGGTAGGTACACTCAATATCCACATTCTACACCTGAGATGGATGAGGCACAGAGAGGCCCATTAACTTGCTCAAGGTTACACAGCTAGTAAGTAGTGGGACCAATGGCATCAGCTCCGGGACTTAGGCTCTTCAGTTCCATTCTTTTTTCTTTTCTTTTGCTTTTAAAGTAGGTTCCATGCCCAGCATGGAGCCCAATGGCAGGGCTTGAACTCCTGACTCTGAGATCAAGACCTGAGCTGATATCAAGAGTCAGATGCTTAACCAACTGAGCCACCGAAGCATCCCAGTCCCACTCTTAATCAGAGAATCCCAGGAGGTGTGGTAGGAGAGAGGAAAGATTTTATCACTGATATTATTTAGTTTAGTTTTTTTTTTTAAGTAGATTCCATGCCCAGCAAGGAGCCCAGCGCAGGGCTTGAACTCATGACCCTGAGATCAAGACCTGAATCAAGATTAAGAGTCAAATGCTTAACCAACTGAGCCACTTAGACACTCCAATATTATTTAGAATAAAAAACAGCCTGGAAAAGGTGATCCTAAAATTCATATGGAAATACAAAATTCGTATGGAAAAATTCCAAAACAATCTTGAAAAAGAAGAACAAAATTGAAGAGGGACACTTTCCTGATTTCAAAACTTACTGTACACCTATAGTCATTAAGACTGTGTGGTTCCAGCATGAGGGTAGACATATAGATCAATGGAAGAGAATTGAGAGTCCAGAAAAAAGCCCTCACCTTTATAGTCAACTGATTTTCAACAAGGGTTCCAGGATCATTTAGTGGGGAAAGAATAGTCTTTTTTTTTTTTTTTTTTTAAAGATTTACTTATTTGAGAGAGAGAGGGGAAGAGAGCACAAGCAGGAGGGGTAGAGGAAGAGGGAGAGAGAATTTCAAGCAGACTCTATGCTGAGCACAGGGCCTAATTCAGGGCTCAATCTCACAACCCTAAGATCATAAGCCGAAATGAAGAGTCGGACACTCAACCGACTGTGTCACCCAGGTGCCCCAAGAATAGTCTTTTCAACAAATGGGGCTGGGACAACTAGACAGCCACATGCAAATGAATGAAGTTGGACCCCTACCTCACACCATATACTTAAACTTAAAAATGTATCAAAGACTAACATGCAGGAACTAAAACGATAAAACTCTTAGAAGAAAACTTAGGGGGAAATCTTCATAAACTTGGTGAGGCAATGGCTGTTAGAAATGACACCGAAAGGACAAACAACAAAAGAAAAAACAGGGATATTGGAACTTCATCAAAATTAATAACATTTGCACTCCAAAGGAGACCATCAAGAGAGTGAAAAGACAACTCACAGAATGGGAGAAAATATGTGCAAATCATAAATCTGATAAGGGATCTCTATTCAGAACATAGAAAGAATACTCACAACTCAACAATTAAGAGACAAATAACCTAAATTATTTGCCTAAATGGGCAAACAGCATGAATAGACATCTCTCCAAAGAAGACGCACAAATGGCCAATAAGAACATGAAAAGTTGTTCAACGTTATGAGTCATTAGGAATGCAAATCAGAACCACAGTGAGATACGACTTCCCACCCGCCAGGACGGTTATCATCAAAAAGACAGACAGGAACAAGTGTTGGCGAGGACGTAGAGAAAGCAGAGCCCTCACAGGTGGCTGAGAAGGATGTAACATGGGGCAGCTGCTCTGGAGGGCAGTCTGGCATAACCTCAAAACGTTAAAAGTAGATACCATATGACCCTGCCATTCTGCTTTCAGGTCTATGCCCAAGAGAATTGGAAACATGGATCCACACAAAGTCCTGTACACAAAGGGTCCCACAGCATTATCCATCACAGCCCAAATGGGAAACCACCCAAATGTCCATCCGTGGATGACTGGATCAACCAGTATTGTCCAGCCCTGCACCGGAATATTATTCAGCCACAAAAAGGAGTAAAGCACAACACGGATGACCCTTGACAAGAGCACGCAGCATGAAAGGAGCCAGTCACGGAAGACCACACAGTGTATGATTCCATCTGTGTGAAATATCCGGAATAGGCAGATCCCTAGAGATTGAAAGCAGCTTCCTGGTGGCTTAGGGCTAGGGAGCTGGGGCGAAATGGGGAAAGAGTGCAAGAACGGAATATAGAGTTTCTTTTCAGGTTGACAAAAATGTTCTTGGAATTAGGTAGCAGTAAAGGTTGCACATTCTGTGAATATACTAGAAACCCTAATTGTACACTTTACAGGGATGGAGTGTGTGCCCCTTGATTTATGTCTCAATCACACTGTTACAAATGAAAAAGCAGACCGACTTCTAGCTGGCTCCATCATTAGGAACTTCTTGACAGCCGGTGCCCCTCACTGCCCGCCCTGCTCACACTGACACGCTGTCAGCCACTGGGCCACGTCACCTTGCACACGCACGAAGGCTCTGTGCAAGCCTGACCTCAGGAGGTGCTCAGAGAAAGGGAACTGGAACTCTCTCCCCCATGCTCCTCCTGCAGGCAGAGCTCAGGGCCCTGTGGTCTGCCCCCGCACCTTAGACACCCCCCAACCATTCACACACACGCTCTTCCACTCTGGTGACACAGTGCGGCCACCCGACCCCACTGACGGTGCTGTCCATCAATGGCACTCAGCTGTCACCCCTGAGGGTCGGCCGCACCCAAGGTCAGGCCCTTCCCACACAGTCCGTGCTCGGTGACCCATGGACGCTGGTGCATAAAAGCCTGGCCGTCTCAGCCCAGCTGGGGACAACTCCGGGGGCCACCCTGGCTCCACAGCTCCCAGGGGGCCGGCCAAGTCCGTATAGCAGTTCTAGGCCCCCTGCCCTGCCGGCTCCCCTCCCCGCACAGTGCTGATCCCAGGGCACCTCAACAAATGAGTGCACGTCAGCTCCCTCCAGAGGTGGCTTCTGAGCGCCACGGGCATCTAGTGAGGAGGGAGGTCAGGGATGCTGCTCAATGTCCCACAGGGCATAGGACGGCCCCACCCCCAGGGATGACGTGGCCTCCATGTCCACAGCGCTGAGCTTGAGAGCTCTGACATAGTGCATGGTTTTTAAACACACACACACACACACACACACACACACACACACACACATATGAATTACTACTTAGGGACCATGTTAAAACAGACTCTCAGGACTGTGGGAATCTCTCCAAGACAAACAACCCTGTTTCGTCAATAAATACACTGTAAGGACAGAGAGGGAGGGGGACAGAGAGACAGACAGAGAGGAAGAGGGAGACAGAGAGAGAAATAGAGACAGGGACAGACAGGGAGAGAGGATGAGAGAAACAGACAGACGGAAAGGCACAAAGGAGAAACCTATATTTTAAAGAGTCTCTATATTAAACTTACATATGAAATTAACCCTTCCCAGTGTGGACCTTAGTTGGATCCTGATTCAAATTGGGAGGGAGGTCAGGACTGGGAGGGAGGCAGTGTTAAGAGGGAAGTAAGTGGTGTACGTCTTTGTTCCCTGAATGGAGCGTCTTCGTAGAATCTTTGTAGGACTCGCTTTCTCTGGACAAGGCCCACAGGGGATGACAGGCCAAGGCTTAGTTAAATGGGCTCATTAATGCTTAAGTTATAGTCATGGGGTGACAGCGATGAGCCTCATAAATATCTGTGGGCTTCATTCCCATATTCTGTGTTTCTCCTTCCACTTGGTCCACTTCTCCAAACACTGCTTTTTATGACTGAGAGGCTACGTCATGGACCAGCCTCTACAGCTGCCTGAAAGCACCTCACAGGGAGGGATTAGATTGTCAAAAATATTTTAAAGTTTTTTTAAAGCTAGGTTATTCATGCAATAGCTTTATTTATTTATTTTTAGTTTTCTTTTTTTATTTTAAAGCTTTTATTTATTTATTAGAGAGCGAGCGAGAGCATGCACGAGTTGGGGGGGAGGGGCAGAAGGAGAAGGAGAAGCAGACTCCCCGCTGAGCACGGAGCCCGACACGGGGCTCCATCCCAGGACCCTGAGATCATGACCTGAGCCCGAAGCAGACGCTTAACCGACGGAGCCACCCAGGCGCTCCCATGCAATAGCTTTCATAGTCAAATATATTATACATTTTCTTCTTTTAATTCAAAAAAATCCTATACATCCAAAACAGAAAAAGATGCTGACGCCTGATTTCAGGGATGCTCCTTCCCGAGGTCGGGGGTGGAGCCCATGAGCTGGATGCAGGTAACAGACCGGCCCCAGGCCAGCACGAAGCACCAGACCCAGGAGGAGACAATGAGCCGTTGGGGCTCCCGGGCCCACAAGGTGGAAATACCCTCCCCGAAGCCTCGCCTCTGTCGGCCCACCTGCCTGTCTCAGAGCCAGACAGGCCCAGAGCTGGCACGGGAAGACCCATCTTCCTAACCCAGGAGCCCACTGCGCCACACCACCTGCTACCCCCAGGTGAGGCCTGGCTTCTTCCTGCTGCTCAGGAAGAAGCTGCCGAGTCAGAACCAGACACGTCTCCCCGACATCCATGCCACCAGCAGCTTGGGGATAAATTGCAATCGGACTGTGACCCTGAGGCTTAAATCCCCCCATGGCCCCCAGGTCCCCAGCCTCACTTCCTCACCTTGGCCATGGACGCACTGGCCTTCTGAAGCCCTCAAATGTGTATGCTGTCTCTTGTCTCCAGCCCTGGCATGGCTTTTTCCCAGCCCCTGGAACCCCATTCTCCTGCTGCGCCAACCCCCTTTCTCCTGGCTCTCATCATCTTTCCAATATCGGCTTAGATGTCTCCTCCTCCAGGAAGCCCTCCTGATTGTTCTAAGAGTGGGTTAGGTACCCCTCATTAAGGACTCCTGCAGCCCCCAGAGTTGCCCCTGTATTTGATATTTAAATATCTGTTTCATTGTTCCCCTTGCTAACTAGGCCCCAGTGAGGGTGGAGACTCTGATTCTGCTGATTTAACCTGTTGTCCTACTTCCAGGGCTCTACCTGTCCAGGTCACCAACACCTCTGCTTAAATGATTATAATTGGCTCCTCCCCACCTCTCTTCTCTGTCTCCCCTTATGTTCTCCAACCACCTGGTGAGTAGTCTTCCTAAAATGTAAGCCACATCATAATGCTCCCTTGCTTAAGCCCATGGAGTGACTTCCCCATTGCTCTTAGAACAAAGTTCAAAGTCCTGGCCAAGGTCCCCAGAACCCCTGTGATCAGGTCCTATCCTGCCCCCAACCTCCTCTCCTTCCTCCCTCCATAAAAGCCCCTGCTTCCGTTCAGATCCTAGAACCCACCAAGCTCTTCCTACCTCAGGGCCTTTGCACCTGCTCTTCCCACTGCCTGGGGTATCCTTTCTACTCCTCACAAGACTGGACCTCTCTCCTTGCCCCGCCCAGGTTGAAGGAGCCTCATCCCTCTGAAGCAGGTTGACCTTTGCCTCATGGATGCTGGTGCCTAGTTTACTTATAGACCCACCCTAATTATAATTGCTTGCATTTACTTACTGGATTTGTTTTATTCCTAACATTCTGTCTTGCACACTGTTATAAACCAGATACCCGGCACGTGTCTTAAGCCCAGACGGTTTGGTCACTCTCTGTGAAAAAAATGAAGAAGTGACCAGAGGGGACGTTTCTGGCTGTGGCGGGGAGGTGCAGAGAGCCTCATTAGCACCTGAGGACTTCCCTGCTATTCTGGCTTTGAGGAGACCAGGGATTAGCAGCCCCTGCCCTGCCACCCTGGGGCCACCTGGCTTCCCTGGTGGGGTTCTTCATTTGCAGAAGAGATGACCACCCGGTCATCTTTAGAAGCAGAAAGACTAGGTTTGTCTAAAACAATGTTTGTTCAGGGGTGCCTGGGTGGCTCAGTTAGTTAGGCATCCCACTCTTGATCTCAGCTCAGGTCTTGATCTCAAGGAGGCGGGTTTGAGCCCCACACTGGGCTCTGCATTGGTGTGGAGCCTACTTAAAAAAAAAAGAAAATAAAAAAATTTTAAAAATAATGTTTGTTCAGGATCTTGCCTCCTGCTCAATTTCAAAGGTGAATCTTAAGGATGTGCTCTTTAAGTGAGAAGATGCAAAGTTTCGGGGAGGAGAGGAGAGAAAAGGAGAGAGGGAGGGAAGGAGGAAGAGAAGGAAGATAAGAAAGAAGAAAGGAAAGAAAGAAGGAAGGAAGGAAATGGGGGGAGTAACTGCTCCTGAGCCCTAAGAGAAGCCCCAGCACCACCCCCATCACGTCCCCATCCTGAAACCACCCCCAAAGGCCCCTCTTTGGACTTGGCAGGCCAGGCTGGCTGGTGGGACCCCACCCTGGGCCAGGCCGTCCCCTCCCTCCTGGACAAGGCTGGTTACACAAGCGCCCCTATGGCAGCCGGCCAGGAGCGGTCACACGGGGCAGCTTTGTGGGAGGGGTGGGGTGGGGGCGGCGCTTCCCAGACCCAGGCTGTCGCCACCGCCGCCCCGCCCCCCCCGTTAGCTTGGCCGGGAGTCAGCTCTTCAGCCCACTGGCTCGACCAGACTGATCCAGAGTGTTCCCAGATGTGCGCTGCGGGTAATAAAAAGGCGAGCTGGTTCCTGTCAGCAGCGGGGAACTCCAGGAGGCGACCCCCAGCAGCCGCCCTGCCGGGCAGATGTCTGCAACATGTGCTCTAGCGGCAGGGAGGGGAGGCCCGGGGCACCAGGACAGCCTGGCCACCGCTCGGGGACCGCACAGGAGGTGTCACTACACCCCTTCTCTTTGGACACATGGCAGAAGGGGTGGGGTCCCTCTGCCTGACCCCACACGGCCCACTCAAGTCACCCCACCTTGGACTTAGCCTGAGTGTGGACATCTGGTTGGGTCTGCCCTGAACCCCCACTCCGTGCCCCTGGCACTGCACCCTGACTTTGGGGAATGGGGCTCGTCTGGCCCGACCCTGAGGTTCTGGGGGCAGGTGCCATTCACAGTAGTTTGCCCTTGCCCCTAGGCAACACGGGAGAGCATGTGACCCAGTTCTGGCCAATCACAATTTGCCATTCTCCTAGCCACTGTGATTGGTGCAGGGATGGGCATGTGACTTGAGCAGGGCCAATCAGAAGTCCTTCCCTGAGATTTTTCTAGGTGGACAGAGTTGGAGGGAAGTCCCTGGGGGGAGTTCACACCTCGTGGGATGCACTGCAGGCAGAATGTTCCCGATCCCCTAAGTCGCTCCACATGCAAGGACACGGGTCCAGAGCTCGCACAGCGAGCTGGTGGCAGGGCGTGCTGGCCAGCCAGGCGGAGCTCCGAGGGGCCGGGCCAGGCCTCCGTGCTGGCTCCATGGCCAGGCTTGTGGGCACAGGAACCACACTGGGTGACCCACTGACCCTGAGCATCAGAGCAAGCGGAAGAGGTTGGTGCACGGGTAGCTGCGGCCGGTGCCGGAGTGAGGAGGGGGACTGTTCCGGAGGGTCCTGTAGGGAGAGGCCTCATTTTGCCTTAAAATGCAGGCTGAGGACAATTAAACCAACCTGGCCAGGTTGGGCCCTGGCAAAGCAGCGGAACAGTGGAGGAGTTAAATGAGCTGCATTTTGGAGCAGGAAGTGGGCCAAACTAAGGCCAAGCCCCGGAGGAAATGGAAGATTCTTTCCCTCAACCCTCAAACTGACCTCCTGGGATGGCCTGAACCTTCTTCCTTTCTTTCCAACTTGTAGGAACACCAAGAAGCACTTGGATTTTATGACGATGGCTTGTCTGCTCCTCACAACCACCGCCCCTCCCCACCAGTGAGGTAGGAACTGTGCTTCGCTCACTTTCCAGATGAAGATACTGAGGGTCAGAGTGGTGATGTATCTGCCCAGGAATACAGCTGCTAAGAAGTGACAGGACTGGGCTGGGACGCAGCTGTCCTGACCCCCAGACAGGGCTCTTGCCTCAGCAGCACAGTGGCTCCTCCTGATAAGGTTTTGCTGGGGGGTTGGGGGGAACAGACACACCTCCAGGCCCTGGGGGCCCACTCCCCCAGGAGTTGCCCCTTCTTCTCTTCCTTTGCCCTTCACTCGGGTGACGCACAGCCGCCTGGTCTTGTGGCTTGACTTCGGTCCTTGCCTCCCTTCCTTTTGCTTCTTCCGCCCCTCCTGCCCTCTGCTTCCCCCTTCTCCCTGACAGCCTGGCTCCCGGGAGACATCTGCCCACCAGGTGTATGTGGTAACACACCCACACCCCAGGGTCTGTCCTCGAGAAACTTCAGTCGCTCTGGCTTCCCCCTAAGAACTGCTCTTTGGGCAAAGGCCACTTGGCTTTCTGGCCCATTCAGGCTGTTTTGTTGGATGGGACTGGAGCTAGGAGTTGGGCAGGTGGTGGGCGGGGGTGGGGGGGGTGTTCTGATTCCAACAAGGCCCCGGCATCTCTACAAGGCACGAGAAGCACAGACACAGCCGAAGTGAACTGAAGCCTGCTGAGTCCTGGGGTCTGTGAAGCCTCTGCAAGGCAGGACGGTGGAGTGGTCAGTCATGCCCAGTTTGGAGGGAGATATGCCTGAGTTTAAGCCTTGCCCTCTGCTGGGAGCCTCAGTTAGTGTCCCCTCGTCAAGTCGCTCAAGCCCTGAAGCCTCAGTTTCCCCATCTGTCAAGGGAGGGTGACACCTGCATGCGGACTGCTGAGAGAAGCCCAAGTGAGGCCATGTAGAGGATGCCCATGTGCTGGCTGTCACACAGATGGGTGCCCGGTCTCATAACCCCTCACCCACCCCCCGCCAAGCATGACAAGCCAGTCACCACCCCTGCTCTCCCCTCATCACGCTCTCACCTCCTTTCAGGGGAGCAGCCCCAAAAGCCTAGGGGGTGGTGGCGGGCAGAAAATGGAGCCGCCTGGCCAGCAGGGTGGGAGCCGGGAAGAGAAGGGGCGGCCACAGGAAAGGTGTGGCCGGAACCCCCGGAGCCAGCAGCTGGAAGGAAGGAGTCGCCAGGTGGGTCCCACCCTCGGAAAGCAGTGCCGGGCGGGCAGAAGGCCAGGGCACTTGGCAGGACCACTCTCGTCTCCGGAGACCCCGGGATGTCCTTCGGGACTGAGGGCCAAGCATTGTCCCTGATTACAAGAGGTTCTGGCTGGTGGCTTTCACACGGTTCACTGTGTCCCGGGGCCTGTGGGAACTGGCTTCTATTCCCCTGGCTCAGGGGGGCTTCAGCCTGCGGCCCCTCCATCTGCCACCATCCCTGGGCTCCATGCTATGCGGGCTGCAGACGAGGAGGGAGGGGAGGGCAGGTGGACTGTTTCCATTCATAAGTACGGTTGTTCATTCTGTCTGCATTCATGAGTACCCACTGTGTGACAGGCCCTGTACAAGCCCCAGGGAGAGAGTGATACCACCTGTATACAGCTGGGGGGGGGGGGGCGGCCAGGGATGCCGACTACCCCCCACGCAGTAGAAAATCCATGTATAAGTTTTGACCCCCCAAACTTAATTACTAATAGCCTATTGTTGACCAGAAGCCTCACTGATAACATGGACAGTCAACTAACAATTATTTTGGATGTTATATGCTTCATGTACTGTATTCTTACAATAAAGTAACCTAGAGAGAAGAAAATCATAAGGAAAAGAAACTTACGGTGCCATACCGTATTTGTCAGAAAAAATCCACAAGTAAGTGGACCCATGCATTGTTCAATGGCCAGCTGCGTAATCCCTGCACCCTCTGTTCCTTCTGTTCTTTTCTGACCCGTCAGTTCTCTTTGTCTTAGTGGTTAGAAGCTGGGGTGCGGCCATATCCCAAGCCAGTTAAATCATGGGATGAGCCTGGCCGGAAGGCCACCCCAAGTTCAAATCTGCTTATGCATCAGGGGTGCTGTGGACAGTTGTTTAGGTTGAACATTGCATGAGGTGCCACATCTAAGGGGGTGCTGTTCGAGTTGTGGACATCTTTATTTGTTAAAAAATCTTTTTGTATTTTTATTATAGCTTGATTGATGTGAAATTTGGGCTGTTTGCACATCAAATATGTCAGTTTTTGTCAGATGGCAATAGAGGGACTTGACCTAACGAAAACCACGTAATGCCATTGTCTTAATTATTCCTAATGGTTGTTATGGAAATTTTGAATTCTCCATTATCTTACGTTCAACAGCTTATACAGAATGCCTTTACATTTGGTATACTGTTGTTGTTGAGAATATAAGAGTACAACTTAAACTCTTTCTAAGGAGCCTGGGCCAGACTGTTCGCCTGAGCCTCAGTTTCCCTGTCTCATGGGCCTCAGGGCCTGTCCCTTGCAGGGTGTGCTAAGGATTCAGGGAGTGTACTAGAAGTCTGTGGTGCACAGTTGCTGCTCAGCGAGCGGTACTGGTGCTTATTCTCCTTAGACACGCAGCCCTCCTGGCAATTTGCTCTGCAGTGTGGAGGCATCTTTGTGCCTCAGTTTACCCCCCCCAAGAAGAAGACACAGCTCTCCCCAGGGTCATGGTTGCAGGAGGATGCTCTGCTCCTACACAGTCCTGTTCTGCCTGGGCTGAAATTCTTGCCCCTGAGTATCTCCAAATTTGGTCCTGCCCAGACTCTTGACCCCGTTTCCTGTCCCCCGCCCCCACCCCCCTCCCCTCTCATGCTGGTGGCCAGAGGGGCCGCCATTGATGGGGGCCCTCCCCCAGAGCCCCCAGAAGCTGCCCAAAGAGGAAATCCTCTTCCTCCTCTTACAGGCTGGAAGCTACAGAATGTTTCTTTCGGAATTTTTTGGCTTCCACGTTGCAGAATGTTCTAGCCTCATCAGCCACAGGTCAGCCACAGGCTCCCCCACCCCACCCCTTCCCTCTGGGCTGGCAATTCTTTGGCCAAAGATGTATTTGGCCCTTACCTCCCCTCTTCTACCCCCCCACCCGCCTACGCCACCCCTTCTCCTATGTTTGTTGCAACCAAAACAATATATGCCAAGGAGCCCAGAAGAACCGACCGGAAATTACCCGAACTCGCCCACAGCTGATCCTTTCCAAAACTAGAGACGCTGGAGTAGCAGAAACATGACAGCTTGTGGCCCCCAACATAACAAAGGGGTGGGGAGGACGGGGTAAAATCCGAAGGGCTCGATCGGATCCTGCCTTGGCCTTGAAAAGAAAAATCCAGTGCTTTATTCATTTAGCTTCTAACCCTCCCCTTTTGGCAGCAGAATAATTAAATATTCATGCATTTTCTCCTTCCCCTAAGAAAGTGATAAGTCAGATTTCTGCATACACATAGAAAAAGTGCCCTGAGGCGAGGGGTTGGAGCCAAATTTCAGTCTAAGACAAAGCCTCCACTTCAATTTACGAATGAAAACACCCTTCACCTTTACTGCTGTGAATTTCCCAGATACACACGGTCAAGACAATCGGAGAATTATGAGGCTCCAGGACCAATTACGGCTGTTTGTGTTGACGTAAAGTCTGGGGGAATTTTTTCTTCCCCTTGCAAGTATTTATGATACTGACAGATGCAACAGGGGAAAAAAAAAATCCCAGAGCAGGAATAAGCCTGTGGGGCCACGTGGATAAGAATTCGATGTGAAAAGCAGTCTCTGGTTCTGTGCAAGCCACCAGATCTGTCTGCACCCCAGTCTTGCCACTGCCGGGGTCTCCAGCCCGGGAAAGGAAAAGCCGTGATCGCATGCCTACTGTGTGCTGACCCATTCCCAGGCACGGGGCGGGGCATAGGCCATGGAAGCCACCAACAGATCTGAGGGCAAGATGTTCACCCCATTTTACAGGTGGGGGGACCGAGATCTTGGGCAGTGAAATACCTTCCTCAAGGTGGCACGACTGGGGAGTGCGGAGACTCCTGCGCTGCCTGGAATTCCACTCCATTTAGGTCCTCCTAGGTGCATTTAGGTCCTACTACGTGCAGGGCTTGGTGGGGGGAAGGGACGTGCAGGCAAGGCTCCCACTCCTACGTGGGGCCATCCAGCAGGACTCTGCCCTGTAACAAGCCTCTCCTGGGCACGAGGAATGTCAGGGGAGCCAGGGAAGAGAGGAAGAGCCCCCCCCGCCGCCCCCAGCAGGCTCAGAGCTGCCTAGAGAGGCGCTTGACTGCTGGTGTGCCTTCACGCACCCACCACCCTTGAGCAGGCATTTATTCAGCACCTACTGTGTGCACAGGGACAGTGCAATGGTATAAGCATGGCCTCCTCCACACTGGGCCCGGAGCCCTGGACAAACGCCTAATTCCTCTGACCTCAGGGTCCCATCTGGAAAATGGGCACAACGAGAGAAGCCCCTGGAGGGTCGGTGCGAGGACTCCCTGAGATGAAGCAGCACGGGATTCCCATGTGGTTATGTAGCCAGACACCTGGGTTCAAATCCTGCCCCTACCACTGAGTGGATGATCTCAGGCCTGCAATTTACCCTCTCTCTGTCTCAGTCTTCACATCTGGAAAATGGGATGGTAACAGTGGCGACCTCACAGGGCTGCTGTGAGGTTGAAAAGTATAATTTGTTAAACAGTATATACACGTTTTCTATCGTTTTCTGTATACGTGTTATGCTTTGTAATATAAAGATTGTGTGTGATGGTGGGGAAGGAACACTATATACAAACTCCCTTAGCACAGTCTGGCACATAGTGAGTGGTCAGGAAATATGTTATTGTTATCGTCCTGTAGGTCAGCGAGAGCTATGGGGAGTATTAGAGTGAGGGGGTCACCCTTAGTTGAGTTCTGTTTTAGGCATATTAGAAGGAAAGAGACAGGGGCCAGGATCACTAGCCCATGCAGTACCTTTGTATGTGAGAGAAAGATGCTCCAGCTGGGTAACCGAGCCCCATGCCAGGGCACATGGCTTGTTGGAGAGAGCCAGGTACTCTCACAGAGTGAACAACCTGCCCAACTGTACTCGGCAACCGTGGCCAAGAAGAAAGGACAGAATGATGGTTGATTAGGGCCTCCACCTCTGAATTTCTTGGCCTCCCTGGCTCAGCCCCCACAACCCCCTCCATAGAGCGAGCAGCTCTGAGACTAGAAGCCCACGCAGCAGATGGAAAGGCTCCCCAGCTGGCATGTGTGTGTGGGTGGGTGGAAAGGGGGAGGGCGTAGCGATTTCCTGTGCCCCAATCCCAGCTCACTCGCTCTCTGACCACATTTTTCCACCTCGCTTTTTTTCCCCATAATGCGCTCACACGTCTTAAGATCTAGATTGTTTTTTGTGAATGGAATGTAATTTGAGAGCCGGAGAGGCAAGTCCCCGTGAGGCAGGACAGATGGAGAAGGTGCCCCTCTCCATGTGAAAGGCAAGCCGGGCGGCCCCACAGGGTCCCTGGTGGCCAGGGCAGCCGGTGAGACGGACAGGGCCAGGTGGGGAAGGTCACGGCGCTGGCAAGGCCGGAACAGGAGAGGCCAGGGCGCCCTCTCCAGCTCCCCCACAGCGCGGTGGCCCCTCCAGCCACATTTTCTAGGCTTTGTACTGATCAAACTCCAGTGCAGGACCACCCACGGAGAGCCCGACCTCTGCCCAGGCGGGGGCTACTGGGGGCTATGGCCTCTTCTACCATGGGCCTGGTGATTCCAGAGGCCCATCCCGCAGTCTCGGCTCGGCCCCTGCACTAAGGAGAACTCACTCATTCATTTGTTCAAACACTATTCATTTCCCATGCGCCAGGAACTGCACGGGGCACTGGGTACCCCTGTGAATGGGACCGCTGAGCCCCCTGCCCTCAGGGACTGGTGGGGAAGGCAGCCAACGCGTGACTCTGAACATTACCACGGACCGCAGTTTCTGTGTTAACCGCCTGTGTTAAATCGTTCAATCCTTACAGCAACTCTAGAAAGATATTATCACTGCCCACTGTACAGATGAGGAAATTGAGGCCCAGAGAGATTAAAGAGCTTCCACAAGAACAGAGCCAGCAAGGTTGGGCCAGGTCCTGTTGTCCTGTTGACGCCTGCCCTGAGCACTTCACCACTGCCCTTCCCAGCCACAGGCAGGCCTCAGGCTCCCTGGGTGACCTGGGGTGGTCAGGCAGGACCTGCTCTGCAGGAAGGCCAGGCTCCTGTAGGAGTTGCATCCCTCCCAAAGCCACTGTGAAAGGCGAATTTGGGGGAAATCATGAAACTTCCCAAGGTTCCTGTCTTCATAAACTGAAGATAATAACTCTTGCTGAAGGGTAAATGGGAGGATTAAGCAAAGTTCATCATAGGTAAAGTGCTCGGTACTGTTTCTCATATATAGCAATGTTCAGTAAATGTTGTTGCACAGTAGACAACCTGCCCAACAGTACCTGGCAGTACTCTCTCGATTCTCTTTCATGAAAAGGCTATACATTTAAACTGAGAGGAGCCAGCAAGGGTCAGCTTTGAAGGGCAAAAGGCTTTGGCTGGCGTTTAGACCTCCAGAGAGAAAGAAAGAGGTGGCCATCTCAGACTTCCCTGCTGTTCCTCACATGCCTGTCTTTGTGGATGACTTAACTGTGCTCAAAATGTACCAGCCCCTTCCCTGGACAGTCCAGGCCATAGAAAGAGCCCCCAGCAAGAAGACCTTGAAGAAGAGGTTGCAGTCATTGGCTTTGAAGGCCTGGGAAGTTTCAAAGGCACGAATATTGTATATACTTTCCAGGACTTAGGAGAGAGCCGTGAAGAGATTGAAAGCCCCCATTTCCCAGCTGTTTCCTCTGCCTTGTTTTTAATATTAAAGTATAATTCATATATTATAAAATTCTCCGTTTTAAAGGGTACAATTCAGCAGTTTTCAAAAAAGATTTTATTTATTTGATGGAGTGTGCGCATGTGTGGGGGGAGGGAGAGGGAAAGAGAGAGAATCTCTCAAGCGGACTCTGCGCTGAGCACCTAGGCTGACCCTGAGATCATGACCCGAGCTGAAATCAAGAGTCAGACGCTTAACCCACTGAGCGCCCCCCAGGCGCCCCCCAGCAGTTTTCAATATATTCACAAGGGTGTGCAACCATCACCACTGTGTAGCTGAGAGCATTCTCTTCACCCTCCAAAAGAAACCCTGTGTCCTTCAGGGTCACCCCACTTTCCCTCCCCCAGCCCTGGCAACCATTAATCTACTTCTCTCTCTGATGTCCCTATTCTTGACATTTCACATAAATGGAATAGGTCTTTAAAAACTGGCTTCTTTCACTTAGTAGGGTGTTTTTAGGGTCCGTCCATGTCATAGCCCGCGTCAGAGCTCCGTTCCTTGTGACAGCTGAACAACATCCCACGGACGTCAGGCCGCACTTGCTTATCCGTTCAACCACTGATGGACGTGTGGCTTGTTGGCACTTTCTGGCTAATGTGAACAGCGCTGCTGTGAAGGTTCACGAAGGCGTTTCTGCGGCCGTTTTCATTCATTTAACCCCTGCAGGAAGGGCCAGGGTGGCTGCTCCCATTTCCACGTCCTCGGGCAGTGCACCTGCGTTCTGGTCTCTCTGCGAACCCGCCCACCCGGGTTATTGTCCTTCTTTCTGATTCCAACCATGGTAGTGGGGGTGACTCCTCTCTGCTCTTAACTCCCTCACCTACCAGATCTTGCCTCCCAGAACTAACCATGGTGCTCTGGTTAGGGGCGCTCCCGCCAGCCTGAGACTCCAGGAAGTTGGGGTGCGCACCTGTCCTGTCCACTGCAGTCCCCAGGGCCCAGCTGAGAGCAGCTGCTCCCAACAAAGATAGTGTCGAATGAATCCTGAGTGCTTGCTGCTTTGATCTAAAGATTTTTTTTTTTTTTTTTTTTATCAGTGAGATGTTCGAAAGCCACAGCAACGTTGGTGTCGTGTGGAAATTTCCAAGTCCTCGGCAAGCTCTGCTCTGATAACTTGTGGCTTCAGCCCAGCCGGGGTGGACCCCAGCCGAGTGACCGCCCAGGGAGGGACTTGGTGTCGGGGTGAGGGTGACGGCCAGGCCCCAGGGCTGCAGTTCTGCTCCTGGATGGCGCCCTGGCCTGGCTGGGGCCCAGCCCCCGCGACTTGGCCTCAGAGGTGGTCATCTCGGCCAAATGTGGCGGGACGTCAATTCATTGGGGCGGATGTGCCGAGGCCGCCCTGGGAGAGAGGAAACGCAAGCGCTCAGCACTTACTGTTTCAAGAAAGAAGTTCTGTCCAGCGACGCTGAGTCGTCCCCATGGGATCGGGGAGCCTGCGGGGAGGTCACCCTTGTTCCCTCGGACAGAGGCGGCTTGGATGGTGGCCGTGGGCTTCAGTGGAGCCCTGAAGTCAGCAGAGTTGCTCTTGGGTGCCTTCCCACTTTCCTGGCTCACACGCCCTGTTCTCCCCGCTCCGCCAGGCAGCTCCTACCCCAGGCCCCACTCGTCCCCCTGCTCCGGGACACTAAGGAGCCCTTACTCCGTGCCAGACCCCATCAGAGTGCGGCGGTGGTGTTCACCCTCCCACAAGGAAGGGGGCTGTCTCACTATTCCCATTTTACAGGCGAGGACACTGAGGCCCGGAGCAGATCAGAACGGGTGCACCATCGCCTGACTAGGAGGCGGAGGAGCTGGGATTCGAACCAAGCACTTTGGCCATGGCAGTCCCCAAAAGGTGGGCTGGGGGTCGGTGAGGAAT